>NW_026533208.1:1087500-1095000 GCF_028296485.1 Oppia nitens
ATATACTATACAGTTAACAAAAAAAAATTTTTTGGCAAATTTATTATCAACGAGTTTAATAAAATTAATGTTTTAAAATTGTTTAGTACTGTATAATCAATTTTTATCTGTATGTGTGTGTGTGTGGATATGTATATAAATTATTATTTTATTTAATTTTTTTTTTGAAATACAAATTATGTCTTTACAAATATTTAGCTCTCTCTCTCTCTCTCTCTCTCTCTCTCTCTCTCTCTCTCTCTCTCTCTCTCTCTCTGTTGAGTTGTGGTAACAGATCTCTCTATAAAAGTATTTTAAAATAATAATAATAATAATAATTTATTGTATGTAAGTGTGTGTGTGTCTGTGTTTTATCTGATAATATTGTATTATATTTAAAAAAAAATATTATTAATATACATATATATATAAATCATTTTTTTCTTAACTATTAATAAGTAAACTTATAGTAACACAAAAAATAAAATACTGTATACTAATATAGTATACATTTAAAAAACTATTAGTGACTACTATTACTACTAACAAATTATAGTATAAATTTAAATAATGTATTCACAATTGAAAGTTTAGAAAATTGAAAAAAAAATAATAAAAATGTTTAATATATTATTATTATTTCAAAATACTATATACTTATATCTACTAAATATATTCTAATAAATAATACATTGAAATATATATATACATAATAATTATGTATATTTTTCCTACAATAGTATTACTAAACATATGAAAATTCATATAAATATCTAAATAATATCTTACGATGATATGATATGATAACTGTATTTATGAAAATTGATTTTTTTCATAACATATGTTTTTTTTTGAAGTTAAAAATCTCTTAAATTGAAACAAAAATTAATGAAAATTGATTTAATAATTTAAATGTCATTAACTAGTAGTAGTTTTCCATTTACCACTACTACTACTACTACTACTACTACTACTACTACTACTTGTTATAATTTAATTTTGTTTATACATATCAAACATTTTGTTACAATCAATATATACAAAAAAAGTGTTATAAACACTGTTTTGTGTTATATACTTATAAACTCCCAAAAGTCCCCTAAAAACAATTGATTTAAATAATTGGTGTAAAAATACTTGTTGTTGTTGTTGTTTAAGGACACGGATGGACACACTTTAACTCTCTCTCTCTCTCTCTCTCTCTCTCTCTCTCTCTCTCTCTCTCTTAATAAATAAGTACAGACATCGATGATGTTGTTTTAGACAAACCGATTATATAAATATATATTATATATACTGTATATATATAGTACTGTATATACTGTACTATAACTAACATACAATATATACAAATTAGGAAACATTATGTCTCCTAACCTAATAGATAGGTAGGTGTAGAGTAGTAGTAGTAGTAGTAGGCATTGATTAGTGCCAAACATCATCATCAACAGCAACAACTAGAACAACAATTAGCTAACTAACTGAGCGCTTCTCCTATTTTTTTTCCAGTGGTTACTGTATTTGTTTTTTTTAACATTACAAGTACTACTATTGATAAAACAAAAAAATGTTTATGCATTTTGAATATATTAGATTATTATTATTATTATTATTATTATTATTATTGGCAAACACTTACAATAAATATATGTGTGTTTTTATCTATCTGTTTGCACGCCTTATCATTATTATTAAAATTGTTTTAATATATACATATATATATACATGTATATATATTATCAGGGTAAATAACTTAAACAAAACAAAAAAAAATAAAATAATAATAATAACAAAATACTTACATTTTTGTTGTTGTTGTTGTAAAAGTATGTATTAACCAATATATATATATAAATAAATAAATAAATAAAATAAATTTCCTCTCAAGTAGTAGTAGTGTATGTTTTTTTGTTGGTGGATATACCATATATTTTATTAGGCAATAGAAAATTGATTTTGATTTATCTCAGGTTAGCGTGTGATCTACATGTTTGTGTGTGTGTTTGTATGTGGAGGGGTGGGTATGTAAACGGGGATCGGTATGTATTAGACATGTTATACTACTGTAGATGATGTCTTATCATTTGATATGTATCAGACATATGCACACTTACACACACACACATACACACACACATATACACACACATACACACACACATACACACACACATACACACACACATACACACACACATACAYACACACATACACACACACATACACACACACATACACACACACATACACACACACATACACACACACATACACACACACATACACACACACATACACACACATACACACACATACACATACACACATACACACACACATACACACACACATACACACACACATACACACACACATACACACACACATACACACACACATACACACACACATACACACACATACACACACAAGTGTATCGTAAAAAATCGCTGCCTTATTATTATTATTATTTTATCGTTAAATTGAATCAACAAATTTTATGCTATACTCTACTAGTGCTATACTTTATATAATATACAAAAATACGATACATTATTATAATATATATAAAAAAATATATATATAAATTATATATTAGTAATATTGTTATATATATAGATAATTTTTTTGTGGTTATGTCCAATAAATTTTTTCAATATAATATTAATAATAATAATAATAATAATACTGTATTATACTAAATTATAAAAAAACATACGCTAATAATAATTATATTACACACACACAATAATTAAATTAATTATTAAATAATAGAAAGATTATATCAATATATTGATATTAAATATATAATATAATATTTTTTCCTGATTTATAAATATCTTATATATTAATATATTATTATTACATCAATTATGGCATCAAAAATATCAGATCTATTGAGAGACTCAACAACAAACAAAAATCGTAATATAATATTAGTTATGAATTTTTTGTTGTTATTACTGTAAATCATTGATAAGTACTTTCATTTATGATATTATTTAATATAATATACTTAATATATATATATATATATATATATATAAAATTTAATCATTTTTCTATTATTGTTATACACTATAGTATATACAGTATATATAAGGATAGGCAAAAATGTGTCTATATTTACACAAAAGATTATAACATATATAAGTAAAATAAAATAAAGATAACACACAAAAAATTTTAAATACTTTTATGCATACAATACAAAATACCTCTATATAAAAATCACATGTAAATCATGTGATTATTTTGTTTTTAAAATATTTAAAAAAAAGTATATACATATCATATGACTAAATATATGATAAATAAACATATAAATAGACTAAAACAAATTATTTATTATCAGTTTTATTATATTAAAAGTAGTGAATGTTTGACACAAAATAATAATAAATATATAAAAAAAAAGTTTTTTATTATATTATTTAGATTAGTTATATTAATTATATTGTTTTTAATGTTTAATAATTATTTTATTTAAACATCAATTGATTCATTCATCTAATAATATATTCAAAAGTGATTTTTATAATTGTAATAAAACATTCAAAACTCAATTATGGCATCACGTGACAACAGCAATAAAAATCATACATTTGGCAATGCATTTGTTAACTTTATCAACATATCTAAACAACAACAACAACCACATCAACGACCACAGCCACAGCCACATCAACGACAACAGCCACAGCCACAGCCACAGCCACAGCCACAGCCACAGCCACAGCCACAGCCACAGCCACATCAACGACAACAGCCACAGCCACATCAACGACAACAGCCACAGCCACAGCCACAGCCACAGCCACAGCCACATCAACGACAACAGCCACAGCCACATCAACGACAACAGCCACAGCCACAGCCACAGCCACAGCCACAGCCACAGCAACGACAACAGCCACAGCCACAGCCACAGCAACAGCAACAGCCACAGCCACAGCAACGACAACAACAAAGTATTTCTGTATATCATAATGTACACCAACCATATTCAGATTTACAACAACAACAACAACAACAACAACAACAACAACAACAACAACAGCAACCGGACACCTCAAAATTCAACCAAAATTTACTCAACAAAATGTATGGTATTATACTTAAAGATAAGTCATTTTGCATTCATATTGGCAAACTTAAATGTATTGAATGTGATGATTACATTGAAATTAATGATTATAATCACGTAATATATTGTTATGAAAGACATATAAGTCAAACAAAACACAAAAATAAAATTATATTAAATGCTAATAAAAGAAAATCAACAGAAAATTTGACGCAAATACTTCCAAAATCTAAAAAAGATTTTATACTTCAATTATGTATAACATTAATTGCTGCGAATATTCCATATTACAAATTGCAATTTGAAAAATTTAAAAGCTTTTTGACTGAATATACTCAGTACAATATACCTGATGAGTCAATAGTAAGAAAACAATTGCCAATAGCATATAATTTAATATTAGAAAAATTAAAATCGACTATTAAAAATAATTTTATTTATCTTATATTTGATGAAACAACTGATAAAAGCACTAGAATTGTTTTTAATGTTTGTGTTGGGATATTAGATGGAAATTTACATAAACCAATGTTGTTATCAACAGAGTTTTTAAAAAATACGAAAGCAGATTCTATAGTTGAAGCTGTAAATAATGCATTAAAAAAACTATATGGAAATAATATCCCTAAAAATAAAATCAAATTATGTATTACAGATCAAGCAAAGAATATGATTGCTGCTGTAAATAAACTTAAAAATATGTTTGATGATTTAAGACACGTAACATGTTTAGCACATTGTCTTAATCGCGTATGTGAACATATAAGATTAAATAATAATATTGCAGATAATTTTGTTGGAAATATGAAAAAACTTTTAAATTTTTCACCAAAACGAAGACAAGAATTTAAATCTCTTTGTCCTAATATACCTTTGCCTAAACATCCAATACTCACAAGATGGGGTAGTTGGCTTAATTCTTCATTTTATTATTTGAAATATTACGATAATGTGATTGATTATGTTAAACAATTGAAACCAAATAATGATGTGATTAAAGAATTGAAAAATAGTATCAATAATCCTATACTTAAGCAACAACTTATTGACTTGAAAACTTTTGACATAATTGTTGATAATATTACTTCATTAGAATCTGATTCTTCAACTATTTATGAACAGATTAATATTATTAAAAATTTAAGAAAATGTTTAAAATCATCTGTTTTAGTAAAATTAAATAAATCTTTAGAGAAAAATCCAGATTTTGAGTATTTTTATAATAATAATGAAAATATTTTTAAATACGCTCCTATGACATCATGTGTATGTGAAAGGTCATTTTCAGTTTATAATGATGTATTTTCACATAAAAGACGAAATTTTACTGAAAATAATATTTCAATGTATATGTTTGTAAATTTTAATAATTTTTTATAATTTATATTTTTTATAATTATTTATAATTATTTATAATTTTTTATTATATTTTATTATTTTTTATAATTTTTTTGTACCTTAAATAAAAATATGCATATTATTTTTTGTGTGTATTTTTTATATTTATAAAATACGACGTTATTATTGCTAACTCTACACAACCATACGTAGACTGCCGGCGATTAAGTATATATATATATCTATTTTTTCTCAACTATAGATTTATTGTAATAATGTAATGATAGTAATAATAATAATACTAATAATAATATTTTTTTTTTGTAGTGAATTAGTCTCCTAGACATATAACCCAATAACTGTATACAATAACTGTATATTAAATATATATATATATATATATTGATATTAAGTTATTGTTTGTAATTTTTTTTTGGGAGTAATATATATTTTGCAATTGTATAGAATAATACTGTAGTTATTTGTTGTTGAATATGATTATTATRTTTTTTTATGTGTGTGTTGTAATTGTTGTTGTTGTTGTCGATGCTATATATATTATTGTTGCTGATGTTATGCTATTTGTTATACAGTTTATTTTATATACAATATTATATACATGTATATATAGTATATACTGTATATGACTAATGACTAGTGATCGGTATATGATTTTTTTTCGGTAAATTTCATTTTTGTTGATTCATTACTTTTCTCTCTCTCTCTCTCTCTCTCTCTCTCTCTCTCTCTCTCTCTCTCTCTCTCTGATACATACATACATACACACACACACACACACACACACACACACACACACACACATACACACACAAACTCAAACACACACACACACACATACATACACACACAAACTCAAACACACACACACTCAACACACACACACACACACACACACACACACACACATACACACACACACTCAAACACACACACACACACACACACTCAAACACACACACACACACACACACACACACACATACATACACACACAAACTCAAACACACACACACACTCAAACACACACACACTCAAACACACACACATATACATACATACACACATATAAATACGCACACATACATACACACACTCAAACAAACTGTATCTTATTATATAAAAGGGCCTTACATTAATCTCGCACACGCGGTTTTTGCTATAATTCTTAAACGGTGTGAGATATATTAATTTTGTAAAAAGAGTATTAAAAAGTGATTTACGCGTGATATTATAAAATATTAAATTTTTAATTTTGATCACGTGATCATATTTATTCTTGGATCTTTGCAAACCACTATGTCATAACCTAAACTATAAATGCTAAAATAAAATTTCAATAGTAAGTTTGTAATGCCTAAACTGGAAATTTATAGGAAGAAAAAATTTTTAAAATTGGTTGCAGAATAAATTTTTTATGGCTTTTCAAACTTGTGGAAAAACACATTATATAAAATAGTGGAAAATAAAATGACGTTATTTATGGGCAGTAGACACTTATTAGATAGAGATTTTAATACTATTGCTTATTCTAAAAACAAAATTTTTTTATGTCAAATATTTTTTTAGATAATCAAATTTAATTAAAAATTGCATTATCGAAATATAATGTTGTGTTTTTTATTGTAATTTGATTATCTAAAAAAATATTTAACATAAAAAAATTTTGTTTTCAGAATAAGCAATAGTATTAATATCTCTATCTAATAAGTGTCTACTGTCCATAAATAACGTCATTTTATTTTCCACAATTTTATATAATGTGTTTTTCCACAAGTTTGAAAAGCCATAAAAAATTTATTCTTCGACCAATTTTAAAAATTTTTTCTTCCTATAAATTTCCAGTTTAGGCATTACAAACTTACTATTGAAATTTTATTTTAGCATTTATAGTTTAGGTTATGACATAGTGGTTTGCAAAGATCCAAGAATAAATATGATCACGTGATCAAAATTAAAAATTTAATATTTTATAATATCATGCGTAAATCACTTTTTAATACTCTTTTTACAAAATTAATATATCTCACTCCGTTTAAGAATTATAGCAAAAACCGCGTGTGCGAGATTAATGTAAG
>NW_026533208.1:1102500-1122500 GCF_028296485.1 Oppia nitens
TCTCTCTCTCTCTATATATATATATATATATATATATATTTCTTCAATGTCTATAAATGATTACAATTTTTTTTAGTTTTCAACAAAAAAAAATCAACTAAAACATGACAGTGTTTTTTAAATAGACAGAAAAAAAACTATATATAAATATTAAATTTATTATTGTTTTTTTTAAAAAAAAAAGTTTATTGTATTGTATTTAATCAATTTTTGTTTGTTTGAATTTAAAATATAAATAAATATTTTTACAACAAAAAAAAATAATTTATTTTTTCAAAAAATAAATTATAATTAAATTGAATTGTTTTAATGTAAAACAAAAAAAATCAATATTATTCTATATAAATAAAATAGTAATTAAAATAAATACAAAAATACTTAACACTATATATACTAGTAATCAATAATTGGTATTCAATAATATAATTAGAAAATTAATAAATCATTTTCACACCAAACATACGGTAACATTAAATAAAAAAAACTAACTGTCCATCAATTATATATATATATATATATATATAATTTAATAGTATATACAGTAATATTGTACTGTAATATACTGTACATCAATACATTATAGACAGTATATATACTGTAGTTTTTTGTTGTTTAGGGTATATATACAGTATATTTAATATGAATAGGGGAACAGTATGTTATCCTCTCAATAATAATAATAATATACATTATTATTACTATGTATGGTAGCTGAATATCATAACTGTATACTTCCGATTGGTTAACATTTATTATTATTATTATTATTATTATTATTATTGGGGTTAAAATAGGTTCACACAAATGGGTAATAATATAAGTATGTCATCGCTGTTATTGAAGGACGTGATTATGATTGAAGACTATGTCATATATATATATATATATATATATATATGATTTATATATATATATACTGTACTGTATATATCAATATATATATAATATGTAATATAATATTATATATATATATATATATAAATCAGTGAAAAAAAATTTTCCACATTTTTTTCACTACAATTCTCTATTGAATAGACTCTAGGATTCAAATAATTGAAAGATTTATAATCATTATATTGCTCTCCATTTCCATCAATATATAGTATATATTATATATTATATATCATTGTCTCTTAAAAAATATTTTTAGACTTTATTATATTTTATTATATATAAAAAAAATAAAAATTTTTAAATTTATATTTAGTATCTCTACATATTGTGTTARTGAATATATATATATTATATGAGTAATACTGTACAGTAATAATAATAATAATAATACTATTGACTACTATAATATTACAATTGAAAATGTATATTTGATTTTTTGAGTTCAAAATTTTTTTTGTCACCAATAAAATCCATATAATCTGCATATAAATACATTTGATGATGAAATAAATAGATAAAATTGATATATATATACAGATAAATAGATAGATAGATAGAGAGATAAATAAATTTATTCATATATTTTTTTATATCATAAGTTTTTTTTTTGTTGTGAATTACATTATGCGATAATACAATATATAATACTTGAATAATGTTAAACAATATATATATATATATATTATTTTATTAATTATAATCAAAAAATAGTTTTATTTTTTCAATATTTTTACCAGAATTGTTAATTAATAAATTGTTTTTATTTTTGTTTAATTGGGGGTAAAAATATATTTATAAAATTTTAAATAAATAACCAAAAATTAATATATACTGTATATTATAGTAATTTTTTTCATCCAATAAAAATTACATAAAGTTACATAACATTTGATTCAGTATTTAATATATTATATATATAACAAAAAAAATCAATATAAACTTTATTTAATCCAGGTCATATGTCTATTGCACACACACACACACACTTAATTATAATTAAAATCTTTTTTTTATATAATAATAATAAATAAATCTATGATATTCAATACATTACACACACACACACACACACAGTATAATTATAATAGATGTTTTTTAATTAAATAATTAATTATTTAAAAACAATTATTCAAATCACAATTAATAATAATACAGTATAATATATATAAATTTATATACAGTATATATAGTGTATAGTATCCCATATTGATAATTATTATTATCGCATATAACAATACAGTATATAATTTATATAATAATTAATTGTGCTTTTATCATAATAAGCTCATTATTATTATATTATATTATATAATATTTAAGTTGAATTGAATATATATATATATATATATATATATACAGTATATAAGGTATATATGCATACAGTATATCTTAATTAACATAAACATTTAAATAAGCATAAAAACACATTTATTTTGAATATTTATAAATATAGCTAATCTAATAAAAATAAATGAAACTAATAATTTAGTAATGGTAACTGACATATAAATTATATAACATGCATAATATTTAATTTAACGTTAAAACAATTTTTTAAAAATTTTTTTTGATAATTTATTAGTGTTAAAATAGGCTTTAAATATATATATATATATATAATAAAAACATTTTAGTCACACACACGTATTAATAGTTTAAAAATAATAATAAAAATAATTTTCTACAATTTACAGTACAATCTGATATATATATATATTGTTATATATATATAGTATTATAAGGATATTAAAAACCATTAAAAAAACCTCTAAAAACCAAATGGTTATATCATATATGATTAAGTTATTTATTTTTATGTGTATTTCAATTTAATGGTGTTTTAAAATTGTTTGGTTAACTTACTTACTATTTTTATTTTATTTTAGTTAGTTTTTTCATACAATTTAGTAGCAATTTTAAGCATTAATTTATAATTTATATATAATGCTATTTTGCAGTATAATTGAATTATTTAGTTATTTAGTAACAAATACACACAAAAAAAAATCTAAACTTAAAATAAAATAAATATAACTTAAAATAATAATAAAATAATGTTTTTTTTCATTAAAACAAAAATAAACCAAAATATTAGATAAAACTTTATTAATATATATCTATATATATTATGGTTTATATATATAAATTTAAAATTATCTCTTTTTTAACAAAAAAAATGTTAGATATAAAATAAAAACAAATGTTCAATATATATATATATATATATACTATTTATATAAATATATTTATTATTTTTATTGTAAGTATTATTAGCTACATATACATTGTATATATATATATTTTATTTTTTTTTTAAAAAAGTCATTTATACTGTATATACTGTGTGTGTATATATATATACAGTATATACTCTATATATTGTATATAAACAATGATATTGTGAATTGATTTTATTAGTTATATTATAGGGCTGTAGACCTAACAATAGGATTATATTATACATAACAATAACTATCAGTTATCTCTCAACCATAGATTTACTTTATATTATATATATATATTACTAGTATATATATATATATATATAGAAATTTATATAAAAATAATAATTTTTAATCTGTTTTTTTTGTGAATATTATTATTGTTATTATATTTTTTTAGACAACATTTTTGAAAGTTATTTTTTTGTTGTATTGTTGTTGTTGTTAACAATTTTAATCATCAAACAAAAAATTAAATGCTAGTTTAACATCTAAATCATTTAATGCTAATTAATTAACTTTTTTTTTAAAAATATAGTTAACTATAATATATGATCTTATTTTTTAATTTTTTGAAATTTCCAAAAAAAAATATATATATTAAAATATTTTGTTGTTGTTTTGTTAGCTAAATAATAATAATAATAACAAAAAATATATGATATAATAGTTATATTATAGCAGAATATGTTATACAGTGAAAACAAACCGGTTTTATATATATATATATATATATGTATAAAGAATATGTAATGCAGTGAAACAAAACATCTCTTTTATTTCAACAAAAAAACTAAACTATTCATTGAAATACTCGTTAACTATAAAGTGATTTATTATTATTTTAGTTTTTTTATTATTATTTTTTTATAACTAAATGCAGTTTATTAATACAGTAAAGCCTACATTATATTACATTATATAATTTTTAAGTGTTTTATTTTATGAAATTATAATTTTTCAAAAAAAATTAACAAATGTTTTAATTGAAAATAATTTATAAACAATATTTTTTGATAACACAAAAAAATCTGTGTTTCTTTGAAATTAATTAATTATTAAATGCATAATTAATTTACATAATATATATATATATTAAATTTTTTAATTAACAATTTAAAAACTTATTATATAATAATTCTTATTTTTTATAGACAACTAAATAATAATAATAATAATAATAATAAACGTTTGATAAGTTAATTTAGTTGTTAATAAAAWACCAATTGCTGTTATATATATATATATATAAAATGTGAATTTAATGATCCGATTTAATTGTGACATTACTTTTTACCACCAATTTGTGTGTATGTATGTGTGTGTGTGTGTATGTGAGTGTGTGTATGTGTGTGTGTATGTGTGTATGTATGTGTATGTATGTGTATGTATGTATGTGTGTGTATGATGAGAGCCAAACCATGATGACYATCTATCTCTCTCTCTCTCTCTCTCTCTCTCTCTCTCTCTCTCTCTCTCTCTCTCTCTCTCTCTCTCTATTACTGTGTCGAGAAAAGGGATGTCTATATCTACTGTATATATKTTTGTTGTCGACAATATATATATATTTAGCCGTTTCCTACCGTTTCAGGCGCTACACGTATATACAGTATATAATATAATATTATACTGTATATTACAGTACAGTACACACACACACACACTGTTGAGTGTCTGTGTGTGTGTGTGTAATGTCGTCTCAAAGGTGTCATAAAAAAATCTCTGAGATTTTTATATTCACTGCCATTAATGGCTATACTCTACAGTATATATATATATATATAGTTTTTAAGGATACCATTGAATCCATACATCAATGAATCCATCTTTTTATTTGTTGTTGTTGTTGTTATGTGCTCTCAATTCCTTATATATATATTGTATATAAAACTATATACTGTATATATATATATATATATATATTGATATAAATTGGGTTATTGATAGACAAACACTTAGTTCATGTATTTGATGCTATATTTTATCAGTTGTRTTGTATCAGTATATATATATATATATATATATATATATATATTTACTGTATGTATGTGTGTCTGACTATGTTTTTTTTATATGTATGGATAAAAAATATCTAAAAAAAATATCTATAAATTGTCGCCGAAAATAAAGTCATATTACTGTAGCACACAATCTCTCTCTCTCTCTCTCTCTCTCTCTCTCTCTCTCTCTCTCTGTCTGTCTTTCATACATACAATGCTAATGCTTATCGCATATACAGTACTAAACACTGTATACATGTTTACAATAAAAACATAATATAATGCAACTATTTTTTTGTGTTATATTGAGAATAATAACTATATATATAATACAAGAATTGCTATCATTTTTTTTGCTGATATTTTGTTACTTATAGTATACTAAAAGATATAATAAAATAATAATAATAATAATAAWAAAAATAACGACAGAAAACATAAAACAGATCACAATTTGTTTGTGTGTATGAGATATAGTATATATATATATATATATATATATATATATATAATATGTTTTAAGATAATGTAGACTATATTGTTTAAAAAAAAAGTTACCAAAAAAATAGTATATATATTAATATATATATGTTRTTGTTGTTGTTGTYGTTGTTGTTGTAATGTCATTGTGTTAATGCATRGCATAAGTCTASTGATGTTAGACCCCCTGAAAAAATAYATGTCATATATATATATATATAAAGAAAAATATTTCAGTCTATGATTTTTGAATTTTAAGTAGTTTTTTCATATTTTTTAAAGATTTTTATTTTTATATATTTTTATGATATGTATGACATAACACATCATATGTCGACAATRGGATTAAATAATAGCCCAATTTATATTATTTTATATATATATACATATATATAKAKATATATATATTATGTTGGTTACCAATTCATAGGGTTGGTGTATATACTGTATATATAMTRTATATAGTATATAATAGGCGTAACATACATACATTTAACACATAACTTATATACTTATATATATATATATATATATATATTGTATATACCATTAAATATATTAACCCATTTTTCTTATATGATATACGGCTCGTATGATTTTTTTTTTTTATATACAGTATATATATATTTTTTGATAAATATGTACACTGTATATGATACAGTAGTTGTACTGTAAATTGTACATAACATTAGATGATATACTGTAGTGTATGTATATATATATATTGTATATATACAGTATGTATAGTATGTATAAAACTATTAAATGTAATGAAAATTTTTGTTGTAGTTTATTGTCTTTTTTAATATATGTGTTACAAATTTATTTTTTAAAAAAAATCATTCAAACATTGATTTATTTATTACATTTTATAGATAGACAAATGTCACCAAAAAAAAATTTTTTTTTACACAAAATAGCTTAAAGCTATTTTGATAGCCTTTTTTATATTTATGCAAAAAAAATACATATTATTTGAGGACCAATACTATATATATATATATTGAATATATATATTATTAAAATGTATATTATATAACTATTAGACCATAATCATCATTATGAATACAATATAGTATTATATATATATATAGATGTCTTTATATTGTGTTATTATATATATCTATATTATGTATTTGAAAAAGTCTATATATATATATATTATGTATGTTATGTAAGATTACAATACTAACGATATTTTATATATATATATATACAATAATAATAATTTATTGTCACAAATATTGGTCTCACGTATCTGTGTGTGTGTGTATGTGTGTGTGTGTGTGTGTGTGTGTGTGTGTAATATATGTGTTTTGTTTATATTACATTATATACATATCTGTATTATATAGATATATAATATATTTGTCCCAATAATAATAAACACATAACAAAAAAATATAACTAAATGATTGAATGTCACCAAAAAAAATCTAAAAAAAACCCTAAACTCACTTAACATTATATTTGTGTATATAATATATATACAGTATATATGTTTAGTAATGTATACTAAATTTTTTTTTTTTTGGTATAAATTATTATTATTATTATTAATAGTATTTTTGTCAAAATACATATAAATATATATAGATTTAATGTTTCTATTAAAAACATTGTGTGTGTAATAACATAATACTGTAATCCAAAAAAAAAWAATATATATATATATAAAAACTAAAAACATTTTAACATTTATTTTTTCATTTCCTTTTTTATATAATAATATTATTATTAATAATAATAATATCTATAATTTGCACAGACTTTGCTCTCTCTCTCTCTCTTTCTCTCTCTCTCTCTCTCTCTCTCTCTCTCTTTCATTGATTTATATATATTGTTATTAAAATTTTTTTTATGTTTTTTTGCAAAACTATTACTACTGTATTATAATATTATTAATATATATATATTTATGTTTAACACACACACACACACACACACACACACACACACACACCGACACTCATATACTAGTCTAGTCTTTAGCTTTAATCTACTCAACGATTTTAGATCTCTCTCTCTCTCTCTCTCTCTCTCTCTCTCTCWCTCTCTCACTCACTCACTCACTCACTCACTCACTCACTCACTCACTCACTCACTCACTCACCCACTCACTCACACATTCACTCACTCACTATTTATCTATTTTTCTTTCTATCATTTTTAGTAGTAGTAGTAGTAGTATTAGTAATAGTAGTGATCTCTTATTTAATACACTTTAAGCTCATCCACTATATACTACTGTATATATACAATATATGTATAGCTCACACACACACACACACACACACACACACACACACACACACACACACACACATGTAATAGTAGTGAACATCAACAAAAATTTTTATGGTCTCCCCATTGTTTTATCATTGATTTTCTAGCGCTTTCTCAAATTGAAATCAATGAATTCAATTTTCTAGTGTTTTATATACAATATATACAATATATATATATATATATATATATTTACAGAAATTTACAGTCAGTATTGTAGCTAAAAATTTTTGTTTGAACCAAATAAGGCGCTTATATAACTGGGAGTGCATTACAAACAACATTATACTAAATCCAATACATTTATATACTGTATATGTGTGTAATATAGACTAATACTAAATACTAAACAGTGTATACATATATATACAAGATATATATCAATATATTATACAAGTTATACATTATATATATCATAGTATATATATGTGTTGTGTTATATAATGGGATGCATTGTTTGCGCTGTCTTTTTAGTTTTCACGTATTTTTTTGTATTATTTGTATTTTCATTATTATTATTATTATTTTCATCCATTGAATATAATATAAAACACCATTTATAAGTACAGTATATACAGTATATATTATATATATATATATATATATAATGTGTCGGCTATTCATCCGTTATAAAAGGTTTTAACTATCTATTTGAATGACAAATACTCTCTCTCTCTCTCTCTCTTTCTTTCTCTCTCTCTCTCTCTCTCTCTCACTCACTCACTCACTCACTCACCCACTAACTAACTAAGTGTGTGTTTGAATAGATATTATTTGTTAGTGTTATTTAAAAAATGAATTAAAATTTTTCAACACTTTATTATTAGTATTATTACTACAATTACTAATAATATAGAGTACTATACATCCTATTAAATACTATACTAGAAAATACAATAATATATATATATTCTCTCTCTCTCTCTCTCTCTCTCTCTCTCTCTCTCTCTCTCTCTCTCTAATGCTGTTTAGCTTTTAAAGTGCAGTATTTATTTTATATATATATATATATATATATATATATATATATATATACAATACATTAGAGTTATTGTAATGAGATTCACAATATATATAAGAGAGAGTGATAGTGAGAGAGAGAGAGAGAGAGAGAGAGAGAGAGAGAGAGAGAGAGAGAGAGATTCACCAGTTTTTTTAGCGCCAATTCCCCAGCAATTCAAGTCAAATGATTGATGCATTTGTTTTACATTTTACCCCCCAATTGAAGACACACATAGTAAATGTCTTTTTGTTTGATTTAATCAATATGTTTCCTATTTATCTTAGTTTTTTTTATATTATTTTATTATTTGTAGCAAAATATATATATAAATATATAGAAAAATAAAGGATACAAAATAAACCTTTTATTTCGTTTAAGAGATTCAATACAAATATATATTTATATACACACATACACTGTATATATTATTCATCAATTTATATATACATATAGAGAATATTCTGTATATATATATATATAAATTTATTTTCTCTTTTTGAACATTTATATATATATATATATATATTCTATATAAATGTAGTTTAAATTCAAAAGAAATATTTGATTTGATTTTATTTTTTCGTTCAAATTAACTATTTATAAGTTAAATACAATTTTAATGTCATTTCCTTACGGGTGTGTCGTCGATATCTGTACTTAACGTTTATATATATATATATATATATATAATATATTTTTTAATGCTCTCTCTCTCTCTCTCTCTCTCTAATAAAATAAATAGTTTTTATATATACTGTATATATATATATATATATATATATATATATATATGTCTTGGATTTCTTGGCATTCAAAGGATACATTTAAACACACATTTTTTTAAGGATCAATAAAGTGAAGGAAAAAAAATCTTAATAATATAAAAAAAATAAATAAATATAAATAAAAACTAAATACAGTTAAACACACAAATAAATAGATTAATGACGACATGACATAATAATAAATGAATAAATAAATGAATGAATAAATGAATGAATTGTTTTTCCTCTCTTTCTCTCTCTCTCTCTCTCTCTCTCTCTCTCTATACTTAACCAAAAAAAATAAACTAAATATATATATATATACGAAAAACATATACAATGTTTGTTTTTAATGAAATAAACACAAAACAAAATAATGTTTAAAGATATACAATATATATATATATAACAACATCATCAACAAAAATACAACAAACAAACAAAAAAATAGCAATAGATTTTAGTGTATGTAATTTGTGTGTAAATTTAGTTGTTATCCAATATATGTTAATTATATATAATATATATATATTATTTATATATAGTGTATGCCTATGCCTGTTAGTGCATACATACTATATATATATCAATATACAAATAGGTAGCGAAAAAAAACATTAGCAAAATTGCTAACCAAAAAATATATATACTTATATACACTATATATTAAAGTATATACTGTACTAGTATTATATATTTAATATAAAATTTTTTTATTTATTTATTTTCTCTCTACAAAAACGTGTGTCATTTAAATTACTGTAGATTTATTCGTGTCTATGTATATGTATATATGTGTGTGTGTATATATATATGTGTGTGTGTATGTGTGTGTGTATGTGTATATGTGTGTATGTGTATATGTATGTGTAAGTATGTGTATATGTATGTGTGTGTATGTGTATATGTTTGTGAGAGTGTGTGTGAGTGTGTATGTGTATATTTATATATGTGTGTGTATGTGTGTGTATGTGTGTGTATGTGTGTGTATGTATGTGAGTGTGTGTGTGTGTGTTTATGTGTGTTTGAGTATGTATGTGTGTGTGTGTGTTTGTGTGAATCACAAATTGTTTTTTATTTTATATTATATATATATTTTTGTTAAAATAAAAACTATATAAATAATTTATTATTATTATTAATAATAAAATATTTAGGCATACATTATACATAAGATATGTTTTTATTATTATTATTTGTATTATTATTATGAAAACAAAAGTAAATAAAATATAAAATCATAAAAGAGATAAAATAAAGAGTATTATTGTTATAATAACTTAAATGATTTTATGTAAAGTTTTAAATAAATAATTAAATAAATAAATAAATTTTCATTATTTTCATATAATACCTGTATATACTGTATATACGGTATGTAAACTATAATTTAATTAATATGAATATCATTTTATACATGATTTAATAATAATAATAATAATACTAAAAGATTTAATACTAAATATTTTATGTTATATTTTGATGAGTACTGTACTCATCAAACAAAATAATTTTAATTAATTTTAAATATACAGTAATATTAATAGTAATTATTATAACTAATAGTTTTTCAACAAAAAAAAATATTTGAATTAATTTGAAAATTTTTGTACACATAATAAAAGTGAACACAATTTTATTTTATTTATTTTTTGTAGTTAATAAATATATTTATTGTTAAAAATGCATAAATAATTAATCTAAATATTTTAATTGGCATAGCTTATATATATATATATATATATATATATATATATAATATATAATATAATAGCACTTTAATAGATTAAATTAAATTTAAAATTTTTATATATATACATAAAATATATTATTTTAAAATCTATATATAAAATATATTACTTTAAAATATATATATATATAAAGTTTATATTAAAATCTCATAGGAATTCAATTTTCAAAAACAACTATTATCTCTATCATCGTATTGTAATTAATCAATTAAAAAGTTTTTATATAAAAAAAATAAAATTAAATATTTTGTTAATCGCTTAAATAGTTTCATTAAAAATTTATTAAATGGTATTTTTTTTAGTTGTTTGATATTTTTATTATTATTTCCAAGCAATTAAAATTTATTAATTAATTTGCTTTAAATTTTGTTTTAGAAAATAATTTAATTATTTTTAAATTGATAAAAGTTTTAATGAATTTTATTATTATTATTATTTTATATGTATAAATTTAAATAATAATAATAATAATAAAAAATCCTATTATATATTACTGTAATTTTCTTAAGTGTTTCAAAGATTAATCTTATTTTCAATAAACTATTATATTATTATTATTATATAATAGTTTAAAAAGTACTCATTAGTAGTATTAATATTAGTTTATGTTTTATTTTATTATTTTTTTGTGTAACACATATTGTTGAATAAAACTAAAATATTTCAATTATTTAGAGTTTAATGTAAATACTAATTGAGATTTAATTTTTTTGTTTGTATTTTTTTCTACTAAAATAAAGATTTATTATTTTTTTTATTTTAGACAAACATTTTTAAAATTTATAAAAAATATAAATATATTTTTTTTTATAAATTTACTGTTTTCTAATTAATTAGTATACCTTTTAAAAGTCTAATAATAAAACATATTTTTAGTCTAAAATTATATATATATTTGTTTTAATTTTAATGGATTTTATTTATTAGTAGTAAAAAAATTTAATAACTGTTTAACTAATGTTTTTTAATATAATTATAATTTATAGTCAATTAATTATTATTTGGAAATTAAAATTTATTATAGAATTTCTATATTAAAAAAAATCATATTTTTATTTTTAAAAAAATATTTAAAAGTTAACTCTAAATAAATTATTCAAAAAAAAACATTAAAATAAATTTTATAACAATATATTCTTGACTTTATTTTTTGTGATTAATTATAATATAATATATTGATTAAAAAAAATAAATAAATAATATTTAGTAATCTATTGCACACACAAATTAAGTATAAATTATTTTTGTTTTTTATTTTAAATCATAATATAATACTACAAATGAAAAAAAAACATTTATCTTATGTCACAATTATATACAGTATATATAATAATAAAAAAAAGACAAATATATTTTTTGGTCATTTATTATTATTTTTTACCCACAAAAAAATTACAGATATATTTAAGTATATTATTATTATTATTATATATAATTTATTTTTTTTTGTAATCATTTATATATGTGTGGTTATGTGGTTATATATATAGTATATAATATATATATATATATATATATAAATATATATTTATGTGATATTTAATATGATATACTGTATATCGTATATAATTTTTCTAATTCATTATATTGTAATAACTAGAGTATAGGTTATACTGTATGTTAAAATAAATTGCATGTAATAATAATAAATGCATAAAAAGTTAATGAGAAACACAAAAAAATTAATCTTAATTTTTTGTTTTAATACTTATGATTTAGTAGTAAACTCATTGAAAGAAAGAGAGAGAGAGAGATAGTTATAAGTAATAAAAATAAATAATAATAAAATCATTAATTAGATTTCACTGTTGAGTTTTAGCTAATATTATTCACTGATATAAATAAGACATAATTTTGTTTTTTTTCAGTGTTTTTATTGTTTTATGTTTATATAGCTTTTATTTATTGATTTATTTGTTTGTTTGACTAAATTAGTTCACAAAACAAAAAAGTTCAGTTAATTTACAGCAAATCAAAATAATTGTGATTACATTATATATGAATCATATAATATGATATATTGTATACTAAATATTAAGTTATATATATATAAATTATATAAATGTTTTATTATACTAAAAAAAATATTATATACTTTATATATTTAATATTAATTTTGTTTTGTCAACGGTTAGGATTTTTATTAATATAATTATTGATAACAAAAATAAAAATATATAATTATTATTGTATTTAATAATATGTTTTATTTTTTGAAAATTAAAATTTTTTGATTGCAGTTTATTATACCATGTATTGATATCTATTAGCATTTAAATAAATTATTTATTAAATATATAGATATATATATATATATATATATTGTATTAAACATTTACATTGATATACTTATATACAATTATTTTTATTAGAAATAATTTATTAGTTTATTGAGCAAAAAAATAAAACAAAACAAAAATCTCATTTATTTATTTCTATTGATTTATTTACAACAGCAACAAAAAATAAATAAATAAAATATATAATAATACAGTATTATAGGCCTATAAAATGTAAACTCATGTTTCAAGTGTTAGTTTTCCATTACAAGTGTTTAATTAATTAACTAATTATAATCTATATATATATATATATATATATATATATATATACAGAATATTCTGTAATATTCATTAATATTAAATTTATTATATATATATATATATATATTGTAAAAATATATATATAGAGAGAGAGAGTATGATTAACAACAACAAAACTTTTAATAGATTAACAATTTTGTGTGTTAATTATATTTTAAATGTGTTAACAAATATATATTTATATTCTAATACATAAACTTAAAAAATTGCCAAATACTTATCGTATATTATATATAATATATATAACTGTATATTTATTATCACTATTTGTATATTAATGTTTACTATTATAATAATAATAATAATAATTACAGTAACAAATGATGACTATACATATGTCCTCTATATATACTATATATATACACTATATATGTATGATATTATTTATATGCTTGGGTTAGGTCTTACATAATATAAGTTTTAGAGAGAGAGAGAGAGAGAGAGAGAGATAATGAGCAGAAAACATGGATGAAATGATGCCGCAGACCATACATATGTATATTATATATGGAAAGAGAGAGAGAGAGAGCCCATATGAATGTATAAGCTATTTACTGCACTGTTATGTTTATTACAGTGTGGGTGAGTGAGTGAGTGTGTGTGAGAGAGAGAGAGAGATAGAGAGAGACCTAACTTATTGTGTATATATTGTGCACTCATTTTCCCAATGGATAAGTGAAGCCAAGCGCTCACATCTATTAACTCAATATATGGTATATATATATAGTATTATTCAGTAATGCATTTATTTCATTGAATGCCTAAACAAAATTCCATACAATATATATATAGATTCTGTTATATATATATAATATACTAAACATAGAAAAAAAATTTATTATCACTTTTAATGTTTAATATTACAGTTATGAGAGAGAGAGAGAGAGAGAGAGAGAGAGAGAGAGAGACTCTATGTGTCTGTAAGTGTCGCACACATTATAAATCAAATAWACTGTATATATATATATATATATAAATATCACAAATTTTTATAGATCAASAAGATTATGTAAAAACATTTAGCAATTTTATCTATATATATATAGATATATAGATAGATATACTGTATATCTAAATATTATAAAATGTTTTTTGATATTTTTGTGAGTTTATATTTTCTGTTAAAAATACATATAATATACTTATATATATATATACTTATATATATATATATATTATATATCTCATAATGTGTTACCCAATGGAGCTTTTGATAACATAACTCTATTCAAGTGTCAATCACTACTCTATATATTATAGTTTAAAAATAAAATAATAGATAAAATAAATGCAAAAATASTTTTTGTTGAAAATAATACATATATTTTATCCATAAATATTTTAATGGAAAACAAACTTTTTGTTGTATAGTTGTTTTAAATATTTAAATATTTAAAAAAATAATATTTTGTTTAATGTATTGTAATAATATCTAATTAACAAAAAAAATAAAAATATAGTTTTATAAAACAAATTGGATAATCAAATATACTATATATATATATAATAAGAGAGAGAGAGAGAGAGAGAGAGAGAGAGAGAGAGAGAGAGAGAGAGAGAGAGAGAGAGAGAGAKAATAAAAATAAAATTTTATTTTATTATCTATAAATGTATTTTGTTATTAAGTTTCATAATAATAATAATAATATTAATATTAAATTATTGTATATACAGTACAATAAATTTATACTAAAAATTTTCTACTGATAATAACTATAATAATGTATAATAATTCATATGAATTTATTTTATAAATTTTATATATTATATATTTTGTTTGTTAATTCTCTGGTGAGTGAGAGAGAGAGAGAGAGAGAGAGAGAGAGAGAGAGAGAGAGAGAGACTAATATTTTTAAAAAATAAAAATCAAATGGCATTTTGTTGTTTTGTGTTAAGCAAATCAAAAATAATAAAATAAAATAAAATAAAACTAATTCATGTGTAATGTATTCAACAACAAAAAAATATTTATTATCAACTTTTTTTTATTTATATTTCAAAATTTTTCATATTTATATTATACATATATATATATCAGTCATATATATATATATATATATATATTATAACAAAAAGTATAAAAAACATAACTAACTTTTTATATTATATATATATATATTTATTTGCATCAATAACTTTTCCATTTTGATTAAACATTTTTTTTTGTATTTTTGTGTTGAATAAGGCATTAAAAAATACTACAGGTTTTCTTAACACACACACATACATACATACACACACACACACATACATACACACATACACACCCATACACACACACATATACACACATACACACAAATACACATACACACACATACACACACACACACACACACACACATACATACACACATACACACACATACACACACACACACACATACACACACACACACACACACACACACATACACACACACMCATACACACACACATATACACACAYACACACACATACACACACATACACACACACACACACACACACACACACACATAACTCAGGGCTTTAATAGCTAAATACCATTGACTATTTTATTTTTGATGATACCATATAATACTATATTTTTATTTCTGAGAGCACAGTGAGGAAAGGGATCAAAATTATCTGTGTGTGTGTGTGTAATGTGTTCACACTTTTACACACAGTCCTTATCTYCWCTAATTTTMTCTCACCCACTCACTCACTCTCCCATTCAAGTGAGTGAACCGTTAGGTTTTTTTTCTGAGTCTCAAAACCAATGAGAAATATAACCCTTTATTTTATTTTGCTGTTATCATCAGTTTTTGTTGTTGTTTTGCTATGACTTTCACAGTTTGTAAAGGTTTTTCAACGTATTATTATTAAAGCTTATGTATGTGTGTGTATATGTGTGTGTATGTGTGTGTATGTGTGTGTATGTGTGTGTATGTGTGTGTATGTGTGTGTATGTGTGTGTATGTGTGTGTGTGTATGTTTGTGAGTGTAGTTTGTCTATGTATGTATGTATCTATGTATGTATATATATATGTGTGTGTATGTATGAGTGTGTGTATGTATGAGTGTGTATGTATGTGTGTATGTATGTATGTATGTGTATCTATGTGTGTGTGTGTGTGTGTATACCGGTATATACAGGTTAGACACTACTGTCTCTATACAAATGTGTTATCAGTTAGTAGTAGTAGTAGTAGTAGTAGAGTATTAACAGTAAAATTTTAGGATTGGATACAAAGTTTTTCAACAACAAAAAAAAGTTACTTTTTTCATCATCAAACAAACAGTTTAATTGTTTAGTCAATTCATTGACACAAACAGATAGATAGACAGTCAGACACTTTTGTGTCTATATATATATATATATACTGTACTTTCATTATTAAAGCTACCTTTCCTTACTTACTCTCTAAGTTATACAACAGTTAATAGCAATTTTTTTTTCTCAATCAATCGCTTAACCAATATATTTATATAATACTGTTTAAGTTACACACAAACACACACATACATACACACACACATACATACATACATACATACATACATACATACATACATACATACATACATACATACATACATACATACATACATACATACATACATACATACATACATACATACACACACACACACACACACACACACACACACACACACACACACACACACACAGTATTTTGTCGTTTATTTTTATTTTACTTAAAGAAGTTTTCTTTCAATTACTTGAAATTATATTTGAAGTAAATTTATGAATCTTTAGAGAGAGAGAGAGAGAGAGAGAGAGAGAGAGAGAGAGAGAGAGAGAGAGAGAGAGAGAGTAAGAGTTTTCATTACAATAGTATTAAAAAGCTGTGAAAATAAATAAATAAAAAGTTAAAAGTATTTTTATCTTTTAAAAAAAAATCTACTTTTCATTTGCAAAACTTTTTTTTTAACTACAAATTGTAACAAATAGAGCGTTAAAAATAAGTTTTTTAAATAAAAAGTTTTTATTTTATTTTTCTTAATAAACTTTATTTTTTCCTCTCTCTCTCTCTCTCTCTCTCTCTCTCTCTCTCTCTCTCTTTGTATATATATTTTTAACACTCAAATCCTATAATATATAAATTTTATGTTGAAAGCAACAACAAAAAAMAGATATAATATTACAGTATATTATATATTAATACTTGAAAAACTTRTATATAATTTTGATGAAAATGAAAACTCAAATAAAAAATAAAATATAAAATCATTGAATTTGTTTGAGTGGATCACTGACTGAATGAGTGAGTGAGTGGGTGAGTGAGTGAGTGAGTGAGTGAGTG
This sequence comes from Oppia nitens, assembly GCF_028296485.1. NCBI lineage: Eukaryota > Metazoa > Arthropoda > Arachnida > Sarcoptiformes > Oppiidae > Oppia > Oppia nitens. The sequence goes on from NW_026533208.1 coordinate 1,120,797, forward strand.
AGTGAGTGAATGAAAGATAGATTTTTATGTCTGAATTTAATGAACGACAATATACTAAATAATAATAATAATAATGAATCAGTTCTTCAATTATGTCATCGTTTTGTTGGATTAAGAGTAAGAAGAAGATGATGACTGTCTGTATAGAAATAAAATGGTTTTACTCTCTCTCTCTCTCTCTCTCTCTCTCTCTCTCTCTCTCTCTCTCTCTCTCTCTCTCTCTCTCTCTCTCTCTTTCATACTGTTGCCTATCAATAGTGCCATCAATACTATTAGTCAAGTCATCACTGAATTACTTTTTATATACAGTATATTATTATTATATATAATGTTTATATATATATATATATATATATATAATACATGATGTGATCAATACTGTACAGTATATATACTGTATATACTTTATATACAGTATATAACTTTATATATATATATATTTAATTATATATTTAATGACTGACCAGTGTACATTTGATTAATGTGTATTACAAAACATTTAGTGTATATGTGTGTGTATTTATGTGTGTRTGTGTGTGTGTGTGTGTGTGTGTGTGTATGTATGTATGTGTGTGTGTGTGTACTGTATTGTATTAATCTAACCAACAAACTAATGAAATAAAAACTAAATTAATTAATTATATATATATAAAAAATCACTGATTAATTATAGTTTATTTTAATTATATTAAAAAGTTTCAACATTTGATACAGGACAATTGACATTATGTCAAAAAAAAATMAATCAATCAATTACTAAACTAAAATATTAATGAAATAATTTATTTTATAATTATTTTTATTTATTATGTGACAAATAATTTTGTTTCAATTAATATGAAAGTTATAGATATAATAATAATTAAAAAATAATAACTTGAAATAACTTATATTATTAATTAATTAATTTTTAATATACTTTAAATTTATTTATTTATAATAATAATAATAATAATATTTATATATATTTTTTTTAATTGCACATCAATTTTAGGTCACGGCAATAGGCCGCGTACTGCCGAAGGCAAACTGGCCACTATTGCCTACGCTATTGTCGGCATACCATTAATGTTGGTATTTTTGGCCAACATTGGCAAACTGTTGGCCACTAGCCTAAAATCACTGTACAGTTATTGCTGTAATTGCTCAAGTAGTGAGTCGGCAGCGGCCGCGGCCGCAGCTGCCGGTGCCAGTGGTGGTRCTGGCCTATTGGGTAACGGCGGCGGTGACCATCACGCCCATCATCACCTACACGATCACTATCACGTTCATCATATTGCCCTCAACGATGTTAGTCCCGGTGGTGGTGTAGGAGGMGGYGTCGGTGGCGGTGGCGGAAACGGTGGTCATCTAATTCATTGTAACTCTACGGGCGGTGGTGGAGGCGGCGGAGTCGGTGACCCCTATCGACAGGCAAAATGCTACACAACGTGCAACTCTAACTCCAGGGGTGGTGGTGTCGGTGATCATTACGGTTTGGGCACCGGCGGTATGGAAGCCGAAACTAAAATATGTACGGCCGGTGTMGTCGATTTGGCCGATCATCAGCATCATCAGTGTACCGGTGCTGGTGGTGTTGGTGGCGGTACMCTAAATCGGTCTAACCATCACTCACACCATTCAATACTACGTAACGCTACACCMGTGTCCACTACCATTGGCGGCGGCGGTATCCACGACACTAACACTCTCGACCTGATGAAC
>NW_026533208.1:1127500-1221848 GCF_028296485.1 Oppia nitens
TTTCTATATAGTTTATACTATATATTTAAAAATTGATTTTATTTATATATTTATATTTATTTAAATAGATAGTTTTATTTTCTAAATACAAAAATTTGCAATTTGATAGATGCCATCACCAAAAAAAAATTGTCACATTTATAAATATTTATTTATTTATTTATTTTGTGTGAATAATATAAAATAAAATTGTTTTTTATTGACTTATTGTGTGTGCGCGCTAAATAAGGGTTAACCCCATATATATATAGTTTGGTATTATTATTATTTATTTTTACATATATAATACCTGTTATATATATATATATACTGTATATATATATATATACTAGACTATACTGGCATTGTGTTGAGGGTATGACAATTGAAGTGTCTATTATTATCATATTATTATTATTATTATTATACTATACTGTATTGTATAGTATAGTCTACTGTTTGTTGTTGTATATATAAAATAACTTAATTTAAAATTTATTGTGAAAAAAAATAAATTTTATATTTTTTTCAATAGTGATAGAAAAAAACCCAATTTGAATAACCAATTTTACACTAAATTTACATTATATATATATATAGTATATTTTTTCTCCTAAAAAAATTATAGATAAATCATATAAATATTGATTTGTATATAACAGTAGAATATATATATATATATATATATATATATTTACCTCATTTTATACACAAAAAAATACAATAAATAACACCAAAAAAAATTATATATATATATATTTTTTTGTAGTCAACTCAAAGAAAATAAAAACTATAAATTTAAATAAAATTTAAATATTTTTAAATAAAATCAACATGTTATTACCATTGTAATTTTTTTATTGCAAGTTATTTAATTTTTTGTTTGTTTGGTTAATTAAATTTTATTATACATGTAATTTARCATTTATTATTTTTAACWGTTAACATTWTATATACTATTTAACAGTAATTGACATATTTATTAAATAATAATTAAAKTAAAAAAAATATTACTAATTTTAATATATATATATATATATATATATTACAAATCCAATCAATCAACTMTATAAATATSATAATAATAATAATTTTTTAATAAAATATTTTATTTTTATTTTGTAGATATATATATGTAATATTAAAAAATAAATAAATAAAAAATATTGCATGCAACATTAGCAATGCAAATTTTAWAAAAATTTGATATACTAGTAAACTATACCTAACAATMAATTTTTTAAAAAAAATAAATTTAATAATATATTTARATTCAATTGCATTAAAATTTTTTGTTTTGTTTTGTTTGTTTATTAAATATACTATTTAAATATGATATACTGTATTACAGTATTATTATTATATAGTATAGAGTTATATATTATTTTTTTGTGACTATTATTAACTATATATATATATACAATTTATTTGATTTTAAAAAAAATTATTAATGTTTTTTTATTAATATTATTTCAGTTATATAGATGAAAAATTATTATACTTTAAGATTAACTATATATATATTWTATATATATATTTAGTTTGTTTTAGATTAACTTTTATATATATATATAAATTATTTTTCGGATCACTTTATTTTTTTTATAAAATTGTTTGGATATATTAAAAACTTATTGATTTTTTGGACATTAAAAAAATATAGCTATAAATCCTKKAAAAAAAAGATTGTAATGTTTTGAGCTTTTATTTTATGTTTTTTTAGATCTTAAAAAAATTATATTTTAAACTAAAACACTTAACTTGTTTTGTATAAATTTTATATTGATATTAAAATCTTAATAAAAAATTGTTTTATTTATAAAATAAATCTAATAAATATAAATTTAAATACTTTATATATATTAGTAAATAATTGATTTAATGATATTAAATAAATCAATAACTAAATAGAAACTAAAATTTATAAAATAATTTAAGTAGTTTTTTATATAAAAAATATTTGGCTATAAATGTATTAAATGTATTAATATTATAGTTTATTATTGATATTTTTTTTGCTAAATTAAATACTCTATAGAATATACAATTTTTTWAAAAATAWAAAATTAATTTTATTTATTAATTAATCAAAAAAAAAAATAAATAATTTTATTTATAAATTTATTTTATAAAATATATTTATACACTGTATATATATATATATATATATATTTGACTAAAATAATTCAATACACTTGAGCACTGGTAGATTTTATTTAGTGGGGGTAGGTGGGGGAKGGAGTACAGTGTCTATATATTTATACTATGTATATATATATATATCAATATATATATATATACTGTACAAACATAACATACATAWACTTAAACATTATTATTGTATTTAAGCAATAAATCATTAAATACAGGAACTCTCAGACTATTAATACTATTTGAAGTAAAACATTATTAATGGATTAAAGGGTCCAATGTTTTCACAAAAAAAAATAAAAGATTTTTTTTCTGGTGTCTATAAAAAYCCTAAACTTATAGTATATATATATATATATTTATAAATATATATTAGATAAATATCATATATTTTGTTAGATAATAATAATAATAMTACAAAAAAAAACTAAAATCATTTATCGCACACACAAATGGAAATTAATAACCGAAAGTATTTCAATAGATTATAACCACAGCTCAACAAAAAAATATATAATAATAAATAAAAAAAAAATAATATATATATATATATAATTGAAATCTAATGAAAATTGTTTCCAAAGAAAATACTAATAATAATAATAATAATAATAATAATACTTAAAGCTTTAAACATTGATTGCGTCTAAACGTCAAAAATCTCACTTTATATTATATATCCAATATATTGTGTATATATATATATATATATATATATATATATATATTATAAGTATGTGCTTTACAAAAAAAAATCCCTTATTATTATAGGTCCCTCAAAATTAATAGACATTTTGAGCCCACAAACAAACGCAAAAAAAAATAATAATATTTATCATTTAGTGATTGTTTTGTGTGTGTGTGTGTTTAGATGGGGATAAACACATCAAACAATATATACAGTGTGTATGTATGTGTGTGTGTGTGTGTGTGTGTGTGTGTGTGTGTATGTGTGTGTGTGTGTGTGTGTGTGTGTGTGTGTGTGTGTGTATATGTGTGTGTGTGTGTGTGTGTGTGTGTGTGTGTGTRTGTGTGTGTATGTGTGTGTRTGTGTGTGTATGTGTGTGTGTRTGTATGTGTGTGTGTATATATGTGTGTATATGTGTGTATATGTATGTATGTGTAAGTATGTGTATGTATGTATATATGTGTATATGTTTGTGTGTTGTCTTAAACACAACCATCAAATATATATATATATATATATATATTGATATTTTCTACTTATATAGTATTTGTGTGTCACCAAAAAAAAAAACTAAAATAAAAAAAAATAATACCTCATTAACTGTATTGGCAATGGATTTACTGATATATACTGGAAAAAAACATACCAACAAATACTGTAACAATATATATATAAAAAATAAGTTATAGTATGACATCTAATATATATATATAGTATATAAAAGTTATATAATATAACTTTTTTTTAATAGTGATTTCTAATGTTTATATTTCTCAGTGTGTGTGTGTGTGTGTGTGTGTGTGTGTGTGTGTGTGTGTGTGTGTGTGTGTGTGTGTGTGTGTGTGTGTGTGTATATATATATATATATATATATATATATATATATATATATTGATATATCAGGTATTATATTTGGTGTATACGCTTTATATACAAACATTTAAAAGGTTTAATAATAATAATGATATCAACCGTTAAGTTCAAACATAACATGTAATAAGTTTTTATATATTGTAGTGTTTGTGTGTGTTTTTATAGATAGAAAACCAAAAAATAAAATAATAATAAAATATATATATTTAATATCAAACATATCTATCAAATATTATATCATTGATAACATTGTATATAATATATATATTTATTTATATATATATAAACAGTATATCAATAGTTATTTTTTGATATCATACTATGATATGTATATATAAATACAATATAAAACAATCCCTTAGACACTAAACTAACAATTGGTTTATTATTATTTTTATTATATATTTATTTATTATTTCTCATAACAAAATTGAAACTAATAATAATAATAATAATAATATATTTTTAGATTTGTTTAAATTTTGTTTTATTTATATTATATGAATTGAAAATCTAAAAAACTACATAATATACATAAATATATAGACAGTATAATATATGATACAATGTATTAAATTTTAGTATTATATTTATAATTTTATTCATCTATTTAAATACTACAGCAAATTGTTACGTGTAATTGTTATTTGTTATATAAATATAATTTACATTACATTATATTTACTATTATTATTATTATTACTAGTATTACTATTAAGTATTTTGTTATATAAATTAATTGAAATTCCAGTGAAATAAACACAAAAATTATATTATTTTTCTCTATAGTATTGTATTTGTATTAAAACTATTTTCTTATTTAATTCTTAATTAAGATAATAATAATAATAATAATATTTTTCTGGTATTTATTGATTATTTACTGTTATATATACTAATGTTATATAATATATATATAATATATATATATATATATATTAATAGTTAGGTTTTTTTATATCTTTAATATTACTTATATATATATATATCAGTGATTTTGGATTTTTAGACCGGGGTAAAATTTACAAAATTCTCGAAAAATCTTGGGGGGGGGTAGGTTAGATTTTTATTGTTTTTTTTGAAAGCAAAATCAACAGAATATTCGATAAAATTCCCATAAGTTCCCGTATTCCCAGGAAAATAATATTAAAAAAAACTTTAACAAAAATATATATATATATATATATATTAGCAAAAAATAAAATAATGTATTAAATACTTAAAAATAGGTGATAAAGGCATTAATGATACACTGAGTTTTTTAGTATTTTAGTAATTTTTAACTTTTAAAATAATTTTTTAAATAATACTTAATGCTTATAGTTTATAGATATATATTTTTATTTTTTAATGTTATTTTTATGTAAATACTGATTGAATACTAATTATAAAATTAAAAATATATTTTTTAGTTAAAATTTTAAAAATTATTAATAAAAACCTTGTAATATAAGTATATACTTCTTAAACTATCTCAAATATTTATATATATGATTATTCTTTTCAACAAATTGGTATTTTTTAACTTTTTAGTTTAATATTTTAAGTAAAATTATGTTATTTTTTGATGAGTTTTAACGTTATTTTAACTTTTTTACTTATTTTTAATCAATAATTAGAATCATATAAATTTTAAAAACATAAAAACACTTACTAAAATAGTATTAACTAAAATTAAAATTTTTATAAATCTCAAAAAATTTTCGGCGCCTTCGGCGCCGAAATTTTAGGGGGGGGTCATTTCTCCTCGTTTTTAAGCGACAATTTTTCCCATTTAGTCAAAAAGTCTGGGGGGGGTAAAATCCCAATTTCTCGATCACTTACCCCCCCCTACCCCCCACAAACTGATATATATATATATATATTGTGAAAACAATTGATGAGAAAATGTGGTTTATTTTTTTGTATGTAATTTTTTTTCTCTATTAATACACACACAAACATAATATATATATAGTATAAAGATATATATATATATATATATATATAAATTGTATGGCATTTAATCCGATCACTTTCTATGTCTCAATAATTTCATATTGTTTTTATTATTATTATTATTATAGCATAGCATCTTATATATATTCTTATATATATTCTTATATATATACTTATATATATACTTATATATATACCATATCTTATATATATATGGTATAAGCTTTATTGTTTTATAAACTACTGGTATATTACTTATTACAGTAAATATCTATATATTTAATATATATATATATATATATATATATATATATATATATATATATATATATATTAGCAAATGTCAGTGACATAGCCTCATATATAGAGAGAGCCTTTAAGTCAAATATTATATATATACAGTATATTATATTATATATATATAAACTATGTGTGTGTGTTTGATATTATATAAAATTATATATATATTTAGTTTATAAAGTTTGTTTTGTAGATAAACTTTATATATATATATATATATATTTAGTTGCGTTTATATTATGAAAAAAATCTATTGCCTTAAAGGGAGATATTTTTATGGCAATGAAAGAAAGAGAGAAAGAGAGAGAGAAAGTTAAAAAATCAAATAAAACAATATACTATATTATATACAGTATATAAATATATATATATATTTGCAAAAATAAAATAACTGATTTATTCAATAATATTTTGTTTTATTTATTAAATTTAGAAATTTTTTAATATTTTAAACTTTTTCCAAACTTTTTGTTTTGTTTTTTATATTAAGTAAATATATTGATAGTCAACTAGATTTATACCATATACAGTATAAACTATATATATATACTAGTATATGTATGTATACTATGTTTATATATATACCGGTATAGTGTGTGTACAGTAATATCATTTTTATTATAAAAGAGATTTAATATTAATAAAAAACTAATATTTTTATTATGAAAAGATTTTTCCCTTAAAAATATTGTTTAAAGTTATTTAAGGAATTTTATTATTTTTATATATACGTTATATATAATACTGTAGATTAAAATTATTTTTTTAAAAAGCAAAATAGCGGAAAATTATATTATAATTATTAATATTATTGTTGTGTTTCATCTAAATAACACATAATAATAATATACACCTAATTATATGTAAAATTTATAATAATTGATTGAAACATTTATAGTATAATTTGAATTATTTTAAATATACTAATTTAAAGGTAATTTTTGATTTAAATAACTTAATTATAAATGTACTTAAAATATAAGTTATAATATATATATTATTTGTATAGAAACAAATAATATTTATTTATTATTACTATTATATTAATAAAACACAAATAAAAAATAAATTTAGTTATTTATTTGAAATTTTTTTTTAAAAACATTTTTATTTTGCATAATTAAAAAAAACTTATGAATTTTAAAAATTGAAGCAAAAATAAGACAAATTTTATTACTATAAACTAGAAATATTATTGCATATAATTTTAACTATCATTAAATCAATATAAATATATATTTTTTTATTTAGTATTTTATATATATATATAATTTATTACATATATATATATATTTGTCGAAAATAAAATTATTCACTTTTGGGAATTACAATACTTTACTAATACTAAACATACAGTTAAAACCTAAAAAGATATTTCTATTGACATTATTAGAGAGAGAGAGAGATAGAGAGAGAGAGAGTAAAAAATAAATGCAATTTTTTTTTGAAATAAATATATTCACTTATATAGCCCAATGTTTTATTTTTTTTAATAAAAACTAAATAAATATTTCGCTACTAGTTTTATATTATACCCTAAACTATAAAACTTCATTGAAAATAAAATATAAGTATTAATGTATAGAAAAAAGTCATATAAAAAAATAGTAGTCACAAAAAAAAAAGATTTAACAAAATTGAGTCATAATTTTTTTACATATATATATTGAATATATATATATATATATATATATATAGTTTTAAGGTTAACATTAAATTTAAGTTATATTTATTTTATTTTTGTTTACAAAAATCCATTTTCCACCCAAATATTTATATATTTATTAAATTATTATTATTATTATTATATAGATTTGTATATATATTTAGCAAATACTCGTATTATTGGCATAAAAAAGGTTATATTATGTGAAAATAGTTTTTTTATTTGTGTTGAAAATGTCATTTAAAAAAATAAAATATATTTTTTAGTTGTTTGATATATATATATATATATTTGTTTTGATTTGTGATGAAAAAGCAATTTTCAATGTTTTAAATGTGTGTTTATATATGAGGTATACTGTAGTAAACTGGTGTCACAAATAATATAAAGTTTTTTAGTTTTGTTTTATTATATAAATATAATTTAGTTATATTTTTTGGATATCAAAAAAAAAATTGCAATATATAAAAACCTAACATTTTTTGCAACTATTGTGTGAAATGTTTAAATCAAAAAATAATAATAATTTGATTTATAATATATTGATATATTTATTTTTGATGTGAAATTTTTTAGTTTGTTTATAGCTATTTATTTATAAAAAACAATTTGCAAATAATAAATAGCATTCAAATGTTACTAATATTTAGTAAAAATATTATTGCTTTTTAAATAAAAAAAAAATTTCATTTAAATTATAGCAATATTATTAGATTTATTGTATATATATTATTATTTTATTGAATAAATTCCAAGAAAAATAATAAATATCTAATTTATTTTATATAAATAAAAAAAATTTACATATTTTTTCATTATTTTAGTCTATTATTATTATAATAATATTTATAGATTTTTTTAATAAATAATAAATTATTTTTAATATATATGTTATTACAAATATTATAAATTTATTTATTTTTTATGTATTAAAAATATTTGTAATTTATATTTATTATTAACAAACAGAAAAAAATATAAGTGATTGATAATAATTTTATATATAAATTAATAAAAAAATATATATATATTTAATGTAAAAAAATAAATAGTAAAATGTTTTTACATTTTTATTAAATATTTTTATATCCTGTCGTTAAGTATTTGATTATTTTCATTATTATTATAGAAAAATAAATATTTTATTTAATAATAATAATAATATTTATATATTAATTGTTAAGGAAGTACTCATTTCCTAATCATTTTGACTTCAAAAGTAAATTTATTATTATTATTAATATATAGTATAATATTTTACTATCATATATATATATATATATATTATAGTACAGTATTATATTGTATAACTTGACTTATATTTTACTTTATATGTATTTTATTATATATACAGTACTACTACTACTAAATAATAATACTGTAATAATAATAATAAAATAATGAATTTCTCTCTCTCTCTCTCTCTCTCTCTCTCTCTCTCTCTCTCTCTCTCTCTCTCTCTTTCTCTCTATTGAATGAGATGTTTATTATATATATATATATATATCTCAATGATATAAAATAATAATAATTTCTAAATATATTTATTATTAACGGTTGGCTATCTTTCATTAAATACTAGACATCCATACATGTATTATACATACAGTATATATATAGAAAATCTATGGCCGAAAAAAAATTATATGACTTTTATTACTATTATTATTATTTGATTGTTGATTGGCTTTCATATCAAATAAAATGCTGAGATTTTGTTGTTGTTGTTGTTGTTGTTGACAATTACTAGCCATTCAGTGGACACATATATAATATATATATATTAAATAAAAATAAATGTTTTGACTTTATATATGTTTATTTGTCTCTCTCTTTTCTCTCTCTCTCTCTCTCTCTCTCTCTCTCTCTCTCTCTATATATATATATATATATATATATATATATATATATATATATATATATATATATATATATATATATATATATATATATATAATACTGTATATTATAATAGCTCTTATACTATATTGTTGTTGTTGTTACTACTTATAGTTTAACTCTTATATATATATATTAATAAAAATAAAAGTTATTATATTTAATAATAATAATAATTATGTTTAATATTAATAATGAAAAAAAACATGAATTATTATGAGAATATGAAGTCAGTAATGGACAGACACATAGATAACAAAGAGATATAACTGTATTTTATTATTATTATATATACTGTATATATATTTATTAAAAAATTAAGTAATAAATAGGTATTTTACTGTATATGACATATATGTTATTATTATTGTTATGATATAATAATCAGCAAATAAACCAATAATTATATTTAGTTATGTTTATTATTATATTAATTATTATACTAAATCAATACTAGGCAATTAATTTTCTCTAATTATTATTATTATTATTATTTATAACATAATAATAATTTTGATGCTTAAAATTTTTTAAAAAATAAATTGCAAAATGTTAATTAAATAATTTTAATTAAATTTAATAACTTAGCAAAAAAATAGTTAATTATTATTACTTTATTTGAAAAAAATAATTTAAATAGATTTATATAATTACTAGTTTTTTTTGTGTAAAAATCTAAATGTTAATAAATATATTTTTTTTAATTATAAATTTTGATAACAATAAAATACATTATTATAAACACATTTTGAAAATTTTGTTGTTATTGATATTTTGTTTTATTTTAAAAAAAATCATTAAATATATATTGACTATTAAATGTTTACTGATTTTTTTGTTTTATATTTCTCAATATATTCAATAAATATACTTAGTTTTTTATAAATAATAAATTTTATTTAATATTTATTTTTGTCCCCTCCCTCCCTCCCCCTCAACAAAAATAAAATAAAACTATTTTCAAGTGCAATACTATTACTTCTATTATGTGTATAATATTAATAAAAAATATATATATATAATTTTTTTGTTGTGAAAATACATTATCCATATAATCGATGCTTAAAAATAGGGAATAATAATAATAATAATAATAATATTGTAAAATACTCGACACACAGAATATTCTGTGTGTATATATGTGTTATGAGTATTATATATGCTTTTCAATAATATAATGGACGACTCAATAGCTATCAATCACTAATAAAATAAGGGCAGATATTATACTATATATATATAACTATTATTTATATATATATATATATAATGAAAAAAATATAATATATACTAATAATAATATAAATTGTTTGAATTGGGGTTTTTTTGTTGTTGTTGATAAAAACTATTTATAATAAATTAGTTTAAATAATTTGTAATTATATAATACTATATTAATACTGTAATAATAGTAATAATTTTAATAATAATAATAGTAATAATTTTAATAATAATAATAGTAATAATATTAACATTTTGTTGTTGTTTATTGTTATAGTTGTGTTAAGTTTTATTAACATTAAAAATATTATTAACAAAAAGTTATATAATATAATATATATGATAGTTATTACATATAAATTTATTGTTTTGTTTTTTTCAATTAATATAATTTGATATTATTTATTTGTTTAATTTTTGTAACATTTATAATCCAAAATTCCAAATTAATTAAATCTAATATTAATTTTTATTAAATTTTTATTAAACATAATTTATAATTAGCGTAAACTAAAATTAAATTAAAAAATATTTATTATATTACACTAACTCATAAATAAAATAAAATAAATGCGTAACTATAGCATAATTATATTATATTATAATTCATATATCTTATAATTACATTTATTTGTTGTTTTTAAAATTCAACGTAATTTAATTTATTTTATAAATATATATTTTGAAATAAAAGTTTATATTAAATTTCTATTAAATGTATAATAGTATTATATAATTAAATAATAAATAATAATGCCATTTTATTACATAAATATATAAAAAATAAAGATTAATAGGTATATTAGTTATAATAGTTATTAAGTTTTAATTTTTGTTTTATAAATATAATTTTTATATTATATATGAAAAAAATAATAATCAGTTATTAATTTTTGTTATTTTTTTAAAGATTTAAACTCTAAATAAAAATAAGCTAAATGTCTGAAACAGAAATTGTATTAAATAATAATAATAATAATAATAATAATAATAATAATAATAATAACAAAAAATAAATGCTTAAATTGATTTTATTTGTTGCTTAATATTTTTTCATTTTATATTTTTTAGTTTTTTCATTTATAAATTATATATAAATAGATATATTTTAATACTAATAATTTCTTAGAGTTATATTATATGTATATAATATTTCTAATATTTTTACACATTATTAAGTCTATTAATATTATATTAAATATTATATAATCCTTAATTTAACTTTAAGTTTTATTTTTTTAAATCTATAAAATTGTAAATAATATTTAAGTCAATTTTACTTTTAGACATTAATTAAAAAATATTTAATTTTATAATTATTATAAGTTTAGTTAAATATAATTAAAAATATTAGTCTAAAAATATTGTCGAAACTAATAAAAAAAATAAATATACATATAAATAATAAATTATCTACTATTATATTTAATAAAATTAAAAAAAAATAATTTAAAATTGATTTTTTAAATTGTGTCTAGACACTATTGTTATTTTTAACATTAATCGCATTAAATATAATTTATACGTATATCTATATATTGAATATATATATATATGATATTTAAATTATTTATTAAACTAAAGGATAATATTGTAATTGCTAGACATTATAATATATATATATATATACTAAAAATATATATACAGTATATATATATATATGATATACTGTATCAATTTATATTACATTATAAATTACCATAAATTTTTATTAATGTTTTTATTATTTTTATTGCTCATAAAAATTTAAATTTTATAATAATAATAATAATAATAATATCTCATCTATTATTTATTTATCTATGATTTTGATATTTATAAGATATAAATATTGTTATATTATTTAATTTAAATATTTATATATTATTAGAGTGTATTATAAATACTATTGTCTAAAATATAAATATAAATAATAAATATTTGTATTATTATTATATAAAACTAAAATCTTTTTCAATCAATTATGTTTAAATACATACAATAAACTAATAAATTAATATACAATAGTATAAACTATATAAATAATAATAATAGAAAAATTTTTTTAGCTAAAAAACTTTATTTAATTAATTATATATTTTATATATTTATATAGATATTTGTCTGTATTGTAAATTGTATTGTTATGTATTAAATATATTTATTTAACAAACAACTAAAATAAATAAACTAAACTAAAAGTGCAATAATGTTATTGTTTTGTGTATGACATTTGAGTTTTGTTTTTTTTTCACTGAGTTTAATGATATCTAATATAATAATAGTTTAGTCTCTCTCTCTCTCTCTCTCTCTCTCTCTCTCTCTCTCTCTCTCTCTCTCTCTCTCTCTCTCTCTTTACAGTTGACTTAGAAGAGAGAGAGAGAGAGAGAGAGAGAGAGAGAGAGAGAGAGAGTCAAAGTTAGCGATGCAATCAACTGTAATGACTAACAACTATCCGGTGCTAAACACTTAACAGTTTAGTTGTTATTTATAAACAGTTGATATAAAGTATATATATATATAGTATTTATTTGTTACAAACAATTTTTTGTGTGTTAATTGAATAAAATAGTTATTTCTATGAATCTATATGTTTGTGTTAACTATTATACTTAATATACAGTATATCATATATATTGTATGATAAATACATAAAATCACAGTTTATTACAGATATATATAAAAAAAACTATTGAAAGAGAGAGAGAGAGAGAGAGAGAGAGAGAGAGAGAGAGAGAGAGAGAGAGAGAGAGATTTGTTAACTAACTAATAATAATATATATACCAATCTGTATATCTATTGATACAATAAGTCAATAGTAAATTGTATATATAATACAGTATATAATATATTAAAGTATTTTCTAAGCTTATGTGTTTAGTTAGGTTACAATACAATGAAAAACTAAACTAAAACTAAATAGCGAGAAAATTAAGTGTTATATACTGTATATACAGTATATACTGTTCAATAATACTAATACTACTATTACTAATAATAATAAAAACAAATATACAGTAAAAACCCAGTGTGTTGTTAATCAATAACCAAAACAAAAACATATATTATATATACAATAGTTTTTTTTAATGATTAGATATTCCTGTACTGAATATATACAGTATATAGATATTCAGTGTTTAGTGTATACAGTATTATATATATGTATAGTTTGTTATATCCATAACAATATATATAAACATAATCATAAACTGATAGATAGACAGCAAAAATAAAAATAAAATCTTTTAACAAAATTGAATTAAGAGATGAAAAGTAAACTCTAGATAAGTATATACTGTATATTGAGTTTCATTTAATTTTTTTCTAGACAACCGTTTTGTTTTGTGTAACATTGAGAGTCAATTTGTTATAATACTGTATATATATATATATATAATAAAAGTTTGTATATATACTGTAAATTAAGTTGTATTAAGTCTCAACACAGTGTGTGTATGTGTGTATTGTTATATCTTAAATGTATACAATGTTAAACATTGTGTGTATGAGTGTGTGTGTGTTTGTGTGTGTTTATGTATGTATGTATGTGTGTATGTATGTATGTATGTATGTATGTATGTATGTATGTATGTGTGTGTGTGTGTGTGTGTGTGTGTGTGTGAGTGTATGTATGTATGTATGTGTGAGTGTGTGTGTGTGTGTGTTATTGAACGGGTCAATGACTGTATTGAAACTTAAGTAAATTAATATTATATAATATATAATGTCTATTGAAAAAAATTACACATATTAAATATATCATATATAATAATTAGCTTGTTAACTAATTAGAAATTATATAATATTATATACTAATATATATATATAATATATACCTTATTTAGTATAATTAAATTATTATCTATTTTTATATATTTAATTTAATATCTAATAATAAAGACAGTCTATTATATCGTATAGTAGTATTAATTTTACTGTATATTATTGTATGGTATATTACAATTGATATTTACATTATCTATAGTAAGTAATTCAATATTATTTAATATTTTTTGACGTATAATATAAAAGAAACTTAAACAAGGTAATTTATTTGATATATATATTACAATACTATTATAATTTATATTACAATATACAATACAATACATTTATATATTGTATATATAAATTTTGTATATACCTGTATATATATTATATACATGTAATATCAAATTATCTATTGATATTATATCATATATTTATTATATAATATGATTATATAATACCCCACTAGCATATTATATGTATATATATATACTGTATATATTGAATAATTTTATTACAAATATATAATATTGTTATATAATAACAATGAATTTTATTATTATTATTGTAATTATATATACATTTTTATTTGATGACATTATTATATTGACAATCAGTTAACAGCAAAAAAAAATTTTAAATAACAAAACAATGGTCTCCATTGATCTTAGAGCTCATGTATTTTTTTAAAAAAAATCTACTATTTTTTGGTTATAAATACAATACTGTATATAATGTATATATTATATATATATAAAATGTATTCAACTTTTTAAACTATCATTTATTAGTACAGTATATATATTGAATATTATTATTATTTTCTCAGTGATTATATCTATGACAGTGTAGTGTCTTTCAAACGTGAAGCAAAAAAATGTCATTTTATGTTATATCTGAATGACTGAAAGAGAAAGAGAGAGAGAGAGAGAGAGAGAGAGAGAGAGAGAGAGAGAGAGAGAGAGAGAGAGAGAGAGAGAGAGAGAGAGATGACACCTATCACCCAACGATTCCTAATATTTATAAATAAATATAATACATGTTATAAATATATTGTCTATTTTAGTATTTTATTTTTTTGTATAAACATATTTAAGTAGTAGTAAAGAGAGAGAGAGAGAGAGAGAGAGAGAGAGAGAGAGAGAGCCTACTGTTTATACAAAAAAAAATACAAAAGGATTTTTAATATATACAATATATATATATATACACCATATATATCTATACAGTATTTATATGTATATATACTGTATATAATATAATCTATTTTTTATATATATGTGTGTAGTGTTGTTAGGCATAAGATTATGTGTCGAAAGTGTCACATATTTTTCAAACAACAAAAAAAAGATAAATATAAGAAAAATAATAATAATTTTTTCTAACTCTCTCTCTCTCTCTTTCTCTCTCTATAAAAAAGTAAAGTCAGTTTTGTTGTTGTTTTACCCCTATTTATATTATTATCCCTTACTGTAAATATATATCAATATATATATCAGGGTTGCGAAAGGGGGGGTAGGGGGGGTAAGGCCATCTTACCCCCCCCCCCCTGAGGTCGAGGTTTTTAGGTTTTACCCCCCCCCCCCCCTGGCCTAAAGCCAAAAAGTTAGGGGGCACCCTACCAATTTTCGGCGCCGAAGGCGCCGAAAATTTTTTTGATTAATGTAAAGTTTAAAATTAAATAAAAATATAAATACTTTATTAAGTTTTAATATAAATAAATAGCTTATCTTAACAAAATAAATAGATAAAAATACTTAATTACATCAATTTAACATTATTTACACCAGTTGGGGCACTCCACTAGTTCCCTAATAAATTCCCACCAATTTTCAAGAAATTTTTTTCATTTATGTAAAATTTAATATTAAACAAAAATATAAATACTAATTGAGTTTTAATATAAATAAATAGCTTATCTTTAGAAAATAAATAAATATAAATTTGTTAAGTACTAAAAAAACTATTTAGAGTTGGGGCATTTCAAGGGTGGATAGTCCCTTAATAAATTCCCTCCAATTATCAAAAAAATATTGATGTTTTTATTTTATAAATTTATAATAATTGTTTATGCTACTTAATAAACAAATTGATCTGTATTTTTCAGATTTTTTAATAATTACTAATTAAATTAACTAAATTACAATTTAATTTTTTAAGACAATAAATTCACTACAATATCATTAATTTTAACAACATTGTAAATAATTAATTAAATAGTAGACAAGTAATTATAGTAATTGTTTTTATCTTATATATATTATGTAAAATTTCATTTTTTAATATTGTAAAAATAATATTGAAAATATATTTTGAGTCTTAAGAAATTAAGTTGGAATATTTTCCTTTTTTAAGAAATTTATGTGAGAATTTATGAAGAATTTAATGGGAATTTATTGGGAATTTAGTGGGAATTTATTGGGAATTTAGTGGGAATTTAGTGGGAATTTAGTGGGAATTTATTGGGAATTTATTGGGAATTTACTCAAATTTGGGAAAAATTGTCGTTTAAAAATGCAATAAAAATTGTTCACCCCCCCCCCCCTATACCCCCCCCAAGCTTTTTCAAAAATTTTGACATTTTACCCCACCCTATACCCCCCCCCCCCCCCTGAGATCGAAAACCTTTCGCAACCCTGATATATATATATATATAATAAGTTTGTAATAAACGACTGGGTATTTGCTGTCAAAAAAATGGTGATGAAAATGATAGAGAGAGAGAAGGGGTAGGGAAAGGGATAACAGGGAAAGGGATGATAGGATATAATAGTACTAAAAATAGTAACAAAAAAATTGTATCTATTTTTTGTTGCAATTAATTTATGCTAAAAATTCAAACCCAAACCCAAACAACATCTAAAAGTTTATTATTTTATTTGATAACAAAAAGTTTATAATTGAGAAATAAAACTACAAAATAATTGAGAAAAAATAAATAATTTTAACAATTATAATAAAAATTAAACTGTTTTTTAGTAATTTATTTAATAATAATATAAGTAATTTAATTAGAGTACAAAAATAAATAAATTAATTAGCAATAAATTTTGCTAAATAATAATAATAATAATAAATAATATATAAATATTTAAACTTTAGAAAATAATTGTTAAAATAATAATTTATTATTTACTATATTATTATTTTTCAATTTAAATAAAATAAAACTATTTATTTTAAATTGCTATTTATATTAAATATCAAATGCTTATGTTTGACAATAGCAAAAAATTTTGCTAAAAATGTATGTTTTTATTATAATATTTAGATTTTAATTTTTATACTGTATATATATAAAAAATATTTCAATAAATTTATATAAATATACATATAAGTCAAGTCTAAATAAAATAAGTAACTTTAATGGGAATCAATATTTAAGTACATTATATATTATGTATTGAAAATTAAATTATTTTTTTTCAATATTTCATAGTTTATAGTTAATATTTTACTAATTAAAACAAATATTATATAAATGTATTAAAATTATTTATTTTAAATTGAAGTTAATTTTTTTGAGTTAATTATTTTTGTTTATTATTAATTAATTAATAAGTTTATTATAAATGTTTTTTTTTAAAATAAGAAACTAATAAAAATTATTTGCAAATTATAAACAAATTCCCATTGTGTATTAATTATGAATATTTATCTAAAAATAGTTTATTTTATTTTTTTAAAAAAAATAAGTAATTTAAACTTAAGCAATATATATATATTTAATTTTATTTTATTTAATTATACAGTAGTAGTAGTAGTAATAGTAGTTATAATTTTAATAATTTAAAAACAAAAAAATCTTTACTAAATAATACTAAATAACTTAAAATATTTGTGAAAAAAATAATACTAAATCTAAAACGTTTATTATCTTAATATTTATTTGAGAGTAAAATTTATTTAAAAAAAAACGTTTTAATCTTATTGTATACCAAAAGTGTTGTTTGTTTTGGTTTTTTTGTGTGCATTATATTATATCTAATGTTTTTTTATTGTGTTTTTTTTCAGTACAACTATAATACTAATAATATAATACTTAAAAAAAACTATTTTTTTTGAGTCATTTGAATATCTATTCAAAACAAATACAATATACAGTATATATTGTTTTACATAGAAAATAAATTTTCAACAAAAAAAATAAATAAAACTTTATTTGCATTTACATTGTATGTTGTGTTTTATAAGACAATTGTTGGATATCTTAATATATATATATATATATATATATATCTAATAGTTTTGTTTTATTATATAATATTAAATCCAAAGACAATGTGTGTGTGTTTTAAAAGTTTTTTTTCAACAAAAAAAAACAAAACAATAACATATAAAATGAGTGTTAAAAACAATAAAAAAATAATAACTAAATACTTGCAAATAAAATATTATTTGATAAAACAAAATATATATAGATCTCATGTTTAACATGTAGTAAATCATACAATAATATTATTATTTTAATTTAAATAAACAAAATTACTAAAAACTATGTTTTAGTTAATATTATTATTTTTTGGTGTCATTAAAAAACATAGAGAATTGACTTTTATTTTTGATATTATATGATAATAATTATTATAATAATAATGGGTTTAATTTAATTAAAAATTATTTTTCTAAAAAATATATATCTTTTAAATAGATATAATAGTATTAAAATTATTAGACAGACTTATAGAGTAATAATTACAATAAAAATTTTGTATAAAATATTAAATACTAATTAAAATAAAAACATTATAATAATACTTTAATAATAATAATATCATTATTAAAACAATTAATTGCAAATACCATTAAAATTAAGTATAGTTCATACAAATGGATAGATTTATTTATTATTATTATTTTTTAATTAAATAGTTAAATCATTTGATAATCATAAAACTAATTTTTGATATATACATTAGTAGTAGTATTAATACTGTAATATAAATTTGTATATATTATAATACATTAAAAGTAACAAAATTTACGATTTTTTAGTTGTATGTATGAATCTAAATGAATGAAATAATTATATATATATTTAATGATGATATAAATACAGTATAGTATATATACAGTATATACAGTATATACAGTATAGTATACAATATAGTACAATACATACAGTATAGTATATATATATATACAGTATAGTATATATATATATATGTTAAAAATGTAATATTATATTATTATTATTAGTTTTGTTGTTGTTTGAAAAAATCAGATATGATTATATAATATATGAATATAATAATACTATAATAATATGCTAATAATAGTAATAATAATAATAATACAATACATTAATAATATTGTCTATTATGGTCTACTAATTTGCTAAAATATTATTATTACATGTATTATATATACAGTGTATATGATATTATCATACATTTACAGCAACCAAAAAAAACTATATGTTTGTTAGTTATAATGTTTTATTTAATGTTTAATATTAATATATATACTGTATATAATTTAATGAATAATTTTTAAAAGTTTTTATTTGTTATTTAGTTTTGTTTTGTTTGTTTGTTTGTTTGACTGAAAAATACCATTTTTGTTACCAATTTAATATACAGCTAATAATATATACATTGTATAGATATGAACATAAAAATTGAAATATAAAATGTATAATAAAATCATATATTAATATAAATGAATATATTTTTATACAACAAAAAAAAACAACATTTCATTTATATTATAAAAATTTATATAATCATTGTGTGTGTTGTTGTTTGTATTGTAATCATGATTATGATTATTACAGTATTGTTATTATTATTATGACTGTATTTACTACAACTACTACTACCACTACTACTACTAGTATTGTATATAAATGTTATGATTAATATTTTATTAATATACTGTTTATAACTTTATATATATATATATTTATATAAATCTTTTTACACTAAAAGATATACTATATATAATACTAACTATTAATATTATATTTTTGTTTGTTTGTTTGTTTGGATAAAATGAAATGATATGAATAATTCAACTGTTAGTTGATATGTAATACATATATATATATATACAGTATATATATATAAACTTTAACTATAAAAATCCTAAACACAAAAAAAAACTATTAATGAATACACAAAATGAATACTAAAAATGAATGAGAGATGACTTTATTGAAAGAGAAAGAAAGAGAGAGAGAGAGTTTGAAAGAGAGAGAGAGAGAGAGCATGTATTAGCTATGATATTATTGTTGTCGTCATCGTCATCATCATTGCCTTAATGATGATAAGGAGTCATCTATAAGTTATTATATATATATATATATATATATTTGTGTCACTAATATAAACTATTAGATATATATATATATATATATATATATATATATAKAGAGAGAGAGAGAGAGAGAGAGAGAGAGAGAGAGAGAGAGAGAGAGAGAGAGAGAGAGAGAGAGAAGAGAGAGAGAGAGAGAGAGAGAGAGATATAATGTATTTAGTTATGTGCATTAGTTATACTATGATTTTGTCACTAAAACTATAGTATATATATATATATATATATACTGTATATACTGTATATGTCACCAAACAATATATATATACGACAGTATTATATACTAAACTCAACTATAAAAACATTATTATTGCATAGGATTTTCAAATAGGAAAATGTCTTCAACCGATACAACACAACATCAGTATTGTCTCCATACTAGTGCTCTCTTTCTCTCTCTCTTATCTATGCTATCAGAGCCCATATATTGGCTTTCATAGCACGATCTCTCTCTCTCTCTCTCTCTCTCTCTCTCTCTCTCTCTCTCTCTCTCTCTATGCCTGACTCTATGTGTGTATCAAAAAGCATATCTTTGTTAGGTCTCTATTGACTGTAATTATCAGACTTAACGAGACTTTTGGAGTCAACTATCCTTTAGTTTATTATTATTTATAAATATCTTTGTATTTAATACAGTATTATACGGTATATAACTTATCTATAATCTATAATCTTTAACTTTATATATATATTAGATAGGTATACATTGTATTTATATGTGTTGTGATTAGATATAGTTTGAAAAGATTTTAATAATAATAATATTATTATTATTTTATAATACATAATATACTAATTATATATTTAGTTAAAATTAATTTAATAATGTTTTTTGTTTTTTTTAAAATAAATATTTTGGTAATTAATTTTAATAAATTATTATTATTATTATTTATGTTTTTAATTAAAATAAAACAAAAATTATCGACAAAAGTTTAGTAACATTTAATTATATAAACTAATATATTACTATTCAAATAATTAGTATTTTATAATCTATCTATTAATAATTTTTAATAATAATAATCATAATTATGTTTCAATTTTAATAATAATATCTAACGTCATGAGTGAGAGAGAGAGAGAGAGAGAGATTGATATATAATACTAATGTTTTGTTTCAGTAGTCTATGAATATAACATATAATATTAAATTACATTTTGTGAAAAAAAACAAAAATTTAATCACAAAAATCACAAAATTTAGCATTTAAGTATAAAATTTGTATGAATACAATACATATACTGCAAACACGCACACACATATACACACATATACACACACATATACACACACATATACACACATATACACACACATATACACACACATATACACACACATATACACACACATATACACACACATATACACACACATATACACACACATATACACACACATATACACACACATATACACACACATATATACAAACACATATACACACACATATACACACACATATACACACACATATATACAAACACATATACACACACATATACACACACACATACACACATATATACAAACACATATACACACACATATACACACACATATACACACACATATACACACACATATACACACACATATACACACACATATACACACACATATACACACACATACACACATTGATCTTAATTAAAATTGAACTTTTATTATTATAATTTATATTATTACTGGAGTACAGTATTATAACATACATAAAAATAATAACAAAAATTTAATGATGATTATCATTATTATTATGGCTTTTAATAGTGTCTCTAATTTTAGCATTATAGCAATGGTTGCAATACTATACAGTTGCAAAATTTGCAAAAAAAAATTTGGTGTATATATTAATATATAGCTATATTGTATAAAATATAACAATGATTTTTAATGTTAATGTTGATATCCTAGTGTGTGATATTATTGCATTTTATAAGTTATTTTTCATCTAATGTTAACAAAAAAAAATAATAATAAATATTTTACTTATGTTATTATTAATAGATATTTATATGATATTAAAAATTTTAAACATTTTTATTTGATTTTGTTTGTTACTGTATGGCAGACACTGGTGTGTGTGTGTGTGTGTGTGTGTGTGTGTGTGTGTGTGTGTGTGTGTGTGTGTGTGTGTGTGTGTGTGTGTGTGTGTGTGTGTGTGTGTGTGTGTGTGTGTGTGTGTGTGTGTGTGTGTGTGTGTGTGTGTGTGTGTGTGTGTGTGTGTGTGTGTGTGTGTGTGTGTGTGTGTGTGTGTGTGTGTGTGTGTGTGTGTGTGTGTGTGTGTGTGTGTGTGTGTGTGTGTATGTATGTGTGTGTATGTGTATGTGTGTGTGTATATATATGTGTGTGTATATATATGTGTGTGTATGTGTGTATATCTATGTGTGTATGTGTGTATATATATGTGTGTGTATCTATGTGTGTATGTGTGTGAATAAGGGTTGATGGGTTAGGATGGGATGTACGGTAGGAAAGGGATGCTATAATTATAATCTACTCCTTGTTCTCTCTCTCTCTCTCTCTCTCTCTTTCATTGTAAAGCCATAGACGGGTTGCTGTTGTTGTTGTTGGTGTGTTAGTCAGTCAGTTGTGTTTATCCTCTATGGGTCTCTCTCTCTCTCTCTCTCTCTCTCTCTCTCTCTCTCTCACACACACACACACACACACACACACACACACACACACACAGTATGTATGCAATTCATCAGATAATACCAGTAATAATAATAATAATACAGATTTTTTTTTGGCACACATACAGACCTGCTCTCACACTTTCAAAGATTTTATTTTTGTTTTCTACAGTATAGGGGGTTAAACACATACACACACACACAAACAGTTAGGTAACACGGGTATGGGATTATGTGTGTGTGTGTGTGTGTCTATATATTTTTTGTTTATTGATGTGGTGCTCATCCACCAGCACTAGGATGTGATATGTGGTGGTGTGTCGGGACATATGTGTGAAACAATAATAATAATAATAAAACTAATCATTTCATATGGCTTTGGATAGAAAACGATCGCAAAGATCGCCGAGGATTAGTAGTAGTGCCAGAAATCGTGGTATCGATGCTCATGGAGTAGGAGGAGGCAATTTGGCTACAGTTCCCGAACATTACCAGCACCAGCAGCTCCAGTATCAACACCACCAACAACAACAACAACAACAAGTAGACCGACGACCGCCGGTAACCAAATGCAAGACTTGTTGCCGAAAATTCTTAGCATTCCTCGTCTCAAATGTCGGTCTGTGTGTACTAGTAGTGGCCTATTCAGTAGGCGGTGCCTTCATGTTCAGGGCTATTGAGGCACCGTTTGAGGTACAGACAGCTAAACAGGTTACCGATTTGCGTAACCGGACTATACGTCATCTATGGAATATAAGTAATGATAAAACAAACAATATATATATATATTGTATGACTTTCCCCACACCTACACCAACACCAACACCTACTGTCTAGCTATACCCCCCTCTACAACCACACCTACTGTCTCACTATACCCCCTTTGCCCACACCTACTCTTTCACTATACCCCATACACCCACACCTACTCACTCACTATACATCTACACCCACACCTACTGTCTCACTATACCCCCTCTACACCCATACCTACTGTCTCACTATACCCACTACACCCCCACCCATCCCAGCCGTGTGTTTGTGTATACTGTTTAGTATGTGATATATACAGTAACTTTCCTCTAGACTTTAGTTTTTTTTGCTCAATAATCACCCGTTTTTATATATATATAAGTATTAATATAATTACTTTAAGTACTTTTAGTTTTATACCCCCATTAATACATAGTAAAAATGTATGTGTGTTTGTGTGTGTATGTGTTTGTCTATGATTTTACTTTACAGAATATTTTTGTTATTATTATTTTAGTGCAAATATAAAAATAAAATTATATATATATATATATATATATATAATACCATTAGTAGCCCATTAACCCTTAATGTGTAATAATTTAATAATATGTTATATATATACTGTATATTTTTACTGTATATAATCTATATATAAAACTTATTTTTATATTATTTTCTTTGATGTAAATTAATACTGAATTTTATTTTTATTTATTATAAAGAAATTTTATATATATGTATATTGTTACWTAYAAGTTAGTTACATTAACAGTTAATTATTATTTATTTATTTTTTTTATAAATATAAATATAATTATATATATTATATATATAAAAAATATAATCATATAATTTAAGGCAAATTACTAGCACTAGCAAAAATTATAAAGATAATTTTAGAAACAAAATATTAATTATTCAATCAGATTTATTAGTTAATTAATAAATTAATAATTTTTTTTTAGTAAATTTAAAAAAAAACTATATAYTTATTAACAATATATTATAATAATTACTAGAAATTTCAATCTATTTATTTATTTTTTAATTAAATAAATTTTGATTAAAGTTTTATAATGAAATTTTTTTTTACTAATTTATTTATAAAAAAATTATTCCTAATTTATTTTTAAAAAATTATTTTATTTAGTATATTATATTATKTAGACTATTATAAATTATCGACACAGTCWACCCCTCCCCCACTACCCATCACACCCGCCCACTCCCCCGTCACTAACCACAAAAAAAAAATCATTATTATTAAGTGTTTTATCATTTATATTATTTAATTATTATTAATTTTTCAAACAATCATAGCATACAATCACAATGTGTTCAACTATAGTGTTTGGCGTCAATCGGTTATCCAAGAAATCAAATACTTTCAGACGGATCTATTGAAAGCCATCAAAGATGGCTATGAAGGACAACAGGACACCGGTCAGGAACAGTGGTCTTTTTCCGGGGCCTTCCTGTTCAGCCTGACTGTCATATCCACTATAGGTTTGTTAGTTTTTTTTATGGCTTATCCATCCATACATACATCCATTGATACAATTATTTTTGTTGTTGTTGTAATATATATTATATAATAGTTTTTGTGTTGTTGTTGATTGGTTTGATTATCCGTTCAATTTAACTCATATATCATTTTTATCATTTTTATTTGGTTGGGGTGGGGGTAGGGGT
Source organism: Oppia nitens (assembly GCF_028296485.1). Taxonomy (NCBI): domain Eukaryota; kingdom Metazoa; phylum Arthropoda; class Arachnida; order Sarcoptiformes; family Oppiidae; genus Oppia; species Oppia nitens. The sequence goes on from NW_026533208.1 coordinate 1,153,370, forward strand.
GATCTTATAAAGTCCAACCCTCCCTCCTATCACTCCCCYACCACTAGCTATGCTCTCTCTCTCTCTCTCTCTCTCTCTCTCTCTCTCTCTCTCTCTACTAAAGCAATTGAAATGCTCTGTTGAAACCAAACAAACAAAAAATAATATTATTGATAATAAAAACCAAAAAAAAAATAATAATTACTGTAATTGATTTTAATTGATTGATAGATATATAGATGTATATATAKAGAGATATATAGAGAGAGAGAGAGAGAGAGAGAGAGAGAGAGAGAGAGATAAATGATTAATCAAAATAACAAAAAAATATTTGCTGTGTGTGTGTGTGTGTTTGTAGWGTATATAATATAAAATGTTTTTTATTGATATTTATTTTTTTGTTGTGTGTSTCTATCTGTGTCTCTAATTAATCGACAATCAAAGTACTTAATAATAATAATAATAATAATACCAATAATTGTGTTGTTTTTTATATATATATAATATAATATACTATATATATAGAGTTATTCCGATTCAATAGTTAATATCAATTTGATATAATCTATATATATTGAAACGGTTGGATGGGTTGCTTAAGGTGTCCGGTGCTGACTCGACGTTATCGGCATCAAAGTGTTGTCGGTCCTAGCGTTGAGTCGCAACAACACCTATGTAGTCGAGGACATCTGCGACCAAAGTATGCATCTCGCGTTGAGCGGTGATGGCTTTGATGAGCCAAACAATAAGCGGTGCTGCGACGGTCAATGAGCTGAGCGGTGCTGTAGGCCAGTGTTGAGCGGTGCTGTATCGGCCAAAGAGCTGAGCGGTGCTGTCGCCCAAAGTGTTGAGGTGATGGTGTTGGACACGGGAAGGGAACACGAGACTGACACGGCAAGAGAGCCCATAGATGAAATGAAGAGAGAAAGTAAGAGAGAGATAGAGAGAGAAGAGAAAGTACGGGCCAAAGGCCCAAATGACTTACTCGGGACTTATAACCAAAACCGAGATTTATTTAACACATAAAATAAAACTAATACAATGTGATACACTATACTAGTGTATCGGAGAGTTAAGTGACGGCAACCGACCAGTTCAGGAGTAAGACAACTTCTGTCGAGCCTTTCGCTCGACTGAGAGCTCAGCAGTCTGATCGCTGCATAAGCCACTGCCTATTGCGCGCGCAAACTGTTAAACTCTGCATTTATATTTGATGACTACTTTTACATATACTACTACTTTGCTCTTATTGGTTAATTCAAACTCTGCCTATTTTTGATCAGTCGCACACTACCACCTAAAGGCAAATTCTCATTTGCATTAAAATACAATACACAAGTGCGCTTAGAAATTAATTAATTCATTAATGTTAAAGTATAGGAAACAAAAACCCTTGTTAACCCCTGTATATAAAATGTTTAAACCAATGGTTAAATAGTATTCACTGAAACGCAAGTGCGTCACTACATTTACTGACACTATACGTGTCACAAACTAAACCTATATGTTTGTATGTTAAAGTATAGCTAATGTTATTTCTATGGCATAATTATAATAATAAATGTGCCGCTTATGTATTTTCTATGGGTATACTAAACCGTGTTTTCTATTACTAAATATGCCGTTAATGTTATTTCAATGGGAATACAAATCTCATATATTACTATGTATTTAACACTGCTGTCAAAACATACAACTATGCAATACATAATTTGTAATAAATATATAATTTGAGTACATTTACTATTGTTTTAAGTGATCTATTATTATTCCGCTACATTATCCCTCCTTTTTTCGAAAAAAGGCTTGTGTCCTCACAAGCGAATGGTTATATCTTATATTGTCTTACAATCACAAACCAGTGGTTGTCTTACAATTAATTTGTTACATACAAGCAATTAATAACATGAGTTCAAAATTAAATTAAAATTAATTATTCAGTTACATAAATAATAAAATCATTATATAATTAAAAACCATAATTATATAAAACAGACCATTAAATCAGCCAATGAATTACTGTCACCTGGCACATATGAATTGTGTGAGAGTCAACCGGTATATTCTTTCTGGTTGAGAGCCAGTCCTTAATCCATCCATGTTTCCATTATTTGTCCACAAGTAGATAAGGTACGGAATATACGTGTTGTTTTATCGTCTAAATGGTTACATAAAGTCTTAACTTTTCCGGATATGTAAGACTATATGGAGGCACTAGACAACCCCTCACTCATACGGGGACTCGTCACTGCTGAAACAATACCGGTCCAACATCAACTAACTTGTCGACAAAAACTCCGCGGTAAAAATTTTCAAAATTGTAAACATAATTGTTTTATAAATAATTGTCATCACCTAATAAAACCATTATACCATAAAGAAATATATACGAGTTAGCGGTTATAATTAATTATTTGTTGTGGTTAATTGATTTGTCTCATCAATGTTTTCCAGGTCATCAAATACTGTATTATCATCACTTTGCCATATTTCATAGTCATCCAGATCTATCTCATTGTATTCCTTCAGATCCTTGATGTTAGCTCTCGTTGTATGACCAGTATTGATGTCTTTGATTGTGTAAGCGTTATTAAATTTGTCAATAACTTCGTAAGGCCCGTAGAAATTATTGATCAATTTCTCGCTAAGTCCTCGCACACGTCTCTTGCGGTATAACAAAACCTTGGCGCCAATATTAAATTCAATAAACCGGTGATTTTTATCATAATTTCTTTTTTGTCTTGCTTGTGCATCTTTAATGAACTCTTTAACCATAACTCTGGCCTCTTGAAATCTTATTTGAACTTCTTTTGTATCATCAAAACTAGATGATAAATTTAATACATTATCAATTGGAAGTCGGGGATGTCTTCCATAAAGTAAATAAAAGGGACTATTTCTTGTAGATTCTTGTTTAGCGGTATTGTATGCAAATACTAGATAGTTAATAAATATATCCCAATCTTTTTGATTTTGATTACAATAAAGTGATAGCATATCTGTAATTGTTTTACACTGTTTCTCTGCAAGTCCATTACACTGTGGATGGTATGGTGATGTCTTGATGTGTTTTGTATGCATTATCTCATATATTCTTTCAGCTAAATCTGAACAGAATTGAGTTCCGCGATCTGTTAGACAACACATTACTGCTCCATGTCTTAGTACTACTGAATTTATGAAAAATTCAGCGACTTGTGGTGCTTTTGAATCAGGTACGGCTTTAGCTTCAACCCATTTGGTATAGTGGTCAATCATTATTATTATGTATTTGTTACCATTATTTGATTTAACCAATGGACCTAAGAAATCCATTCCAATAATTTGAAACGGTTCTGTTGATTCGATTGGTGTTAGTCCTCCTTTTGGTAAACCATAATCATGTTTTCTTGATTGACAGTCTTTACATGCTTTAACGTATTTTTTGATAATGTTATTCATATCGGGAAAGTAAAATCGATGTTTAATTTTAGCCATTGTTTTATTACGTCCTAGATGTCCAGCAGTCACATCATTATGTAATGAATAAAGTGTATCTTTTAATAAACTATGTGGCAAACAAACTAATTTGTTTATAGTGTTATTAATTGTTTTTATTTTAAAATACAAAATGTTGTTTTCCAATATGTATTTATTTGTTTCCTTGTTCGGCAAATTAATCAAAGTTTTGATTATTGATTGACACCACGGGTCAATTTGTTGTTCTTCAGATATGTTAACTTCAATGTGATTAATGTTATAAAATTGGATGTTTTCATCAACTTTAGCTTCATCAGCTAATGGGTATCTTGAAAGCGGGTCTACGTTTGTGTGAGTTTTTCCACTTTTGTATTCAATTGTCATATTATTAATATATGGTTGTAATCTATTACACCATCTCATTAGACGTCCATTAGGGTCTTTAATTTTTAACAAATAACATAAGGCACAGTGATCTGTTTTTACTGTCACTTTACATTTATAGAGATATTTATGGAACTTTTCGACAGCCCATACAATAGCATAGCACTCTTTTTCCGAAGTTGAGTAGTTTTGTTGTGCTTTATTGAAGGTACAGCTACTGTAAGCAATGACTCTTTCAAGTCCATCATGTATTTGACAAAGTGTAGCACCGACTCCATATCCACTTGCATCTGTATATAAGATATATGGTTCATCTTCTCGTGGATGAGCCATGATGGGCGGTGAAGTTAATTTTTCAATGATTGTGTCAAACGCTTGTTGACACTCGTCTGACCATATGAATGGTACATCTTTTTTAGTTAAATTAGTTAGCGGTCTTACTATTTTTGAAAAGTTTTCAATAAATCGTCTGTAGTAATTTGCTGATCCTAAAAATGATTGTATGTCTTTTACTTTATTAGGCCTCGGGAARTCTTTCATTGCCCGAACCCTTTCTGGGTTAGGAAGAAAACCGTTACGTCCGACAACAAAGCCTAACATTTCTATTTGATTGCATATTAATTTACATTTTTCTGGATGTAAGCGTAAATCATATTCGTTTAATCGGTCAAACACTTGACGTATATGATTAATGTGATCGTCAAAGTTGTATGAATATACAATAATGTCATCTATATAGACGCATACAAATTTATATAATAATCCATTTAGTACATTTTGCATATATCTTTGAAAAGTTGATGGCGCATTACAGAGTCCAAAAGGCATAACATTGAATTGGTATCGATTGTTGTCTGCTGTAAATGCTGTTTTTTCTTTATCTTCTTCGCGTACCTTTATTTGCCAGAAACCAGATTTCAAGTCAAAAGTTGAAAATATTGACTTTCCTTCCATTTGGTCTACGAGATCTTGAATAATAGGTATTGGAAATACGTCAACTTTTGTTACGGTATTAAGTTTACGGTAGTCTAAACAAAATCGCATTTTGTCTTTTTGTGGTACCATTAAAACTGGATTATTCCACGGGCTAACTGATTCACTTATTACATTACTTTCAAGCATTTCAGTGACATATTTATTAATTTCGTCTTTTAATTTAATAGCCGATGGATAGTTGCGTAATTTTATTGGTTGTGCATCTCCAGTGTCGATTATGTGTTCAATACCTTTGGCCGTAAGTATGTCCGAAGGCTTGAATGCAAATAAATGTATATAATCACGTAATAATTTTTTAACAGTATTTATTTCACTGATGTCTTCAGTTTCTATTGTTATACTATCAATTGAGTTGTTTTGCGTTGTATTGAATAAAATGAATTGATCGTTATCATAGGTGTCCAATTCTAAGTAATTGTTGAATATATTGGTGTGTTCACTCCAAACAGTATTAAAATCATTATTAAAGTCTTGAATAAGCTTAGTATAAAAATCCATACCAAATAGTATTTCTTCTTTTAGATCATTGTATACATAACACTTGTGTACAATGWATTGTCCATTCAGATAAAATGAAATAAGAGCATAAGTATTAACATAATCTGTAAATCCATTCGGTAATACAACGGTAATTTTATCACAATTGCTTTGATGGAGTTCATGAGTATTAGTGAAATTACGGTTTACATAAGAAAAATCAGAACCAGAGTCAAAGAAAACTTTGATCTCATTATCATTGAATATAATAGGAAAATATAGTCGAGTTTTAGTGGACGGCTTAATARAATATAAATTAACGGATTGTTGGCCATCTGTTTCAACAACCGCCTGAGTTAGTTTTTTGATTTCGGTATAGTTTGATTCAGTTTTGGACAATTGAGTTTGTGATGTCCTGGTTCACCACAATTCCAACAGCCATCTCTCGAAGGTCTTAATCTTTCAGTGCTTTGAGAGTCTCTACGTGTTCGACTATTGTCTCTGCTGCCATTATTATTTTGTTGTGTACTTGGTTGTTGTCGATGATTATTATTAAAGGAACTTTGTCTACCACGCCCATTATCATTGTTATAATTGTATCGTCTATTGTAGTCACTGCGCTCATATTCGCCATATGAGTTATTACGAGACCTATTATTATTACTCGGTCCCTCATTGTTGCGTGTCCAGTTATTATTACGTGACCAATTATTATTATTATTACGTGACCAGTTATTGTTATTACGTTGCCAGTCATTATTATTTCGGTTACTTTGAAAACGTACTTGTCTTTGATTACGATCATAACTTGATGATCTGTTATTATTGTTACTGTTGCGGTTACTGTTAAGATTTCGTCTTAAACTTTGATTTTGCAGATCAATTGATTTCTCATCATTATAAGCATCTATAATGAGATTTGTTAACTCTTTGACATTATTCGGTTTTACGATAGCCATTTTATATTTAATTTGTCGATATAAATTCCCACTGAATTTATTGAGAATAGTAGCAACCATTGTCGGAAATGAGACGTTTTTATCTATTTTATACCATAAGTCGATTATCTCGTACATGAAGTCTTGAATTGTTTGTTTGTCTTCAATAAATACAAGATTACTTAAGTCAATTGCGTAGTTAGTTGCACTTTTAGATGATCCGTTTAGGTCACTTAGCTGTTCAACTAAGTTATCAAATGACACGTTCGGTTCTCTTTCGATAATGTTTAGACACCAGTCTTGAGTTCTACCTCTTAGGCTCAAAACCAAGTCATCAATACTCTCGTCGTTGTCCAATCGCTTTGCTTTTATCGATCGTCTAAACAATTTCATCCAAGTGTCAAACTCTTGATTAATACCAGTGAATGGTTCGATATGTGGTGTTTTTCGACTTCGGTTTGAATTAGATGCGATCGGCTTTTGTTGTTCGTCTGTTTGTTGTCCATTGTCATATTTAGGTTGTCCAATTGAGCTTCGGTCAACTAAGCTTTGGTCGTCATCATTGTTTTCACGTCTCGGGTTTGTATAGATTTCGGATTGTGGATCAACACTTCTATCGTCTAATTCACTATACGACATAACACGTCTCAATGTAGTAGTCATTTTTAAACAAAATTAAAGTTAACAATTTAGTTAATACTCAATTGTATTGTTGACTGTCTGAGAGTCAGAAACTGAATGTATTTTAAATATCTTTTAAAATGCTTTAAATAGGTTTTTATTAAATTCATTAAACAAGTTTATAAAGTTTACAAAAGGTTAAATGTCTAGACATATAAAAATTTTCCCGTAACCAAAAATAAAACAAATTKWAWTTATTATTTAAAGTAATTAAATTCAGTTTATCAAACTGATGATACGTGACGGTCTTTAACGACAGATATCAGAGCAAATCCGTGGCTATTGACTTTGTCTAGACATAGTGGTATGCGGTCGTACTTGTTTCTCGGTTTGCGAATCCAGTCTATGTCATTGATAGGCGTAGTTATTCCTTGAAAGTCATGTATTTCTGGGTTATTGATCTCAAAAAGGTGTATATACTCATCAATTTTAAATATTTTTGTTTTCCCATCTACTTTTATATGCCATGGGACAAGTGTATTAACGACTCTTAAATCATTTAGCTTTTTGTTAGACAAAACCGTGATAGAAGATAAGAGTTCAATGTTTTCGGTAACGACTTCGCATATATTAAATGTTTCATGAAAAATTTGAATATTTAAATTCCAATTTCTGTGGGAACGAGAAGGTAAACGTCCGAGATAATGAGTGCTTATAGTCTTTCTTTTGAAGGTTGTAATGATCATAATTAATAAAATTATCAATAATGTACTAACAATAGAAATGTCAATTATTGTTTGAATGTCTATTGAGAATAAATCATAATATAGATCAAACAGAGCTGCATTTACTCGTCTGGCCATAAAAACTTGAAAACCAGCTGTTCGTCCAATAACTCGTGTATAAGATAATACTCCAAATATAACAATTAATACAAGTAAAAATTGAATAATTCCATTTACAGTCCAAACTAGGCCTTTAAGTGAAAATGCTCCGGTATGTCTTTTGCTTATGTCTTCTACATTTTGAATTGCATTTGCAAGATTTTGTTGCATAGATGATAAATAATTAGAAAATTTAGTGAGTGTTCCCGTATCCCAATTAATTAAAACATTGTCTTTATTTTCATCAAATGGTCTTATGTATGGTGCAGTGATATTCGGAAAAAATATAGTCTTTGCTTGTTGTTGAGTAATATTAGACATTTCTTGTATCATTTGAAGTATTTCTGAATGAAATGTCAGTGATGTCATATTTATTTCGGTACGCAATGGCTTATAAAATGGTCCTCTCAATACTCGTCCAGTATTAGGAAATGAAATGTCACAACCTTTGTCTAGACTGACAATTTCAATAAACTCTTGAAGAGTTTTTCTTTCTGAGCGTCTGTTATAACACTGAAGATCGTATACTGGTATAGCATTTTTGTGTAACACGTACCGGTCACTTCCCATTGATATCGGTTGATATTCAGCTGATGATCTCTTTTGAATATTACAGTGTTGTGCGATTTTATCTTCATTCCAATTAAACAAAGCGGTACTACATTCTCTTGGTTCAGTAATTTGATTGACAGCAAATGTAAAACAAATGTACTGGTGATTGATGTATTGACAATTTATAAATTCTGGCAATACTTCATACATTAAGTCTGTTTCGTCTTCATTTACTAACCAAAGTGTATTTTGGTTATTAAAACTCAATGTTTGTTCATTTCCTGTTTCGTTAAAACATTGCTTAGAAAAACAAGTGAATGGTAGAAATGTTGGTTTAATTATAGTATAAGATCGAGGGTTTCGAATACGGACCAGTGGTATTCGAAGAGATATGTAAATTTTATTTGAGACTGGGTCTACGGCACTTGACACTAAAGGTAGTGTATAATAAAGGTTTTTCTCATTTCTTGGTATACCCAATTGAAAATTGTTGTCAAATGTTTGTTCAATGTAGTTAAGTATTCGGTTTAATTGTTTCCAACTTAATAAGCCATGACTTAGACGTCCTGTGTTTAAAGTGTTGAAAATGTTTTCATAACTTTGTATTCCATCCAATAGTAATATTAATTGATTTTGTAGTAAATTATTTTCAGATAATCTAAAATCATTAAAAGTTGAAAAAATGGCAACAAGTGCTATTTTGTTATCGATATATTGACCAAGTTTATTGAGACTGGTATACAAATTTTTTACTTCTGATTGTGTATAACTTTTTAATAAATTTAGTTTTTCATCAAATTTGTTCATAACGTCGGCAACCTCATTTGAAAATCCAATAAAATTTTCTCCTAAGACTTTGATGCTTTCAGCGGCAGTTTTGAGATCTGCTTCTATTTCATTCACTCTCTCAAACATCTGTTGTCTGTCATGTTTAGATCCAAAAATTTCAGTTATTGTCCATAAAGCAAAAGCACCAACAGCGATAGCTCCGATAGTTAGACCAAAATCTCTTTTCTTTCTGTTTCCCGATATTTGTCTACTTTTGAAATTTTGCAAAGCTTTTTCGGCGGTAATTTGAATTTGTTCCGTGAATTGATTTATACTTAATTCAAATAMTTCACATGTGCTCTTTAAATTATCTTTAAGTTCTGCTGTAGTGTTGTCAGCATCATTTGTGTTAACTGTTATTGAATTTTGCATTTCATCACAAATTTGTGATTTACTGAATGTCGTCAATTTAAAATTATGAAAAGGAAAATCTAATTTTATAAAATGTAAAAATTCATCGGTAAATGCATATAGTTTACCATATCTTGTGAACTGTATACCATGAAAAGCAGTAGTTTTTAAATARTCAAAATTATCAAACTTTTTGTTTAAATTTATTTTAGGGACAGCRTATTGATTAGTGTCACCAAACTCTTCATCTGAATTTGTGTAATTAAACGCTACAGATTCTTTGTATGTTATATCTGGTAGTTTTATATTGGATATTTGTACTTGAAATTCTTGGCCTGCATGAAAGTGTTCGAATGGATCTGGATGTATTAGGTCATCTCCAGTTTCTTTAGGAGTAATAGTAGTCGATTCTTGTTGAATTGGTATCTTCGAAGTGGCTTTCCATTTTGCAGCTCTTTCTTCATTAATTTTTCTTAACCTATGCAATCCCACAATATCCTGTGAACCATCAATATAATCGTATCTATTAGACAATAATCGCCGACTGTTAAATGTTACAAAATTGTGTTTAAMCTTATCATTTGTTGTTTTGGTGGATATTGCATGTGGTTTTAATGTTAAACATAATTCTTCAGTTATTGACGGYTTTATAAATTCRGTTGTTGTTGTAGTCCAATTAWAAGTAGTAAWGTTGTAGATGGTAGACAWTWTTTCACTAGTAATCGTTTCGGTAAAATTACTTGTTATTGTTGTAAAACTTGTARATATWKTAGGTACATAAGTAGTTTYTGTTGATGTAACTGKTTGATTAATAGTTGTTAATGTGGGAAYAAAWGATGTAGCTGTTGACCATAATGTYGCTGTYGAAGTAACAATATTCTGAGGTAATGTTATTTTWTCTGTTTTTCTTTTTGWTGTAGTTATTGTRGAAGTTGTGGTATAATTAATTGGCGGTAAAGTAAYTGTTTTRGTAGTTTCTGTAGTAGTTGTAGACGTATAAGTTGATACAGAAGTAGATGTAATGTTAATCGCAGGTAAAGTAATTGYTTCGGGAATTTTAGTATTCGTAATTGTTGACGTAACTGTGACATTTTTGGGTGGCTTTGTAATTGTATCTGTGAATGATTCAGTACTTATAGWTGTAATGGTTGAAGTAATTGTTTGATTTTCAGTTATTTTATCGGTAATTGTTGTCGTAGTTATAGTTGTCAATTTTTCTATTGTTTTGGTAGTAGTCTGGACATTAAATACTGTTTCAGTTTTCGTGGGCAAAATAGGACAGACCGGATGTACATTAYTTGTTATTAATTCCGTTGTCAATGATTTAATTGTTGGATTTAAACAATTGTAGGCCAGCAATGGTTTTGGMGCATAACTAATKGTTCCCTCTTTTAAATAAATGGTATCATCGGTAGTGGTTACAACTATTGTGTTATTAATTTTGATACCATTTCTATTAATTGATCGTAGTTTATTAAGTAGATTAACAGATTGACTACATTTATACAACGTAGAACTTGACATATATGAATAAAAGTTTATCGCAAATATGGCCGGAAACGTAACTTCTTTGCAGTCATCGTCGTAAACTCTAATAATTCCATATTCATTTTGATTAAACAATGGTTCGTAGTGTCGGTTTTTATGTAGTATAATGTTTTTGTTATCATCGGTAAYGTCTCTATCAGTTAGGATCATTTGTCTGTAAATTATAGTCCATGGATCCAATCGTGTTGGTATTGTTTTACTTGAGTGAGACGTATTATTTSCATATTCACCACATTTAAAACGTTGGCTTTCGGTTACATCTAACGTATAAGTCTTCTTAATGTTTTCGGTGGATACGGACAAGATGTCACATCGGGTATTTATTATAAGTACGGTGTGTTGGTCGAGAACCGTCTCCACTTCATAATTAGTGTTCAACGGAAATGTTGTTTCATTTGGAGTGTTTTTAATTTCAATATAATCAGTACGCACACAATGAATATTTGAAATAATTTTAAACAAAATTAAACAAATTAAAAACATTTTAATTCACATATAAGTTAAAACATAATAGCGAATTAATGGTATAACAAATACAATAAGAAAGACTGTTATGAACAACAGACACATCTTAAATGAATTAATTTTATGTTTGTGTTGTATTAAATAAAGAAATTATAATTATATTGTAGGGGAAGTGGGTATATTACGGGTATCTAAGTTTGTCTAACCTTCCTTATGTAAACCAAACACTCGGCAATACACCACTTACCTTACGGTTTTGACTCTTTTAGTGATAACTTATAGTAATGCGTGGCTTAGGAACGAGCGGTTTCCTATTTAATCTACTCTGACCAATTAGGTCTGTAGCCATAATGGGGTCTGTCACCCAAATAGGGTCTGTCACCCGAGTAGGGTCTGTCACCCAAATAGGCTTTGTCACCCAATAGGGTCTGTCACCCAAATAGGTTTTGTCACCCAATAGGGTCTGTCACCCAAATAGGGTCTGTCACCCAAATAGGGTCTGTCACCCAAATAGGGTCTGTCACCCAAATAGGGTCTGTCACCCAAATAGGGTCTGTCACCCAAATAGGGTCTGTCACCCAAATAGGGTCTGTCACCCAAATAGGGTCTGGCACCCAAATAGGGTTTCAGATCCGTCTAGGGTTTCAGATCCTTCTAGGGTTCCAGACCCGTCTAGGGTTTCAGACCTGTCTAGAGTTTCAGACCCGTCTAGGGTTTCAGACCCGTCTAGGGTTTCAGATCCGTGCAGGGTTTCAGATCCGTGTAGGGTTTAAGAGCCGAGTAGGGTTTCAGATCCGTGCAGGGTTTAAGAACCGTTTAGGGTTTCAGATCCGTATAGGGTTCAAGATCCGTATAGGGTTTCAGATCCGTCTGGGTTTCAGGTCCGTGTAGGGTTTCATTCCTGTATAGAGTCACAGATCCGAAGACCTGGAAGGACCGAGGGCCTATAAGGACCGTGGGCCTGGAAGGACCGTGGGCCTGGAAGGACCGTGGGCCTGGAAGGACCGTGGGCCTGGAAGGACCGTGGGCCTGGAAGGACCGTGGGCCTGGAAGGACCGTGGGCCTATAAGGACCGTGGGCCTATAAGGACCGTGGGCCTATAAGGACCGTGGGCCTATAAGGACCGTGGGCCTATAAGGACCGTGGGCCTATAAGGACCGTGGGCCTATAAGGACCGTGGGCCTATAAGGACCGTGGGCCTATAAGGACCGTGGGCCTATAAGGACCGTGGGCCTATAAGGACCGTGGGCCTATAAGGACCGTGGGCCTATAAGGACCGTGGGCCTATAAGGACCGTGGGCCTATAAGGACCGTGGGCCTATAAGGTACACTAAGAGCCGTCCGTTAACGGATACGGGGTCCGGAGTTCTCATAATAAAAATATTTACTTACGTAATAGTTGTTAGCTGTCCGCGTAGTTGTGGATAGGTCCAAAGGCGTCCCTTAAGATGTCCAAACAGTTGATTCGCGATGACAAAGTAAACACACACACAAAGTAATATGCAAATACTTTTATTAATTCACTTTAAAGTAATACACGTAGTATGACCCCAAGTGGAGAACTGATTTTGGTGTCTGAGAGACACCTCTATTTATACTAAAGTGTACGTGAGGAGAAAGTGTGTCACATTGAGTTAGGATTTAATCACTATTAAAACTAGGAGTTTACTATTCACTTTTTTATATAACATTTCAGTGCATTATTTTAATACTGCAATATTGAATAAAAACAAAATAAAACTCTGTTAAAAACAAGGTGTTTACCTCTAGATTTTCAATATAACATTTTAGTGCTTTTATAAATTTTTAACAAAAAATAATGATAATTATTGCAATAATTTTTCAGAGAAAAATAAAACAAAAATACATTACAATATAATTAGTAAATACAACCTTGGCTTCAATATAAATAATATAAAATTATAACAAACAAAATTTCAATACTTTAATAAATACATGCAAATGTTTATTAATTATAAAATATCGTTTATTTTGTTTGTTATTTATGTGTTGTATAATATAAGGAAAAAATTTTAAAAAATTATTTAATAATAATTTCTAAGTGCATTTTGAATCATAAATTTTGACCCACTATTGCATTTCCGCCCCTTCAAGTCATCATCTGTCCTCAGATGTGTAAAAACTACTGCGTGGTAACACATATAACTCATGTACACATTAGTTTACAAATTTTGTATTATAAAATTTTACTATAAAATCCCTTCACCTTAAAAAAATGCATGCATTATATAAACTTAAATCTATAAAATACCAATAAACCATGCATTATAATAAATTTTAATCGTTGTCCGTTTTCTGATCATCATTGTGCTTCATCTACTTCATCAATGCCGTCCAATTCAGGAATTGTTTCATTGTTCCATTTTCTTAATCGTCTTATATGTACTTTCTTAAACTTTTTCCTTGGATTATGTACACTTTGGACAGTGTATACAAGTGGACTGTGCCGCGTAATTATCTTATAAGGGCCAATATATTGGCTTAGTAATTTCGTACTAAGACCAATCTCTCTGTGAGGAATATGTAGTGACACTAAGTCACCCTCCTCAAATACTACATCGCGATGTTTAGCATCATAACGGAATTTACCATCATTATGAGCCTCTATAATTCTCATTTGAACCAATCTTCTTGTCTCCTCCATATATTTTAAATAATTAGTACCAAATGCAAAGTCACGCGGTAGATCATAAGATACGTCAATTGGTACTTTTGGTTCTCTTCCATATAGTAAGAAAAAAGGAGAAACTTTGGTAGCTTTATGATGACTAACGTTATACGAGAATGTTACTTTGGGTAAGTACTGGTCCCAATTGGTAACATTATCTTGAACATAATGTTTAAGCATCATAGCTACAGTCCCACATGCTTTTTCTGCAGTTCCATTCGATTGTGGACTATATGGTGTGGTTTTCACATGTTTGGAGGCTGTCAACTTAAAGACTTCTTCCATAAAGTCTGATATAAAGTATCTGGCATTATCTGTTAACACTTTTTTAATGGCGCCGTGTCTTGCCAATACTTCATCTACAAACCATTTCGCTATAGTAATGGCTTGTACATTCCTCACTGCCTTTGTCTCCATCCATTTTGTAAATAAGTCAATCATTATTATAATGTATTTACTGCCTTTTGACGTCGGAGAGAGAGGCCCAAGTATGTCTACTCCGACAATTTCAAATGGTTCATTGGCATCGATAGGCTGCAGCATTCCTTTTTCCAGTTTATTGTCGACTTTATTCAACTGACATGACTCGCAGTTGTTTACGTATTTTCTGATTGACTTTTCACAGTGAGGCCAGAAAAATCTCTCTTTGATTTTTCCATATGTTTTTTCAAATCCTAAGTGAGCTCCGGACAACTCATTGTCATGTAAATCTTGTAGGATTTGTCGTCTTAATTCTTTAGGAAGGCATAACTGTAGCCTCCTATTTCTATTATCATCATAACTTATCCTATATAGAATTTCATTTTCAATAATGAATTTGCTTAAGCTTTTACTTTGTTGATTATTTTTTATTTTCTCTTTTAATTCTTTACACCATTTATCACTATCTTGTTTCTCTATTATGTTTATTGTAGGATTTATTAGTACTGGTATTACCGGTTCCCAATCGTCTGGTTTCTCGTATGGATATCTTGATAATGCGTCAGCATTGTTATGTAATTTTCCTTTCTTATATTTCACTTCAAAGTCATATTCTTCGAGTATTGTTCTCCAATGCATTAATCTTCTGTTTGGGTTTTTCAAATTTCTAATATATTGTAGTGGATTATGGTCACTATATACCACAAAATGCTCGCCATATATGTAATGTCGATACCTTTCAACAGCCCATACTATAGCTAAACATTCTTTTTCTGTGATACCATAGTTTAGTTGTGCACTATTAAACATTTTACTATTGTAACTGATGACGACATGTTTACCATTTTGAATTTGTCCTAGTATTGCTGACATGCCATAGCCACAAGCATCAGTGAATATTTCAATAGGGGCACCTTCTTGATATTGTGCTAGTATTGGGGCCGTAATTAATCTATTTTTAAGTTCGTCAAATGCTTTTTGACATTTAATATCCCAATTAAATTTAACATCTTTGCGCAACAGGTTTGTTAATGGTTCRGCTACAAAAGCATAATCTTGTACAAACACTCTGTAGTAATTTGCTAGTCCAAGAAAGCTTTGTACATCTCTAACTTTCTTAGGTATCGGGAATGCTTTAACTGATTTTATTTTGTCTTCATCTGGCTTTATTCCATCCGATGAAACTATATGTCCTAAATACTTTACTTCTTTGCAAAGAAATTCACATTTTTCTATGCCTAATCGTAGATCATATTCTCGGATCAATTTTAAGACATTTTCAACGTGTCGTAGATGGTCATCAAATGTATTGGAAAATATTATTATGTCATCTAAATACACAACGACAAACTGATATAATACATTTCGTAAAACTTTTTGCATATATCGTTGAAATGTCGCCGGTGCGTTGGTAAGACCAAACGGCATTACTTTAAACTGATATARSCCATCAGGYGTTATAAATGCTGTCTTGGGTCTATCTGAGATTTTAACATGAATATTCCAATATCCACTTAATAGGTCCATAACAGTAAAGTATTTACTTCCTTCAAGAGCTGCGAGAGCGTCGTTAATCAATGGTAAAGGATGTCTGTCTTTGATTGTAATCGTGTTTAGTTTTCTGTAGTCGACACAAAATCTAATTTTCCCATTTTTCTTTTTAACCAATACTACAGGAAAACTATATGGTGATTTACTTTCCTCGATAACATTTGCATCCAACATTTCTTTTACTTGTTGTCGTATTATTTCTTTTTCTTTTGGGGAATTTCTATACGCGCGTAGACGTACTGGTTCTTCAGTTGTTAGCTTAATTTCGTGTTCAACATCAACAGCTTTACCTAATTGTAATACAGATTCTCCGAAGAGATCTCTATTTCTTTCAAGTAGTCTAAGCATCTTTTGTCTTTTGTAATYATCRGTTGTTAAAATATGAAACTGTTTCTTATTATCATCTACACTTTCAATCATGTAATTCTCTTCACWACCATATTGTGGGTATGATATTAGGTACATTAAAGCTATTTTTAAATTTTTGCACAAATATTTATTTGATTTTGATGAATTGTATAGAATGACATCAATTGGTTTTTGTAAGTCAATAAGTGTTTCCTGTATAACAATTTGAAAGTCTTCRTACAGTCTTTTAACTGGTTTAAGAAAACCAAATTGTGTATTGGGTGGTAGATTACTTGTGTCAATCTCACATTTAGCATTAGTCATTGTCTCATTGGGTATGTTATAATCTTGACATAGTCTTACATCCAGCGTCGAGTCTAGTTCTTGTATAATAAAATCTGAGTTTATCCAATCAATTTGTCCTTCATTTCCAAAGTCTAGTTTTAATTTTGATTTTCTGCAAAAATCAAGACCCARAAGTGCTGAATATTTGATTTCATCGAATATGTAGAAATCTTGAATGTAAATCTCATTGTCGACTTCAACATTCAATTTAACGTACTGTCCTAATTCATAGCGTTTGTTATTTAATAGTAGTATTTCTTTGCCTTTTCTTTCTTTTGGCTGTTCTTTTAGTTTGGTTAATAGTTCAGAATTGATAATAGATACTGTTGATCCTGTATCTATAATTGCCGTTACATGTATATTATTTAATTTAATTTTTCTTTTTATAAGGGTAGTCGATTCCTGAGGAGACCGGTCTAAATGGACGAAATTATTCTCCTCAGTTAATTTCGTCGCCACCCGTTTCCCTTATTGTTGTTATTAACACGACAATCTCTGGCAATATGGCCTATTTTGTTACATTTGTAACATTTTACTGTTTTGGTCCAATTAGTGTCTGAGCGTCGTTTTTCTTCATTAGTGTCATCTTTAGGCTCCGATATTTCAACCGGCTCCTTGGGGGCAAATTGATTACCTCTTAACATTAAGCGTTTCATGTATCTAATATTTTCTTGCATTTGTTGCATTTCCCGTGATTGTTGTTGTTGAAATGCGTTTTGTTCTTTCGGGCGGTTATCCACAGGATTATAATTGAATCGAACTCTTCGTTTACCCGCTTCTTTTCGTTGATAAAGTCTGACATCACAAATTCGTTTAACAAGTCCTTTAAATTCTTCGACCGTCTAACATGGGTTAGTAATCATTTTGTCCGTCACTTCGTCTTTCAAATCTCCTACCATACCATTCAACATATTAGAAATTATCTCAGTGTCTGTCATTCCCGGGTTGGTTAGTTTAATTACACCAAACTTTTCTTCCCAGTATTCATCAAAGGAGTTTTTCTGGGTGGCATCAAATATTTCTTGAGTCACCAGAATTTTGTGCATTGTATTAGTAAAATTATTAATTAGATTTGTTCTAAACTGTTGCCAATTGTTGATCTTATTCATGATACGCTGATTCTGATACCATAAGTGGGCAGCACCTTCTAATGACCCAATAACTCGTTTCAATTTTATAGTATCGTCCCACATGTTAGCGTCAGCTACCAAGTCATAATGATTAAGCCAGATAGTCGGGTTTGTAGTACCATTGTATGATTTAGGATTAAGTATTGGTAATTGTGTTCTGACACGAGAACTCATTGAAGGCGGTGGAGGTACAGGATTTTGTCCTTGTGTTTCCTGTGTCTCGCCAAAGCTTACCGAGTTCAAGTCGTCATACAGAGCTGACGGCTCGGTTTGATGAAATTTATCTTGAAAACTCTTTCCTTCCATAGTAATCTAGTTATTTTGATAGTTTTATTTATTTATTTTTTTTTATTTTTATTTTTTTTATTAGTTATGATTAGTGAGTGTTTAGTGCACGAGTGTTTTGGTTCTATAATCTCTTAGAGCTAATTTGGGCAACAAGGTTTTGTTAGTATCATCGTTGTCTGAGTCAATTAATCGCAGTGGTATGTGGTCTTTACTGACTTCCGCCAGTTGGTTGGATATATGATACCCTTTTACTATGTTAACGTAACACCATCCATAATTACATTCAATTTGAAGAGCGTCCGGCTTTGGCTTTGATGTCCATTCAATATCAGAAAGTGGAATACATATTTTTTGGTTTCGAACCCTTACTCTTTGTCCATCCTTATCATAGCCAATCAAATGCAAAGTATCAGATAATACAAGCAATTTATTTTTGTTGACTGTTTTTGTATACCAATATACAACAGGATTTTTACATCTGACTTCGTACACACGACTCATAGGCATACTTGTTATTGGAAGTTTTATAAAAATATTTTCTATACTTTTGTATCTGAAAAACGCGGTTTCGTTTGGTATGTTAAGTTCAATTAAATATAGATAATATGGTGTTTCAGTCGTCGAATATCTTCCATAATGCGTTGAAAACTTAATTGTTCGGAACCATTGTGTTGATATCAGCATTGACATAAGTAACATAAAAATAATGACCATAACGATTCTAATAACCCACGATATGGCAGTTGCGGAATCCATCACTTCCAAGCTGACAGCAGGAAATATAGATATATCTGGTATTAGTGAAAATGCCTGTACTGGCCGTGGTTCGATTATGGTTAAACCAACTCCCATTATACCGAAAAATCTCGTATATGTTAATGTTCCGAAGATTACGATTAATGTGGATAATGTATGTAATAAATCACCAATTAATGCAAACATTCCCCAAAACCGGCCTCTGAATGTGAATGTCTTATAGTTAGTTGACAATTCATACATTTGTTGAGACAAGTTTTTTGTAATTTGAATTGCAATGGCACCGTATTCTTCGATTTTTCCATCATTAAGTTTTTCCAACATGGCATCCCAGACTTGTGTGTTATTGTCTTCACTCTCAGGCTCTAAGGTAATATTCAGTAGGTATCTTGTTTCCAATTTTGAATCAATTTTCTTTGACAATTCGTCTATTAAAGCTGACACATAAGCATAATTGGTATAGTCCATAGAACCAGTTAAAGGTTCAGAATAGGATCCGTATAACTTCTGTCTAGTTTTCGGTATGAATAGGTAACATCCTTTACGTACACTTACTATGGTAGCCCACTCGATTAAGGTATGTTGTACCGTGGCTTCGTTCTCACAATGCTCGTAATACGTGTCTACTACATTTCCATGTAACATGTATTGATAGTTGTTTAATTTTATTACACGATAGTCGTCCACATGCCTGGGTATTAAATCGCAATATTTTGCTATATCCTTTGATACAAATTGAGTAATTGCTTTCGTACACATATTTGGGCTTCTTAAAAGTTCGGGTGAGAAAGTAAAGCAAAGTTGTTCGTCGTATGTTTGTGTACAACTGAAATGTATGAGCTCTGCTTCTTCGTCTACTTGATTGGATATTTCGTTAAGCAACCACACAGTGTTATCCAATTTAAATGACATAAATGTAGAATTTATTACTCCTTTAAATTTGTTATACAGGGAAACGGCAAACTATTCGGAGTATATATGCGAAATTGATTTTGCTCTGTTGGATGTTTTAACGGAATTTTAATTTTTAAATACAGATATTTTTGAGTGGTGTTTGTATTGGCATTGATTTCATCTCTAATCAAGTATTTCGTGAATGGTAAACTATAAAAAAGTATTTGGTCTTGCTGTTCAATGGCTATTTTGTATTTGCCATTAAGTTGATTATCGATTTGATTCAGCATTTCAGTCAAGGTGAGCGAATCAATCAAGTCTCTGGGGATATATCCTTTTCTTAATGCTATGAACATTTTATCATAATAGTTCAATTGTTCCAACTCCATTAGGACTAGGTTTTGTAATTTTTCAAATTGTTTGTTGTTAAAGTCACGAATGATATCGAGTATGTCTCGTTTTTGAAATTCGATTCTCACTGCACTTTTAAAATCTTTTAATTTTTTATCCATGTTTTGCATCTGTTGTTTCGTAACATTAGCTAGCATTTGAATTCTCTCATTTATTACTGTAAAACGTGCGTTAGTTGCTTCTGTTAAACCAATAAGTGCATTTTGTAACAAATGAGTTTTCTTATTAGTTTTATGAATTTCTTTACTAAGATCGTTAATTTTATCTTCTAAGCCTTCATTGTTTTTCCCATAAAAGAATCCAGCAGCAAAAGTAGCAATACCGGCAAGTCCAATAGCCGTTAATGTAATTAACTCTCTTTTTCTTCGATTATAATTAACTTTAGTAAACAAATCATGTCTCTCTTCTATAAATTTTGTCATTGGTTCCATTATAGAGTTGAAATCGTATTCCAAATATTGACAATTATTACTTATATAATTTTCTCTCCCAGAAACGAAATCTTGAATTCTTAAAGTGAACGATTCACAATTAGACTTTATTTCGTTATATATTTTTGAATATCGCTGACTATTATACACGGGTAAGTTGATTTTCATGTACTGAATCCAATAATCACTGAATTTAAATGCTCGTCCTGTTTCTACAAAATGCAATCCATGTGCTGCAGAGTTTGTAATAAATTCTTTATTTTTGAAAAGGTTTGGTTGAAGTTCATAAGTTTTCTGTACAAAAAGTTTTCCATAATTCTTTACAGTAGTACTACGAGCTGTCGTAGTTGTTTGTGAATTTATTTTATCAATTAAAACGTTAGGTAATTCTCCCGACAATTTTACAATTGTTTTAGGATTGTCGATAGTAGTTGGTATGTACGATACATCAGTAGGTTTTACAGTTGCTTCTGAAGGTTTCGTTGTCACCGAGTCTTCATCGGGAAACATTGTCACTTCTGGAAAATATAATTTACTAGAAGTGGTGGTACTTGTCCCCCGAGTTTCCGCTGCTGACTTCGCGGCGGCAACTTCCCTAAGATTTTGTTCTTCTAATAATTTCATAAAACATTTATAAGCTTTTCCATCATTTTCTTTACCAACGGGTAATATTATTAGCCAGGAATTATTAAATATTTATCTTCTGAAAAGTCTTTGATTAGTGGACTATCATCGGTAAGTAGGTTACAATCATCATCGTAATAGTTTTCATTATCCTCGAGTGGTGGCTTTCTTCTTTTAACAGTCGTTACTATTGTTGTTGACGTACCAATTGATTCATCGTTCAAATAAGTATTATCTCTCGAGTATATCTTTTGTGGTATGTAAACATTTAATCTGTCTTTAGGTATAACTACATGTTTGCCACTGTTACGATCATATATTCGTCCATTAGTAATATGAAAATTTGGATTGTTTTTAGTATGTTCTGTATGTCTATCGGGTTAACTTGTCTACCATCTTTGACAGTTACGAAGACATCCGGTGTACTGGTAACATGATCATATTTGGCTGTCTGACATCTATGTAAGATGTCAACAATCTCGCTGTTAATTACCAATAGTAGAATAAAATAAACACGTTTGTTTCCCATCACCTTTTTTTTTTTTATTTTTTTTTTAATTTTGTAAAGAAAGTATACATTTATTAAATCATTGTTTTTTGAGGAAATAGTGTTTACAGGCTTTAATGCCGGATAATATACAAGGGTCGCCGAGAAAGTTTGCATAAGTTAGTTTACAATCGGGGCATACTTTATACATAAAAGGTAAATTACGAATAATTATTTCTTTTTTATTAGCGGCTATTAATTTGTTGTCAATAATAGTCATCTTATCGTAGTCCTTCTCAACCATTATTTTATAGACAACTCCAAACGATTTTGTGTCATATGCTATAATACGATTGAATATTTGGGATGTAACAACTAGTACGTTGTTAATAATTTCCATTTCGCCTATAGGGTCAAACGGTACTATGATTTCGTGAAAAGCTTCAAAATGTTTTTTTAAGTCTTCCCACTTGTAAACCAATATTGTAGTCGTCAAATCTCCTGGTTCTAGACTTAACTTTTCTGTCGTAACAAAGAGATCGTCTTTTGTTGCGGCCATTAATAGCATACTTTTAAAACGAGTTATTTGTTTTTCAAGTATTATAATAGGTGCGAATCCGATATTAGTTTTTACTAATTTCAGGATGCCAATCCAATTACAGCATGATAGAATTAATAAAACGCAATTTTCGTAAGAGTCGTCCTTTATTTCCGCATAAATGACGTTATTAATAGTGATGCAAATAGGTATTCTTTGAAATATGTGAGCTTGATGTGTTCCATCATAAATAATTTCAAATATAATTCCTTCCTTTGACACTGATACCAATCTTAGTGTGAAATATTTTTAGAAAGTTGTATCCACCCGTTACCATATTTACTTTGTTTATTCTTATTTGTTCAATTGCTTTTCCAGAACTTATAAGCATAGATTCGCCGAGATCGGAGCTACTAATGTCGTATATCGGCCCAAGTAAGGAGTACTTTTTCAGTCCGTCATTAGTAGATGGTATATAATTATATATCGTACCATAGTTCGTTCCGATACTGAGGTTGTTGTCATTAACTGACAATGATGTCACCCTTCCACCTATATAATTTTTATCCACCATTTCTGTTTTGAAGTTAGCATAGTTTAAATGTTCGGTGTTAATGGGTGTTTTGTTAATTATATCCGGTGTATATTCGGGTTCCGACGGAAAGATCGAATATAACCAATCAGGGTGTGCGTTACAAGAATGTGTATACGCTGGTATTTGACGGGTAGTCGTCTCCGATGGGATGTATAAAAGATCATATCTGTAGCGTTCATTAAAACTGTACAATCTTGAATTATCAAATGATCTTGAATCCGATATAAATCGTTCATTCATTCTATAAAATATGTGATTTGTTTTGTATATTCTCTATGTAATTTGTATGCTAACAAACGCTTAGCTTTGGTATATGATGTACTTATAACCGACAAACAAATTTTCATGGAAGGTATTAGCAGTTGAATGAAATAATCTTCTGAACTTAGCTGACGTTTTTTGATTTTAAACTGTAGGTTATAAGTTTTACAAAATATGATTATACAATTATATGACCTTTTTCCAAGGAGTTGCTTTCTTTTATTATTTAATCCCGACGCTACAATAACTAGTTCTTCAGGTGTTAGTTTAATGTCTTGCCAAATTCCGTGTATTCTAATTCTATACGGCATTAAACTGTTCTGCTTATGACAATTAAGCAGTTAGTCGATCGTTGCGTACGTCAAGAATTAATGGTTCAGTTATAGCTTCTAAGAAAAACGTATGATCCAACAGAGGTGAGTCCAAAAACGTTGGTAGTAAGTCTACTTTCTCGGTTATCAATGAATAAAACTCGTTTATAAACTGTTTTCTACAATATCTCGGTATTGGAAAATTTAATGGCAAAATGAATATAAGTCCGCGTTTGGATGCGTTAATAAGTTTGTATAAACTATCCACACATTTAAATACTTTTTCTTTGTTGAAATCAATCAGGTATTTGGACCGTACTTCAAACTGTTTGATCGGCAAATACTTGAAGATGTATAAATAACTTTCGGCAATTTGTTGGTCTTCGTTGAATTTTGATTCGCTCAAACGTTTATTACACTCACGACAATGTAATAGCATAAGATTGTCGTCAACCAAAATATGACAAAAAGGACAGTAAGAATAACAGGTGTTATTCCTCGGTTTCCCGTACGGAAAATATTTCGGACACATACAGTCTATAATAAATAATACTATTTATTAATCCAACACCAAATTTATTATAATTTTAATTATTATAAGAAATACAAATATAGGGGTATATAAATTATTTATATCGAATAAAGCTATGTTGGCAAACGATAAATCCACTAGGGAACCCATTTATAATTTGTGGCAAAAAGTTCTCACAACGGGTACAACATTTTCCAGTTTGTGGTAAGCGGTTTATTAACAAATATTCATTGGTTAGCCCGGTGATCATTAAACGGTTTTTATATTTCTGTAGATATGTTATAAAATTTTCCATCTGTACAGTGTATTTAACTGTCATGAACTGCATATCGTAAATGTATATTAGATTACAATCACATACAACCATCATTTCTCCGGCTCCGATGGCTATTTTCCTAACGTGGGACTCTGGTAATCGATAGGTTTGAAATTCCAGGTTTGATTGTAACATAGCTTTAACGTCAAAGCTATAAAGCAGTTGTCCAGTTTCTGACAGTTCAACGCCTACAATCTTCATTTCCCCAATTGTGTATAAATTAAGCGGTTGGTTGTCGAATGATAACAATCTTGTCTGATATATAAGTTCATAGTTGAATGAGTGATTTTCAATATAAACTCTAATCAACGCCACGTTCTCGCCATTTTGTAAGAGTAGGATAAGTCCGTCATTTGGATAGAATAGAGCAGATAGTATACTAAAATCTGATACTCCTGTTGCCAAATATCCAATAATTTCATAAGTGACGTCGTGAATATTGCCGTCATTGATTCGGATTAATCGCCCTCCATATGTCATCCCTAGTATGCCAAACTCGGTTTTCTGTAGTGAAACTACACGCTCTTCACCGATGTTTGTAATGTTATACGTGTTTGCATTAAAATAGTATATGTTACTAGTATCAGTAATTATGTACATCCCACAGTCGTTGAGTGGAACTATACATGTGACCTCATCAGTTGTCGCTACCATTGATAAACGGAATTGATAGCCGTCGAGACTGTAAACGTATAGATATCCAGTGTTGAGTCCAATGACAATTTCTCTTGACGAGATGACGAGACTCCAACAGCTGTAACGTACGTGTAGTATGTGTGCCAATTATCGGTCAATAAAATTTCCGTTGGTGCCATTTTTGGATTTATTGGTGAATATTCGGTGATGACATCAGGTTTAAGTTGTTCCATCCAATGTATATCTACAGGTTTCAACTGATCAGATAACCACCAGTTACCATCCACTGGTGCCCGCAGACCAGTATCCCAAACCTGGGGTAGGTCAGACTCGGTCTTAACTGTTATCTCGTTTTCATAACAGCCGTGAAAATTTTCAACAAATTGAACAATTGGCTCAACACCCGCATTGATATTAGTAATGGTTTCATCACAAGGTTCAGTTTTGATGCGTTTTGGTGATGACTCACCATAAATTGCATCGATATCTGTACTCGAAATAGGTGACGTTCCAGAAAACAGTTCATCAAATCCGAGTGAGTGCATCTCTTCTAATATTTTATTGTTATCGTATGTAGATAATGTAGTGAAGAAGTCGTCCATTTCTTCTTTGCTAAGCGGGGCAAAGTCTGGACTTTCATATGACGTTGAAGGTTGTGGTTCCATACTACGTAGTGATAAATGTATTATAGGCAACGCCCTAAGACATCATGCTCGGACAGGCCTATAATTTATGTTGAATACTGGCTACGCCCAAAGCCATTCGGCTCGGACTCAACGCCAGTCTCGGGTATCATTTGATCCCTCATCGTTGCTCACCAAATGTAGGGGAAGTGGGTATATTACGGGTATCTAGGCTTGTCTAACCTTTCTTATTTAAACCAAACACTCGGCAATACACCACTTACCTTACGGTTTTGACTCTTTTAGTGATAACTTATAGTAATGCGTGGCTTAGGAACGAGCGGTTTCCTATTTAATCTAYTCTGACCAATTAGGTCTGTCACCCAAATAGGGTCTGTCACCCGAGTAGGGTCTCACCCGAGTAGGGTCTGTCACCCAAATAGGCTTTGTCACCCAATAGGGTCTGTCACCCAAATAGGGTCTGTCACCCAAATAGGGTCTGTCACCCAAATAGGGTCTGTCACCCAAATAGGGTCTGGCACCCAAATAGGGTCTGTCACCCAAATAGGGTTTCAGA
Source organism: Oppia nitens (assembly GCF_028296485.1). Lineage (NCBI taxonomy): Eukaryota > Metazoa > Arthropoda > Arachnida > Sarcoptiformes > Oppiidae > Oppia > Oppia nitens. The sequence continues at coordinate 1,179,615 of NW_026533208.1, forward strand.
TCCGTCTAGGGTTTCAGACCCGTCTAGGGTTTCAGACCCGTCTAGGGTTTCAGATCCKTCTAGGGTTTCAGATCCGTGCAGGGTTTCAGATCCGTGTAGGGTTTAAGAACCGTGTAGGGTTTAAGAACCGTGTAGGGTTTCAGATCCGTATAGGGTTTAAGATCCGTATAGGGTTTAAGATCCGTATAGGGTTTCAGACCTGTATAGAGTCACARATCAGAAGGCCYGGAAGGACCGTGGGCCTATAAGGACCGTGGRCCTATAAGGASCGTGGGCCTATAAGGACCGTGGACCTATAAGGACCGTGGGCCTATAAGGACCGTGGGCCTATAAGGTACACTAAGAGCCGTCCGTTAACGGATACGGGGTCCGGAGTTCTCATAATAAAAATATTTACTTACGTAATAGTTGTTAGCTGTCCGCGTAGTTGTGGATAGGTCCAAAGGCGTCCGTTAAGATGTCCAACGATTGGTCCGCGAGGGTAGAATAAACACACAAAGTAATATGCAAATACTTTTATTAATTCACTTGAAAGTTGATACACAAGGTATGACTCCAAATGGAGAACTGATTTTGGTGTCTGAGAGACACCTCTATTTATACTAAAGTGTACGTGAGGAGAAAGTGTGTCACATTGAGTCAGGATTTAATCACTATTAAAACTAGGAGTTTACTATTCACTTTTTTATATAACATTTCAGTGCATTATTTTAATACTGCAATATTGAATAAAAACAAAATAAAACTCTGTTAAAAACAAGGTGTTTACCTCTAGATTTTCAATATAACATTTTAGTGCTTTTATAAATTTTTAACAAAAAATAATGATAATTATTGCAATAATTTTTCAGAGAAAAATAAAACAAAAATACATTACAATATAATTAGTAAATACAACCTTGGCTTCAATATAAATAATATAAAATTATAACAAACAAAATTTCAATACTTTAATAAATACATGCAAATGTTTATTAATTATAAAATATCGTTTATTTTGTTTGTTATTTATGTGTTGTATAATATAAGGAAAAAATTTTAAAAAATTATTTAATAATAATTTCTAAGTGCATTTTGAATCATAAATTTTGACCCACTATTGCAATATTTAAATAAACTTTTGACATAATTTAAATATTAAGTTAAAATAAAGAAAATAAAATTTTCATATAACCTATTTAAAAGTTAATTAATTTAATAATTAAAACTAAAATAATAAAATAAATAAAATTTTGCCTTTATCTAAGATTTTAAACTTAATTTAAATAATAGGACATAAGAAATAAAATAAGGTTTAATAAACTTTTGTATTTAAATTAAAAATTTATAAAAAACAATGAGCTTTACATAGGCTCGATATCGGGTTTGCAATACATTTTTTATTAAGTTAAAAAAAACTAAAATAAAAACACAATTAACTTTTATAACATTTATTTAGTTTATTTTAGCAATAAATTAGTGTATTTAAATAAAAAATAAAAAAAAATAAAAATTAATTTGGGTCGTAATAAACAAAAAATCGTTAGCTTTGCATAGGCTTGAAGTCGGGATTTTTGTGTAATTTTGATAGTTTTAATTGTTTTAAACTATTTTGATGATAATTACCAATTTTTTAATTTGGCCTATTTTATAGATAATTTATTTGTGATTATTTTAATGACAATAAAAATTATAAAATACCCTTGAATAAAAAAGTTATGATAAAAAATGTGATCATTATTTTGTAAATTTTTTTATTAAATGACTATTAAAATTAAATTTTTAATTATTAGTAATTATTTCCCAATTTTTTTATTTATGCTAATTTGTAGCTTATTAAATGTGCTATTAAATTATATAAACAATTTATTTAAAATACCTTTGAATAAGAAAGTTATAAGATAAAATGTAATGTCTTATTAAAATTTTCAAAAAATTAATTTGATATAAAAGTTGAATTTTTAATTATTTTGAAATAATTCCCAATTTTTTAATTAATGCTAATTTATAGACAACCAAAATGTAAATTTAATAATAAAAATTAATTTATAAAAATATATTTGAATAAAAAAGTTATAGCTATTATTGTAACTTTTTATAACAAAAATTGGAATAAATAAAATTACGATTTTATWAAATTCTTAATTTAATTATTGATATCCAATTTTGATTTTTAACTATTATTTTAGACTATTATCTGTAGTATATAAAAACAAAAACAAATTATAAATTATATCCTTGTTTTAAAAAGTTATGATTATTATAAACMTAATATTTTGCACAAAAAATAACATATAAAAATAGTTTTTAATTTATTTCTATATTTAATTATCAATATCCGTAATATTTTTTATTGTGTTTTTATAGACCTTAATATACACTATAATATAGCATTTTTATATATTYRAAGTTATCTTTGTTTTAAAAAGTTATGAGTCATTTCGTATAACCATTAACAAAATTTTATTTAATTTTTAAAAATTTGAAATTAAAATTAAAATACAAGACAATAATTCCCAATTTGTGTTTTAGTCTATTATTGYAGAAGATTATTTGTAGTTTATAAAATTAATTATAAATATTTAATTATACCATTGAATTAAAAAGTTGTGAGTGTTTTTTCTAAAACTTTTTGTCAAAAAATAACATAAAAATTGTTTTTTTATTCTATTTTTTATATCTGTTTATTAATATCCGTAAATTAATTTAATGTGTTTTAATAGACCTTAGTATACACTATAATATAGCATTTAAATATAGTTGAAATTATCTTTGTTTCAAAAAGTTATGATTAATTTTGTATAACATTAACAAAATTTTAAAATTAAAAATAAAATACAAAACATAAGTTCCCAATTTTTATTTTAATCTATAATTATAGACATTAATGTATAGAATATTAAAATATAAAAAATTATTAAAATATACCCTTGAATAATATAGTTATGAGCAAATTACTAAAATTAAACAATAGAAAAATATAGTATATATGTGTAAACAATATGATATATGTATTATTTTTTATGTATAGTTAACCGATTAATTTATTTAGATCTGAAGGATTTTTTATTGTCTTTTAATTTTTGTTTAATTTTCATTATTTCCGGGTCTAGCCTCTCTTTGTCTCTCATCCATTGAAATGACATGTTGCCACAGTTGTCGAGTGCAGGTTTTATTTTACCATCAATGTATTGTTGATAAATTTTAACTGACATACGAGCGTCTTGTAGTGGTGAATGCCCGGGTGGTATTGGTCTACCTTTGTCTACGGGAATAGTGTATTCCTGTATGCGTTTATTGAAGACAGCGTAAGCCATTGTTTTAAGTGATATTTTATCATTATTACCACCTGATCCTTTGAAGACATCATGTAAGTCTTTTATATTAGGTTTGTGGAGATAATCAATAAATCCGAGAACTTGTAAATCACTTTTAATAGAGACGCCTATGATAGTGTAGTTATCCAAGTAGTAAACAATTTTTTCTTGTATGTCCTTTAGTTCAACACCATTAGTAACCATATCACGTGTAAGACCGGACCATCTGGTCATTAGGTTGACATCAAATGGATTTAGTTTAACAAATGCATGAAATATAACATAACTCTTGAGTCCCATATTGAGAACTTTTCTTGAACTCAATGATGAGCAGATAGTGACCCAACCCGCCAATAATTTGTTGGTGTATTTATCTTTTGCGAACTCGATGTCGAGACCAAGTATGACATCCTTTGGTGGGTCATTTGATCGGTAATATGGTATGCTTCTAATCAATAGTTGAGGACTTTGTTTACGTTTGCCTCTTTTTGTTTTCCCGAACCGAATGTTCCTTCTGTTGATGTCTTTTATAATAACGGTTGACGCCGTGTAACCATCTGTTGATTCGGTGATGCTTTTCTCTTTGTTTTGACCATTTGCTAGACTCCTCATTCTCTTGTTGTGTGTGCTCTTCAATTGTTTTTCTTTTTCCGTCGACTCCGGGAGTTGTTGGCCAATCGATAGCAGGTAGCTGTAGTACGACGTTTGCTTGAGAATCGGGTTTGTCTGGTTTTGTTTGATCAGTGGGGTTACCAAAGATTTCATTAAGAAAGTTTTGTTGAATAAACTGATATTCGACTCCATATTGTTTGATTTGTTGACATTTGTTTGGGACGACATGTTTGGTGCAATCAGGGATTACGTCGCTAAAATAGTGATAACAGTACTCACACTGTTCGTCAGAGGTATGCCAAACTTGTCGGCACTTTGGTATCAAATCAGCCAAAAGGTTTTGATACTTATTACGAGCGAACTGTAGTTTAGTGTTTAATGTACCGATAATTTTGGCCGTTTCCTTGAAATTATTGGTCTGAAATCGGCGATAATATATCTTTTTTAAATTGGACCGTAGCTTTTGCGCGTAGAACAGGATTTCCTTTTCAATTTCAATCCTTTGTAATATCTCTTTTCGGAAGAGATTAATTGTCCTTAAAAATTCGCTTAATTTGCGTAAAGATGTGCTTAAATGAGTTATCTCTAGACAGAGATAACTTTGGTGTTCGTTGTCGCGTTGATTCTCTTGAGATGTCTGTAGATTGATGAGATGGCGGGTAGCAGACACTAGACATTCGGGTGAAAAATAAATGCAAATTAATGCGAAAAGCTCTAAATAGAGCGGACCCTTTGTCTCGTGTCAGTCACTAAGTGTGACGGGTATGGGAATTAAAGACCTTTGTATGGTCCCGGGAGCACAGACTAACAACTGGCTCTCCGTGGACCGGTCTTTGGGTTTGGTGGCAGTTTAAAGATAGCTGCCAACTATAAGGCCACTCCTAACGTATTCTTCGCCTCGATGTCCGTAAACGATATCGTGTAGTCGTCCGWGTGAAACTCGCGATGAGTTGGCCAAAGWAGACGCGTAGTCGCGATGTCGATAATAGATGATCACAAAAGTTTTAAAACTTACAGTTAAAGTTAAATGTAGATGTGTTGAGCGGCGGCACTGTGTTGAGCGAATCCCACTTGTCAGCCACCAATTGAAACGGTTGGATAGGTTGCTTAAGGTGTCCGGTGCTGACTCGACGTTATCGGCACCAAAGTGTGTCGGTCTTAGAGATGAGTCGGCACCAACACCTATGTAGTTGAGGACATCAGCGACCACGGTATGGATCTCGCGTTGAGCGGTGATGGCTTTGATGAGCCAAACAATAAGCGGTGCTGCGACGGTCAATGAGCTGAGCGGTGCTGTATCGACCAAAGAGCTGAGCGGTGCTGTCGGCCAAAGTGTTGTAGTGGTGGTGATGGACACGTGAAAGGGACACGCGACTGACACGGCAAGGGAGCCCGTAGTTGAAGAGAAGAGAGAAAGCAAGAGAGAGAGAAGAGAGAAAGTACGGGCCAAAGGCCCAAATGACTTACTCGGGACTTATAACCAAAACCGAGTTTATTAATAAAACATATAAAATAATACTAATACAATGTATTACAATACACTATAGTGTATTGCGGAGTGAAGTGACGGCAACCGACCAGTTCAAGAGTAAGACAATTTGTGTCGAGCATTTCGCCCGACTGAGAGCTCAGCAGTCTGATCGCTGCATAAGCCACTGCCTGCTGCGCGCGCAAACTGTTAAACTCTGCATTCATATTTGATGACAACTTTTACATATACTACTACTTTGCTCTTATTGGTTAATTCAAACTCTGCCTATTTTTGATCAGTCGCACACTACCACCTAAAGGCAAATTCTCATTTGCATTAAAATACAATACACAAGTGCGCTTAGAAATTAATTAATTCATTAATGTTAAAGTATAGGAAACAAAAACCCTTGTTAACCCCTGTATATAAAATGTTTAAACCAATGGTTAAATAGTATTCACTGAAACGCAAGTGCGTCACTACATTTACTGACACTATACGTGTCACAAACTAAACCTATATGTTTGTATGTTAAAGTATAGCTAATGTTATTTCTATGGCAATATTAAACCCATAATTACAATAGTAAATGTGCCGCTTATGTATTTTCTATGGGTATAGTAAACCCGTATTTTCTATTACTAAATATGCCGTTAATGTTATTTCAATGGGAATACAAACAACATATATTGATATGTATTTAACACATTATACACTGTAGTCAAAACATATAACTATGCAATACATATGAGTAATTAAATATATAATTTGAGTACATTTACTATTGTTTTAAGTGATCTATTATTATTCCGCTATTTATTAATATTTATATTTTATAATTATAGAATAATTATAGAATAAATTTATACTTTAATATGAGTTTATATGAAATATTATTTTAAAATTCTAAAAAACTAAAAATTATGTTAAATATATAATTAATTTTTAAAAAAAACTAAAATTATTATTATTATTATTATTATTTATTAATTATAGTTAATTGCACTACATTATGCCCATGGCTATTTTGTTAACTCATTTCTATCGCCGGCAACCAATCGACGCCAAGATAAATACGGCGGATCACTGGCCAATCGGATGCGTTTGGGTTTGGAAATTGCCGACAAAGTACACCAGACTATACCCGCCGATACTGTACTGGCCGTCCATATATCGTTTACCGATTATGTTGTCGGCGACAATGGCTGGGAATTAAAACAATCGGTTGAATTTGCTAAACAACTCAAAGCACTGGGAGTTTATTTGATTGATGTCAGCTCTGGTGGAGTGGTGTCGGGTATTGGCTATGAATTTCTCGATACATCCAAACAACAACATTCAGCAGCGGCTGTCATACAACTAGAGGCCGGTATCCGGACGGCAGCTGTCGGTAAAATACGTGATCCATTGATGGCCGAAAAACTACTTCAGGATAACTGTTCAACATTTGTATTCATCGGTAGGGCTTTCCTCAATGACCCGCACTGGCCGTACAGAGCCAGCGATCAACTCAATGACAGGTCATTCAATTATCCCAAACCGTATGACTGGTGTATCGGTTGGACAGCGTATATGAAATGGCGTAAAGATTTAGATAACAAATAATAATAATAATTCAAATAATAATTAACAAAAAAAATATTATTAAATTAAAATCTAATATTTATGTAATAATTAATTAATTATTTTTTTTGAATTTGTTATTTTATTAAAATAAGATTTTAAAAAGTTATAAATATTATTTTATTTTTTTTTTAAATAAAGTTAATGTAGATTAGTATTAATTTTCACAACAAAAAAATAAGCCATTAACTTTGGTAGCTCAAAAATATATTTCATAATACAATTATAAATTCAATATTATAAAAAATTTTGATGTACAGTTTATTATATTGACTTTATTATTTTAGTAGGTTATACAGTAGTTTAATTTAATTTTATTAAATAAGATTAATGTTATGTTTTTTGATGTTTAATAATATTTATATTAATGATAATAATAGTAATAAAAATAACAAACTAAAAAGTTTCATAAACAAAATTATGTTTTTATTAGATATGGACTATTTAATAATTTAATAATAACTTTTTTGCTAATAAAATTTTAAGATTCGTATTAATTTAATTTAATAGAAATATATTTAGTAAAGTTTATATAAAAAAAAATCTAATACTTATGTAATAATTAATTAAAATTTTTTTTGTTATTTGTTAATTTATTAAAATAATTTTTTTTATTAGTTATTAATAGAATAGAATATTTACTTGTTCTTATATTGTCACTTCAAAATGTATTATCAGAGCTATTGAATAATTTAAATTAATTAAAAAAAATTATATTTGTTATTTTATTAAAATAAATTTTTATAGGTTATTGATAGTAATTTTTTGATGATAGGTAGTTTTAAATAAAAATAATTTAGTGTACATTAGAGTATAGATTAGTATTAATATACATAATAATAAAAATAATCTACAAACCAATTAAAGGCGATGACTTAATTGCCCACCACGCCCCCTCGCCCCCCACAAAATATTTTATTAAAAATTTTTTTCCATGCCCCCACGCCGTTGCCACATTGTTTTTTATGGGCCCTACGCCCCCCAAGCCCACCACAAAACATTAAAACTGTTTTAAAAGCAACCGCGCCCCCCTCGCCCACCACAAAATATATGATAAAAATATTATTTTCTATACCCCACGCGGGATAATATGGAAACAAATTTTATAACTAAAAGCAATATATATATAAAACACTAATTATGTTTGTTATTACAATTTATAAGTTAATTAAATTTAATTATTGAATAAATTATATATTAAAAACATGTATTAATTACTAATTATATTAAAAACTATATACTTTAAACAATTATAAATAAAATTTTATAATTATTTTAACATAGTGACCAATGGTCATTTTTGACTATTAATTATTAAAATTGACCATTTAATAATTTTTTTAAAAATAAATTGTATTTATAATTTTATAAATAATATAATTATAATGTAATAAAAATTAATAATAGTAAACTATAATGAATGAATCATAAAATAATTAAATTTAATTAACTTATAAACTGTAATAACAAACAAAATTAGTGTTTTATATATATATTGTTTTTTGTTATAAAATTTGTTTCCATATTCTCCCGCGTGGGGTATAGATAACAATGTTTTTTTAAAATATATTTTGTGGGGGGCTTGGGGGCATATAAGTTTCAAAATATTTTTTGGGGAGCGTGGTGGGCATAAAAAACAAAGTTTTAATAAAATATTTTGTGGGGGGCGTGGGGGGCATATAAGTTTCAAAATATTTTTGGGGGGCGTGGTGGGCATAAAAAACAAAGTTTTAATAAAATATTTTGTGGAGGGCGTGGGGGGCATATAAGTTTTATTATAAGTTGTGGGAGCCATAGTAAACTAACTTGTAATAAAATATTTTGTGGGGGCAAGGGGGCGTGGGGGCTTTTAAAACAGTTTGAATGTTTTGTGGGGGCAAGGTGGGCATAAAAAAAGTTTTACTAAAATATTTTGTGGGGGGCGAGGGGGGCGTGGGGGGCGTGGTGGGCAATTAAGTCATCGCCAAAAAATATATTGACAATATAATTTAATAACATAAGTATTTGTATTATTTTTTAATAAATTACTTATAATAACTAATCGACATATTTTATTGTATATCTATTTTTAAGTTAATATGAAAWTWTTTTGAAAAATAATACWATAATTTATTTATAAATAATTTATAATAACAAAWCTGTAATAAACTATAATAAATTTATATTATTATTAACACAAAAAATTTATACATACATAAAGTTTGATTTATATTACAATTTTTTTTGTACAAATTTATATTATCTATTACAAATATATAACATATTATATAAAATATAATTTTCATTGACTATCAAATTTATTTATTTATATAATTAACTATAATTTAAATTTTTATATTAGCGTTTTAATTAAATTATACAGGAATATTTTTGTTTAAATAAATTTAATTAATTATTTTTTGCTATCATTTTCTAACGTTTAGTCAATAGTTATTAATATTTTAATTAGCCAATTGTATTAACAATTTTAAATAATTAAATACTAATTGCTCAATAAAATTGTAACATAAACTGCACTAATATATAATTATTACTGATAAAAATAAATTAATAAACTAATTAGATTGTATTAGGTGCTGGTTTAAAAATTATTAATATAATTTTTTGTTTCTTTATTAGTTTATATTTACTACTAAAATATAAGTTTTAATATAAGTTTTAAAAATAGTATTATTATTTATCGATCAATTATCATCTACAATATGTTTATAGTTATTTTAATATTATTAATTGTCAATAATTATAAATTATTAATATTAGATTTACTTTACTAATTTTTATGATTGTAATAAAATTTTTATATTTATTAATGGAGCATAAAACAATGTTTTTAATATATTTCAATTATACAATAATAACAGTAAACTATAGTTATTAACTATCTAGAAAAATATTTGCTAAAAATTTTGGGTTTATATAAAAAGTTCAATTATTAATTAATATATTTTTTTTAAATTTATATTTAATTCTATATTAAAATATTAATTATTCATATTATATTAATCTAGCAATATATTATATTTTATTCAATTATATAAAACTATGTTTTTTATATAAATATATTTTACCGTCAATTACATTTTTTTTTGTACTTAATAAACTGTAAATAATAGTCAAAAAATTAAACTGAAGTTTAAATTTGTTAAATATTTTTAGATATTTAATATAAAAAATCTTGAAAATTTTTTAATTATTTTATTCTAGTTTATTATTTTTATTTTAAGGTTTGTAATGTTTTGTATCTTTAAATATTTTTTAAACATGTACAATTATACTATCTATAACTATAACTATTACTAATTAAAAAAATATTACTATTATACATTTATAAGATACTGTAATAAACTACAATATATATTTATTATTATTAATACAAAAAATTTTATAATTTAATTAGTTGAAAAAAAAGTAAATTTTTTAATAATTTTTTTTTGATAAACAAGTAGTTATAATTTTTGTTCAATTTAGTATGTTTTAAATACAAACCTTTTAGATATTTAATGATTATATTTAGATTAAACTAACTAAAATTACATTGTTTAAATAAATAATTAATTTATTGAAAATTATAATTGTTTATTTTACTAACATTACATATAATAATAATTTAATTAAAAAATGCTAATTACCATTTGATTATTTATAAATTATATATAATTGATTATATATAATACTGTTTGTCTAAATTTTAAAATATTCATAAATATTAAATAAATTTATTTATATTGACTAATATATTCAATATATGCAACAACTGATAATAGTTCTTGACAACTATTATCAGTTGTGCTTATTATGCAAAAATTATAAAATATTTTTATAAATATATTTTAATACAAAAATAATACTGATAAGGTTTTTTAAATACTTTTTTTTAAAACCTATAATTTACGGGTTTTAGTATACATTATAATACTGTTTTTAATACATAAAATTAATACTATTTATTATTTTTTTTTGGGTTTTATTTAAAAAAAACTATTGTTTAAATAATAATACTGTAGTTTATATAATACTATACTAATTGTATAATTGATTAAGTAGTGATAATACTGAGTGTTATATTACATATTTGTAATACTGTTTGATGTGTTTGTGTTGTGTATAACAACAACTACTACTACTATTATTATAACAACTGCTACTATTATTGTTATAACAACTACTACTACTATTATTGTAACAACTACTACTACTATTACATTATACTACTAATACTGTAATTGTTACCATAAATAATACTATACGGTAAATGAAAATTTTATTATACTATTATAATACTGTATTATTATTATAATTGTTATTATTATTGTAATTGTTATTATTATTATTATAGTTATTATTATAGTTGTTATTATTATTGTTATGATTATTATTATTATAACTGTTATTATTAATATTGTAATTAATGAATACAGTCAGGTAAAGACATGCAATTTGGTGTCGGTGGCGCCATCTATTGATGGCCACCGACACTAAATATATTACACTAGAGTTGAGAACGGGACTCCCGGTTTCGGTCCCTGCGGAATGAACCAGGAGTCCCGTCCCGAAAGCTAAATTTATACTTAGACGGGATAACTACCCGGGTAAACCGGATAGTTGTCCCGTCCAACAAAATATACAACACTATTTTTTTATTAAGTGGGTTAACACCTAACAGAAACATAAGGGAATATATAGGGAAAATATAGGGAATTTTTATGAGAATATTTTATTAATTAATTAATTTCTTTAATACTTATTGGGAATTAAGTATAGTATATGAATTTATATTAGGGAAGGCACGGCATGTTTGCACACGACACCAATAGGTGTTGTGCGCAAACAATAAGTCCCATTGATTTTGAGAGTATATAAACTGCTGTAAACCATTCATTTGGTTATGAAGTGTTGAGTTAAGGACTTCGAATAGTCAGCTCTAATACTGTGCTACGGTTTGCATCGAACTGCAAACCCAATACTACAACAGTAATACTGTTATAATACTTATGTAATATTATTCAACAATTATAATACTTAAATAAATAATACTAAATTTAATACTTGTGTTTACTTAATTGGATTACAACTACTCAACGGTGAGTCATCTGGAGTAAGGCGGCAACTGCCAGTAGGCAGACGCCGCGTTGTGTTCATCGGTTCGTGTGGGGCAGCTTTCAGGCCTCTCTCTCACCGGTGTAAAACCGGCGACACAACACAATATTTATAAATATAATTTACATTTTTACATAATACACATTTATAAATTTATTTGTCAAATTAATATTAATATTATAGTAAATACTTTTATATATAAATCATATTATTAATTAGTGTTAACATTTTTGCAAGTTTAAAAAACTATTATTATTAACATTATATATTTAATATTTCAATTTATAATAATAAAACTATAACATAAACTGCAATAATATTATATTATTAATAATAAAAAATTAATTAATAAACTAATTAGATTGTATTGTTTCATAATTATTAATATAATTTTTATTTTTTTTATAAGTTTATATTTTATATTAATATATAAATTTTAAAAATAGTATTTCAATAAATGTCTATTATTATTAATCGAATAATTATCATCTACATTATGTTTATAGTAATTTTAATATTATTAATTAGTAAATAATTATTAATTGTCAATAAATATAAAATATTAAAGTTACTTTACTATTTTTAATGACTGTAATTAAAATTTTATATTTATAAATGGCGCATAAAACAATGTTATTAATATATAGACAGTAATATTGTTTCAACAATAATTATAATATACTTAATTTTGTTTTTTAAAATTTATTAAAAAAAAGGTAGAATTGTAACCTAAATGTATTGTTATAATTTATAATATTTAATTTATAAATTAATTTAACATTTTCTAATTTGTAGTTTAAAAAATTACTTATCACTAATTCATTAATAAATTTAACTAATATAAAACTTTTAAAACTGTTACTATAATTAACTTTTAATACAAATATTAATAATAAAGTTGTTTCTAAATTTAAGTTAGTCTGGAGAGTAGAAATTGATTTTTAAATAATACAAAAAATAACTAAATTAAATAATAAATAATAAATTAAAAGTTATATATTTATGTTATATTTTTTTAACTGAAAAATTAACTATTTTTTATTTTATTTGTTTATTTATTTTGTTTTATTTTTGTATTTACACTTGTTATTATTAACTGATTATATTAAAATTTAATTTTTTTTATAATTTATTTATTATATTAATTAATGTTAATTATAATTAGTTATCAATGATTTTTAATCAGTTTAATGATTATTATGTATTTTTAAATTTAGTACATTATTTAAAGATATAATAAAATAAAGAAATATTTGATAACTGTAACTATAATTAAATTTTACTAACAAATATTAATAAAATTACTAATTATATTAAATTAGCTTTGGTTGATCCTTGTAAATTTTTTATTTTTTTTAACTAATTTAATTAAATAGTAAAAATTATAAATAATTAGTTAAATTATATAGCGATATAATATGATTTAGTTATACATAATTTAATATAATAATTAAATTAAATATTTCATTAAAAAAAATGTAATACTATGGGAGATATTTTATCTATTTTTTTTAAATTTATTAGTTTTAATATTTTAATTACAAAAATACTATATATATTCTAAATACATACATTTAGAGTTCAATAAATATTATAGTTAGATAATTTAATTTAGAAAGTTATAAAAAAAACTGTAAATTTAGTATAATATTTGAAAGTAATTTAATAATATTAGTTAATTACTTTTACTTTAGTGTTCTATATTCTATAACTAACTTATTATATATAAATTTTTTCAAAAAATAAAACTCATTAAAAAATTAATTTAAGTTTTACAGTTTAAATATTTTTTATTTAAATAACATATTTGATATGTATATACGTTAGATTTTTTAAAATAAACTTTTTTTTTATAATACTTATTTTACAAATATTATTAAAACTGTAATTAACATAATTAGCTTAAATTCAATTAATTGATTACAATTATATAAGCAATTAAAACTTATAATTTTATTAATAATTTTTTCTATTTATATAATGTTTGTGTTTAATTATCATTATTAATTATTATATATATATTTATATTATATTATATATCAGGGTTAAGCAAGGTTTTGGATTTTAGGGGGGTAGACCGGGGTAAAATTTACAAAATTCTCAAAAAATCTTGGGGGGGTATTGGGTGGGGTAAGATTTTTATTGCATTTTTAAACGGCAATTTTTTCAAAAATCCAAAATCAAGGGGGGGGGGGGGGTCTAGAGAAAATTCCCTAAAAATTCCTTAAGTTCCCGAATATTCCCATGTAAATTCAATAAAATTCCCACAAGTTCCCGTATAAATTCCCGGGAAAATAGGTAAAATTTCCAAAAATATAAAAAAAAAACTTAAAAAACTTAAAAATTAACAAAAATTTAAATTTTAACAAAAAATAAATATTTTTTAAAAAATTTTTTTAAAATTAATAAAAACTTAAATTTTAACAAAAAAAAATAAAATAATGTATTTAAGATTTAAAAATAGTTGATAAAAGCATTAATGATACACTATGAGTTATTTTTAGTATTTTAATAATTTTTAACTTTTAACATAATTAATTTTTTAAACAATACTTAATGTTTATAGTTTGTTATATATTTTTATTTTTATACAAATACTGACTGAATACTACTTATTTAACTCAAATTTCGTTAAAGTTTAATTATATTAAGTACAAAATTGAAAATATTTTTAAATTTTTTATTTAAAATTTAAAAATTATTAATAAAAACATAAGTATTTATTGTTTTATTAACTTCTTAAACTTATATTTAAATTGTAATATGATTACTCTTTTCAACAAATAGGTAATTTTTAATTTTTTAGTTTATTTTAATTAAAATAATGTTATTTTTTGATGACTTTTAACGTTATTTTAACTATTTTTAATCAATAATTAGATTTTTATAAATATTAAAAACATAAAAACACTTACTAAAATAGTATCAACTAAAATTAAAATTTTTATAAATTTCAAAAAATTTTCGGCGCCTTCGGCGCCGAAATTTTAGGGGGGGGATCATTTCTCCTCGTTTTTAAGCGACAATTTTTTCAATTTGGTCAAAAAGTCAAAAATTACTTTTTTTCATACTTTGGCTGAAAAAATTACTTTTTTTCATACTGTCCCAAATAAAATAGTTTTAAAAAATAATTATTTTTTCTAATAAACTGTTACATTATAATTATTACTATAATAAATTTATTAACATTTTATTATTTACATTAGTGATTATTTACTGTATATATAATATATATATATACTTAAATACTTGATATTACTTATTTAAAAATTTGTAATTTTATAAATATTTTAAATTATAAAAACTGTAAAATTTACTTATTATTTTATGATAATAAAATTAAAAAAAATTATTTTATAGATAATTAGTTTACAAGTTATTCAAAACAACTAATTTGTTAATAATTTTACATTTTATAAACAATTACTTATTATTAAAATATTAAATATTTACTAATTATTATTTTTTTTAATAAATACATTTTATTGATATATCTATTTAAAATGTATAGATAGATAAAACATTATTATTAGTTATTAGAAAATTCAATGTAGAAAATATTTAATTATTATTTTATTATAAATTATTTATTTATTTATTTATTTGTAATAAACTGTTACATTATAATTATTATTGTAATTAATTTATATGGATATTATTATTAACATTTTTTAGACAATATGATTTTATTCAATTTATTTATTTATTAGTTATATTAATATACTTTCTATAATTTTTAGGTATTATTTATAAAAAATAAAAATAATTTTACAATATTTAATCATAATAATCATTTAAAGTATATATATATATAATAATAATCTTATAGTTAATATAACAATTATACAGTTTATATAAAACAAATTTTTAGTTATTAGTAATCATTATTTAAGTTAATATTATTAACAAATATTTATTAATATATATTTTGTTAAAAAATTATTTTATTTTTAACAAAAAACTTTTACATTATTTTTGATATTGTTTAGAGTTTATTAAATAATTTTATTAAATTAATTTTTAGATAGTAATAGCGGAAACTTTATTATTTATTTATAAATATATATTATTTATAATCATAAATATATATAATATATATTAGTCATAAAATCTATAAATTATATTCAAAAAAATTTTTAAAAAAATCAAACTTTTTCAAATAATTTTTAGTTGTTGTTAAAAATATACAATAATATCTAAAATATTTTTTTTATAAAAAATTAATAATTAATTTAATGAAATACAGCACCGGCTTGATAGTCAACACCGCCATCAATATATAGGTTAATACCGGTAATAAAATTGGCTGCACTCGAGGCCAGCCATACGACACCCTCGGCTACATCCTCGGGTAGACCAGCTTTTTTCAATGGTGTCCATTCAATGAATTTTCTGGTCAGTTCCCACTGGTCTTTACGGTTAGGATCGCTAACTATTTGTTTATTATATTATTATTATCAATAATATATAACAAACCTTTAGTTTTTTCGGTGATAATTGTTGGCATTCATTGGCCACTAACTGGATTTGAGTTACATTTCTACCAGTGATGACTACTTGAGCACCCAATTGGGCAAACAGTTTGGCAATACCGGCACCGATACCACTGTTTGAGCCGGTAGTCAATACAACTTTTCCGGTAAAATTTCGCGAATCATTTGCTTTTATAGTTGTAATAATAAAACTACTAAATAATAAAATTAATGACAAACTTTTAATATGCATTTTATTAAATGTTTATAGAAGTATTAATTATATTTAAAAAAAATATTAAATTATATTCAATAACTATTATTTTGATTTTTTTTAATTGAAAACTTTTTTTTATTGTTGCTATTTATATAGTTATTATTTCACATTTATCAATTAATAATAGCAAAATAATGTATTAATAATATCATTATATTATTTAGTACAAATTATGATTAGATTAATTGTTAATATATTGTTTTATAATATTAATACTTTATTTTTTATATAAATAATTGCAATTATTTGTTTAGATTTACAAAAAATAAAATATTATCTAATGTACCAAGTTTAATATTAATAATAAGTTTATATATTTAAATATAATTATGTTATAATTTTAGTACAATAAGTGTAGATATCTTTTTTTTTGTTATTTAAGATTATCTATTGTATTAATAATTTTAGTTTAGTTTTTAGTTAATTAATTAATTATTTTTTTTTAAAAATATTGAACGAAATGTATTAAATAGTAATAACTTTTAATTGATTTAAAATTGTCAAAATAATAAGTTAAAAATTTTTATTAATTAAATTATTATATTTTAGTTTTATTTATTTTAAATATAAATATGAAATATGATTTATAATATATTTATAGTAATAAATTTTATTTATTTATTTATCTATGTTAATTAAGTTAAAACATATTAATAGATAATATATTTATGTATTTATCAACTATTGAATTGCAATTTATTATTATTTTTTAAAATATTGATAATTACTAATACTAATTAATGATTAGTAATTATGTTAATTTATTTTTATTAAATTAAAAGAAAAACTGTAATAATTAATTAATCTTTAGTCATAATTTAGCTAAAAAATTAAAATATTAAATTATTAGATTTGACAATGGTTCAGAGAAATTTTTATGCTAATTTTATTATATTTAATTATTTATAACTTCTAATAAAAAAATAATAATATAATAGCTTTAAAAATAATTTATTTAAAAACTTTATTATTAAATATTTTATCAAATGACCATTTTTTATAAGTTTTATTTATAATTTTTTAAAATAACTATTAATTATTAAGTAAACTTATCAATTGCATAAATATAAAAATCATTAAAGTAATAATTTAGGTAATATTTAAAATAAATTATATGTTAATAAAATAATTTAATTAAAAAATTATATTACTCCATATAGATTTTGAAACATATATAAAAACATTGTTATTTTAGAATTTTATTGATAATTATGTTACAAATAATTTGTAAATTATTATTCACATTAAATTTAATAAACATTTAAGTATTTATTTTCATAGAGTAAAATCGTTTAAAGATTTTAATAAAAATTTAGATAAATGACTACTAGTTATTATATTTACAAATTATGATAAGATTAATATTACTTTTTATTTTTGATATTATATTTAGTTTATTAAATAAAATTACAATTATTTTTTTAGATTTATTAAAAATTATATATTTTATCTAATGTGCCAAGCTTAATAATAAGTATTTATATTCAGTATATACTGTATATATATATTTATTTATGTTATAATTTTAGTACAATAAGTGTACATATCTTTTTTTTGATTAAATCTATAAACACATCTTAAAAAACTATCATTAATTTAGAGGCACTTAAAGTACTAACATATATAAATATATTTTTTTGATTTTAATAAAATAAAATCAATTATTAATAGCTAATATATTAATAATATTGCAAGTAATACTAGCTTATCAACTATAAATCAATTTGAATCTAACAAAATTATTATTAAAGTTTTTAACACAATCTTTGGCCTGTTATTTAAAAAACTAAACCAAATAATTAATAACTTATATTTAAAAAATTTCAATTCAATTTACAAGTTATTCATATTTTAAGTTTTTGTTTGGAAATAAAAATTTTATGAATTATTTATTTTTATTTAAAATTATAAATTAATCTAATGTATTATTTTTTAACTATATAATCTTAGTATTTAATTAAATTTATTAATTTTTTAACCTAAAATTTAATTATATTTTATACAGCTTATTATCTCTCTCTCTCTCTCTCTTTCTATATATATATATATATATATATATATATATATATATATATATATAAAGCAATTTATGGGTGCACTGGGAGTTGATTTAGTTGATGTCAGTTCAGATGGTGTTGTCAACAATATAGACTACTCGCTTTTAAATACGGCCCGACAGCAGCACTCGGCTTCGGCAGTCATACAGTGTGAATCGGGACTACCGACCATAGCTGTCGGCAAAATTATTGATCCCATATTAGCTGAACGTCTACTCAAGGATAACAGCGCAACATTTGTATTCATTTGTAGGGCGTTCCTCAATGAACCTCATTGGCCGTATAGGGCCAGTGATCTACTTCAGGACCGGTCATTGAAATATCCCCCGAGATATGACTGGTGTATCGGTTGGACAGCGTATATGAAATGGCGTAAAGAGTTATATACGGATCTTAAATAATAGTTTAGTTAATGGAAATTAATAATTAATTTTAATTTTAAAAAAATTATTTTAACAAATTAGTTATAAATTAAATTTTCTTAAAAAAATAAACTTAATAATTTTAAAATAATTTTTTTTATATATCTATAACTTTATATAATAGTCTCTGTCTGTCTGTCTGTCTGTCTGTATGCGTGCACATTTCATCAACAACCATATTTTAATTCAAATCTAAAAATATATTGTTATATAACGGAAATTGGAAATTACAGCAAACCTATTATTATTTTAGATAATAATATTTTAAAAAAAATATATATATATATATTTATATTAAATTTTACTTGCTATTCTATAATTTGTATATAATTTTTTATTTAAAAATTTGAAATATTATGCTATTTAATACATTTACAAATAAAATAAACTGTAAATATAGTTAATAAAGTTATTTTTATTTAAATATTAATGTATAAAAAAATTTAGTTGAGTATAAGATTACGAAGCCATTATTTTATTTTTAAATATATTTTTATTTATATTATTTAGTAAAATAATTTTCATCAAATAAAATTTTAACAGATTATTAATAATATCAAAAATAGTCATATATAATAAAATTTAAATCTAATTAAACAATTTAGTTAACAATACTAATGACAACTATTATTTTTAGTTATTTTTTTATTTAGTTTATATTTTATATAAATACTATTGATTTGAATGTTTCTTGTGTTTAATAATAATTAAAATTTATATTTATTTTTTTTAAGATAATTATTTTAAATAACTAAAAAAATATAATAAATAATTTACAAATTAAACTGTATATTAAAAAAAAACTATAAAAAATAAAATTTATACTGTGTATCTGAAAGCTATATATAAAAATAACTATTATTTTATATGAACTATTATAATATAGTTTATTTAATTACAGTTTTATTATAATATATATTTTTTATAAATTATTAACAATAATTCTAAAATAGTTTAGAAAAAAATATAAAAAAGTTTACTATTTTAATTATATTTATAATATTTTTATTTAAATTTATTTTCATAATAATATCAATAATAATAAAAATAATATATTATTTCAATTATAATACTGGAATAATCTATTTTTTTTTATTATAACTTATTAAACAATAATTCAAATATTAATACAAAAAAAGTGTTATACTGCATTTTATTTATAAAAATTTAATATAAATTTTACCTGTAAACTAGAATGGTGACTGTAACCGCCAACTTTAAAATTTAACAATAAAATTTATATATTTAATAAGATATTTTAAATATATTTAATTATAATTACTTTATTTAATAATATTTTCAAATTAATTTAAGTATACATAATATTTAGACATTAGACATTAATAAAATTAATTATAATAAAAAAACTAACTTCAATATAAAATACTATTGAATTAAATTAATATTAAATAGTAAAATCATATTTTATAAAACTAACAAACTGTATAAATAGTATGATATTAGATATTAATTTTTAATAAATTTTATTAAAATACTCTAAACACCCCCTTTGTTTTATTTATATTTGAATTATATATATATATTATTAATTTTATTTACTAAATCATTTTTTTTAAAAATTATTTTATTAATTATTTATATTGTTGTTATTCAAAGTTGATTTTTGTCTTACATGGACATCCTAGATTACATTCAGATTTACAATAATATGTACATAAATTTATAAATTTACTAATAATAATAAATTATTATTAATAATTAATTTAATAATAATTAATGTTAAATTATTTTTTTTGTTTATAATTTTAAATATTAAACTAGTTTTTTACATTTTGAAACCAAATAAACTGTAAATTTAATTAGTAAAAATATTTATAATATAGATATTAATGTATAAAAATTAGTTTGAGTTGCGATTAACAATGTATTTTTTATTTATATTTAATTCATATTTTTAAATATATTGATAGTTATATAATAAAATTTAAATCTAATTATTAAACAATTTAATTAATGATGTGATACTAATGACTCAAATTATATTTTAGCTAATCTTTTATTTATTTTATATAAATACTATTGAAATGACTGTGTTGATTATTTCAAAATTACTAACAAAATATAATAAATAATTTAACAAAATTAAATTGTATATTTAAAATAAATTATACCATTTGTATCTAACACTTGTATTATTAAATAAATTTATCTTTTTAGAAACTATTTTAACTAAATTTTTAAAATTACAGTTTTATTCATAATTTTTATTATATGTTTTTTTAAATAATATTAATTATTATTATTAATATTATAGACTAGTTATAGTTATGTTCTTATATTATATAATAGGTAAAAAAATATGTTATTTAATTTTTTTTGTTTTTACATATTAAATTACTAATTTATAATTATTATAAAATTAACAAAATTCGAAAAAAATTGATTTTATTCTATTAACTATAATAAATAATTGTAAAACAAAACATTATTAAATATTACAATTTCAAAGTTAAGATTAAAAATAAGTTTTTTGAATATTGAAAATTGAATTAATCGATTGTTTTAATTTTTATTATTTTTTTATAATATAAATCTTCTATTATAATTTTTTAGAATACATAAATTATTGAATAGTTTTTAAAAAATACAAATTACAAGTATTTTATCAATCACTTATTTAAAATATATCAAAATGGATATTAAATTTTTATAAAATAGATTATAAAATAAAACAATTTTGTTTTAATGATTTAATAATAATATTTGATATCTATTAATAAATTATTTAGATTAAGCTATAAAAAGCTAATTAAATATGAATTACTTTACTGTAACATTAAATTTTATTAGCAAATATATTTAAATTTACTAAAATTGATTTTTTTATTTTAATCTTAAAATATATTAAATATTTATATTAAATTTAATTTGCTTTTTTATAAAACTAACAAACTGTAAAAATAGTTAGCAATTTTATTTATGAGATTATATAGTAATTTATAATAAAATTATTGGATTACCTAAACCATCCACTTTGTTTTAATTATATTTGAATTTTTTAATATATATAATTAATTTTATTTACTATATTATTTTTTCTAAATTAGTTTATTAATTTAATTTACATTGTTTATATTGTTGTTATTTAAAGTTGATTTTTGCTTAAGTGGACATCCTAGATTACATTCAGATTAACAATAATATGTACAATAATTTATATATTTAATAATTTTTGCATTAATGACTAGAATTAGATTTTTATAAACACTGATTAAAAACCTAGTTAATATATTAATAACAATTAAAGTTAAATTATTTTCTTTATTTATAATTTTAAATATTAAACTATTTTTTACATTTGTCAAAAAATATTTTTAAAAAAATTCTCTATATATAAAACATTTTTTTGAAACTAAAATTTATATAATAATTGAACTATAAATTATGATGTAAATAAATAAAATATTGTGTTTTTAAAAAAATAAATACTTAGTTTCGAATTAAAGTTTTATAAAACTATATATGCAAAAATATAAATTAAACATCCGATTACAGTTTTATGTAGTTTTATTATAATACATATTTATTGTTAGTTTTACAATTTTAATTAAAATTTATATAAAATATATTACTATATATTATATATTATCTATACTATATATATTTCTATTAATTATTTTAAATAACTAACAAAATATAATAAATAATTTTTATAAAATTAAACTGTATATTTATAAAATTATAAATAAGATAAATAATGAAATAGTGTATGAAAGTCACAGTATTGCATAAACACTGCCTATTATATAAACACATTTTGTAATTATGCCAAATAATTATAACACAAGTTTTAAACATTTTATAAAACAAGTTTTATTTTATTGTTGTTTTACATGTATTTTCATGTGAGTCTTTAGATTATCTAATCTGTTAAAACTTTTTACATACATAACAATTGAACTCAAAGAGCTCACGGCTTATGTGTGCCTTTAAGGCTTTTCGTTTCTCATATATTTGTTTTTTATATTTATGGTTAACTAGTATTTCGAATGACTTTCCTTTACAAGATTTTAAATACTTTATTAGTTTTTGCTTWTACATAATTAATRAAATGAAAACCTTTYCATTTTTTACAAAAATAAAATTTGTTTCATTGAGTAAAKGTTTACARAAATCTGATATATCATATTGGGTRGWACTRGTTGTAGTTGMYACAGAAACAGTTWKCATAYAAAAATCATGTTTAAKCTTAGYTGTTGATTKACCGGTAGGTTGATGACCTGAACGGGTACGGCTATTASYTGAATAGCTACTYTTCTTAGGGTTGTCTTGTGGTTCAGGATAGCTATCGCTTTCTGAATCACTGGATAGTTCCACTGTATCATCGGAATATAAATAATTTCTGTATTTCTCTAGTATTGCCAATAGCTCAAAATAGGCATCGGAAAACTATAAACAAATAATTAAACATAGAATTACTTTGTTTATACAAACCGTTGTAAATTTTCGCGTCTGTTGAATCTTTATTTCATCAAGTTCTGTGTTGAACTAATCCGGATGGTTCACACGAGCAAAGGATCGGTTACGGCTGGTCACAAGTGATATAAAGTGATTTAGATCATTAACTTTAGCTTCAATAGATTTGCTGTTTTGTGGGACATCTTTTTTAGTTATGTAATTAGAAAAACACTTCCATGACCTAAAGTGAATACTTAAGTATACAATTAAACTAAGCATCCTTTCACTTGAAGGGTTACTTCATTATGCAAGCACTCTATAACATGTTTTATCTGTAATAAGTTTATATTGTTGTAAACATGAGCGCTGTTATTTCTCTTTAAAAATATTGGTCAAGGATTTGTTTACTTATTTTTATATTTTGCAAAATTATTACAAACAACTTATTTTATTTGTTTTTAACATTTCAATAATAAGTAAAATTTATAAAAACACTAAAATATTATAGAGAAAAYTTAAAGGTAAACTCCTTGTTTCYAACAAAGTTTTATTTTGTTTTTATTCAATATTGCAGTGTTAAAATAATRCACTGAAATGTTATATAGAAAAGTAAATAGTAAACTCCTAGTTTTAATAGTGATTAAGACCTGACTCAATGTGACACACTTTTTCGTCACGTACACTTTAGTATAATTAGAGGTGTCTCTCAAACACCAAAATCAGTTCTCCTCTTGGAGTCATACTTTGTGTATCTACTTTCAAGTGAATTAATAAAAGTATTACTTATATTACTTTGTGTCTACTTTATCCTCGCAAACGACCATTGGTCATCTAAAGGGACGCCTTCAGATCTATCCATTGCCACAGCGCGGACAATAAAACAACAACCATTACGTAAGTAAATATTTTTATTATGAGAACTCCGGCACCGTACCGTATACGGGGGCATCTCACACCCGAACTCTTATTGGAACCTACGGGTGAACCTACGGGTGAACCTACGGGTGAACCTACGGGTGAACCTACGAGAGTACCTACAGGTGAACCTAAGAAAGTACCTACAGGTGGACCTACGAGAGTACCTACAGATGAACCTACGAGAGAACCTAAACTAACAACATGACAGAGACACTGAGGTATGCAATACTATAGGATAACATACCTATAAGATAACCTACCTATATTGTAATCTGATTATAAGGAACCTACTCATATAGTAAACTATCTATAATGAAACCTGCTTATATGGTAACCTATCTATAAGGTAATCTAACTGCACGGTAACCTATCTATAGTTGTCTGCCGATATGGTAGTCCATCTATAAGATAACCTACCTGTATGTTTACCTACCTATAAGATAACCTACCTATACGGAAACATACATATATGATAACCTACTTATGTGTTAACTCCTATAAAGCAACCTACGTATATGGTAATTTATCTATAAGGTATCATATCCTGAAGGTAATTGCATACCCGATGACATGTCCGTTGTCAACTATTATAAACATGAACACGGTTACTCCCGTATAGTAAGAGTTACCCGACCATGTCGGGGAACAAGGGGATCCGCTCGCCCCATAAGCCACACACTACTAAACTGACCGGGTTGAGAGCCCAACCGTAAGGTAAGTGGTGTATTGCCGAGTGTTTGGTTTACATAAGTAAGGTTAGACATGCTTAGATACCCGTAATATACCCACTTCCCCTACAATATATATGTATCTTGAAGCTTTTTATAAAAAGTAACTATTATTCTTATATAAACTATTGTAATTTTTTGTTAAATTACAGTTTGATTCATAATTAATATAAATTAAAAAAAAATAAATTAATAACAATAATCATAGACTAGTTTAATGTCTGTTATAATTAAATTTCAAAAACTAATTATATCTATTATATTATAAACAGATAAAAAATAAAAATAGCAAAATTAAATTTTTTATTTGTTACTTACTAGATTAGAAAATTATTCTTAATGTTTATTTTGATTAATAATAATTGATATTTAGTATCAAAAATTAGAATATATTTTATTTAATTTTTAGTTATAAATATATATATACATTAAACTTATTTAATCTAATAAAATATTTATTCTCATAATAACTATTTATAAAATTTTTAATAAGCTTTTTTAAATAAAATTAAAATGTTAAAAAATAACAATAAAAATGTTAATTATTAAATTATTTTTATTTTTATTTGATGACTATTATAATACATATTCAATGTAAATAACTATAAATTTTAGTAAATATTTATTTAAAATTAAGCAAGTTTAAATCTTATGTTATTTTATATATTTACAAATCAAATAAACTGTAAATATAGTTATTAAAGTTATATATAACATAAATATTAATTTACAAATTTATTAGCTGAGACTTACAAACGCTTTAATATATTTATATATTTTTTATATTTTATATTTAATTTATTTACATTATTTAATAGAATAATTTTTATAAAATCAAAAATCTACAAAACATTTATTTATAAATTCTCTGTAATAATTTAAAAAAAAATTATTAGGTTAATAATAGTAAACAAAAATTACTATATAATATATTTGCAATAATATAATTTAATTGCTGATACTAATGACTTTAATTATATTTTAGTTAATATTTTCTATAAATACTATTGAGTTGATTGTGTCGTGTGTTGAATAATACTTAAAATTTCTATTTATATTTTTTTTCTAATAAATATTTAAAATAACTAATTAAAATTAAAATATAATAAATAATTTTTATAAAATTAAAAGTTTATTTATAAAATTATAAATGATATATATATATATTATGTATCTTGATACTATTTATAAAAATAAACTTATTTTGATAAACTATTGTAATATATTTTTTTTAAATTACAGTTAATTTACATTATGTTATGTTAAATTATCCATAATTAATATATATTTTTAAAAAAATAATTAGTAACAATAATCATAGACTAGTTTAATGTTTGTTATAATTATAATTTCAAAAACTAAAAAATTATAGCTATTATATTATAAACAGGTAAAAAATAAAAATTAAACACAATTAATTTTTTTTTTGTAAGATACTAGATTAGAAAATTTATTATTATTAAAAAATTAACAAAAAAATAAATTTAGCGAAAAACTGCCAATATTTTAATATAGCAAATATAATAAATAAAAGTAAAATAAAACTTTATTAGAAGTTTTTCAAAGTTAAAATTAAAGTCAGTTTGTTGTGTTTAATAGAAAAAATGTAAATTAATCTATTGCTTTAATTTTTAAAATCATTTATTATATTTTTTTAATATATAAAGAATTTTAAAATTAAAAAAAATATTTTATTAGTTATTTATTAGAAATTTATCAAAATGGATATTAAATTTTTAGAAAATATATTATTAAAAAAATACTTAATATTGTTTTAATTAATTGACAATTATTTTTGTTAATTTTATATACTATTAATAAATTATTTAAACTAGTCGACAATAAAACTTACTAAATATAATTTAATTTAGAATTACATAAAATTTTATTAGATAATAAATTTAATTTAATCATACTAAAAATCATTTATTTTATAATATTTTTAAATAAAACTGACAAACTGTAAAAATATTTATTAATTTTTGTATAATAATAGATAATAATAAATAATTAACCATGTTGAGAGACCTTGCGTTTATTTTATTTTTTTTTGTATTTTTTGTATTTTATTTAGTACATTTAAACACTTATAATATGGTTATAATTAATATTGATTTATAACTGTAATAATTTTAATTAATTAGATTTATTTTAAAAATAATTATTTTATTTGAATCAAATATCTATTTCATATTTTATTAATTGCAAATTTTTTAATTACTCTAATAATTATTTTATTTTTAATTGTTATTTATTATAATAATTTTTAAATAGTATATTATTAGTAAATTTACTATTAATATACCTTAAATTAATTACCTAGCTAATTTTTTAACTTAAAATGCCTATTATATACAATCTATTGATACAAATAAAAAAATGTACTAATAATTTTTATGGTAGTTATTTTAATTAAATTTGCTGAATAATTTTAAATGGTATTTTAATAAATAAAATAATTTAATTTTTAAGTTAAAATATAACATTTTAATTAATATTTCTTATTATATTAAAAAAAATTACAATTGCAAATAATTTTTGTTGTATTAACTATTAAAAAATCACTGTAAAATATTAAACTAAATTAATTTATTGCTAACATATTGATAAACATATAATCATATAAAAATATTAAACTAAAATTTTAACACTTCAATGATTTAAAATAGATTGAATTTATTTTTGTTTCATATTATTTTGTAGTATGCATATTAGATGGTCAAACTTAGACAGTGAATTAAACAACATTCTGCTATATTTATAAACATAAAATTATAAAAATTATAATCTAATAATTTAATTGGTTATTGTTTTTACAGTTAATTTTGTCGGCGGTGGGCATCCTGGATTGCATGCACATGGACAACAATAACAATGGTATACACCACGACCATCTAAACAATTTCTTTAAAATAATAATTTAAAATTTTTTTAGTTTAAATAACAAGTAATGTTTAGTGATTAATATAATACATACTTATAGTTTCAATTAAAACCATCAATAAAACAATCAAAAGTAATATTATTTTAAACATTTTTAATATGTGTTTTTGTTGTTGCTATTGTTGTCTATTTAATTATTTAACTACGTTTTAAAATAAATTATTTTACTTGTTTGGATATATTTGTATGATAAAAGTTAATTAATATACTAAAATATTTGTTAAATATATTTTTATTACACAATTTTAGTGCAAGTATTTTTTATTAACAAAATGATATTTTTATGGTTATGGATATGATTTATAGAAAAAACGAAAAAATACAATTTTTTTATTTTAATTTAATTATTTAATATATATTATTTATATATTAAAAATAATTTTTTGCTCTTTTATAAATTGTTGTTATTATGTTGTTATGTTATTATTGTTTAAAAACTAATTATTTATTTATAACTAAACTAAATTTTTATAAATATTAATTTAAAAATATATTATAGTAAATCAATTTATTTAAATTAAATTAAATATTTTAATGGTAAAGCATAACTAATATATTTATTATTTAAAAATAAATTAAACTATTTTTAATTTACAGTTTAATTGTAATATATATATTGTTATATATATATAGAACTATTTTAAAATAAACTATATAATTAACTTTATTAAGTATTTTAATAATTATATTATCTAATAATTGTTTTTAAAAATATATATATATTAATTTATACTAATAGATATTTTATTTAAAAATTAAAAAATAGTTAGTAAAGTTATTTATAATATAAATATTAATGTAATCAAAATAAGTTTATTTTACTATATTATATTTATAAAGCAATTGTTTAATTTTATTTATAATTAATTTATTTATTATGTTAACCTTATCGGACAGATATACATGACGTAACTATTTGTAGTTTAACAGTTAAAATAATTATAAAAGTAAATTTTAAGTTATTTATAAGTTAGACGAAAATAATTTGATGATCTATAATAATAATATAGACTATTAATAACAACATATAAAAGTTAATCAAAAATCGGCTCGCCGGGAATATGATTAAATTTAATTTTAAAATTTACTATTTTTATACCTCACATATAAAACGTCATTAAATAATAACACTTAGTATACCAATTAAATTTATGTGACATATATATTTGCCATACAATAGAAACACAAAATATAAATTTAATTTCAGGTCATTTATAGTTTAGACGAAAATGTTTTGATTATTTATAATAATAATTTAGACTATAAATGACAACATATAAAATTTAATTAAAAATCGGCTCGCCGGGAATTTGATTAAAATTAATTAYAAAATTTACTRTYTRTRTAMCTCTCATATAAAACGTCAYWTAATATAACTATTAAGTATATATGACGTAACTATTTACCATTSWATAGTAATACAGATTATAAATTTATTTCTAGGTCATTTCCATATTAGACGAAAATGTTTTGATTATTTATAATAATAATTTAGACTATAAATGACAACATATAAAATTTAATCAAAAATCGGCTCGCCGGGAATTTGATTAAATTAAATTATAAAATTTACTGTGTATTTACTTCACATATAAAACGTCATTCAATTACACTAACTATTAAGTAAATACAAGACATAACTATTTGACTTTAATAGTAATACAAAATATAAATTTAATTTAAAGTCATTTATAGTTTAGACGAAAATGTTTTGATGATCTATAATTATAATTTAGACTATAAATGACAACATATAAAATTTAATCAAAAATCGGCTCGCAGGGAATATGATAAAAATTAAGTATAAAATTTATAGTATTACATATGTAACGTATGCATTAGTTTTAATTACTATAATGTTTAGTGCGACTTGATTTGATAATTGATAATAATAGTTTTAACTATTATTAACAATATACCAAAATTATATCAAAATCTATATGTTGCTTAATTATGAAAACCTTAGTTAAATATTGTATACAATCAATACTATAATGTTATTATTTAATTTATGTCTATTGAATAGTATGTACACTATATAAAGTATAGTAGAAAACTTAATTAGATTATGGATAAGATTAGTTTTAACCACTATAATGTTTAATGCGAATTGATTTGATAAATGATAATAATAATTTTAACTATTATTAACAATATAGTAAAATTATATTAAAATCCATATGTTGCTTAACAATAAAATATTAATTGAAAATTTAGTATAATTTAGATAAACTTTGTGTGTAACGTATACTAGTATTTAATACAATATAGTAATGTTATATTATGCTATGTTATACAATGTATCCTATGTATGCTTTAATAGTAAAATACTGTTTTATATTCCCATAGAAATAACATTAACGGCATATTTACTATTATAAAATGTGGGTTTAGTATTCCCATATAAATAACATTATACATACTTTAGTACAAACATATAGGTTCAGTTTACATACACATATAGTGTTAGTTATTTTAGTGACGCACTTGCGTTTCACAAAATACTATTTAATCATTGGGCAAAACATACAGGGGTAAACAAGTGTTATAATTATTTTATTACCTATATTTTAACATTAAGTAATTAATCATTTTCTATGTCTACTTGGGTATTATTACTAAATACAGATAGGTATTTGCCTTTAGGTGGTAGTGTGCGGTTGAGCACAAATGGGTTGAGTTTAGGGTAACCAATAGTATTATAGTAGTAGTGTTAGAAAAAGTTGTTAACTAATGTGAGTGCAGAGTTGTGCTGTTTGCGCGCGCAGAAGGCTGTGGCTTATGCAGCGCTCAAACTGCAAAACTCTCAGTCGAGTGAAAGACTCGACAGAAGTTATCTGACTCTCAAACAGAGTGGTTGTACATCACTACTACTGTTATACATTGTAATGTATAACAGATAATGTATTRTTTTATTTTATGTCTTTGAATAAAACTGATTTTGTTTTAAGTATTGTCTATTRATTGGGCCTTTGGCCCACACTATCAACTACTCTGTCTTCACTTCACTTCTGGGCTCTCTTGCCTTAATTGCAGTACAGTGACAACATCATTGGCCGATAAGTTCCTGCACCGCTGATTGCCGATCCATTGATGTCAACACATTAACTGTCGTACCATTCATTGTCGTACCGTTTGCCGCCATACCATTGACTGCCGTACCGTTGGTGCCATACCGTTTGCCGCCATACAATTGASTGTCGTACCGTTGGCCGYTATATGATTGACTGACATACGATTGTCTTTCATACGATTGTCTGCCGTACCATCGACTACCGAAACATTGACCGCCATATGATTGTCTGCCGTACCATCGACTACCGAAACATTGACCGCCATATGATTGTCTGCATACATTTGACTGCCATACATTGATGTCAACACATTGACTGCCACATCTTTTGACGGCCGTACGATTGACTTCCATACCATTGATTGTCGTACCGTTGGTCATCAAACCATTGACTGCCTAACCATTGACTGCYGTACATCGACTGCCGTACTATTGACTGCTATACCGTTTGMCGCCGTATCATTGACGACATACTATTACTGACTGAACCGCTGACTCCACATCCAACACGATATATATATATATATATATATATATATATATCAATACTTAGGTCAGTCTAATTTATTTACTGTATTGTGTGGACACCGAGGGACCAGACGTTGTCAACATCCACATCACCACCGCGCTTTTGGTACCGCACTGTTGGCAACACAATATTGGACTGTGTGTTATAGGCTGTCCAAAACCACATCCTGTACCACTGGCCATCATAGTACCGCTCAGTTCATTGGCCGTAAACACATTTAGCTAATCATAGCCGTCACCGCTCAACGCCAGATCCGTATCGTGGCCGTAGATGTCCTCAACTACATGGGTGTCGGCGCTTACTAATCACTAGGACCGACAACACTGGTGCCGATAACGTCGAGTAGTGTATGGTTCAAATATATMATTAATAATACATTTTAATTATTAATTAAATTTCAATTTAAATAAATGAATATAAAGTTAAAATTCTATTTAAAAAATAATTAAATAATAAAACATTTATTTATTTTTTAATATAAAAACTGTAATTCCTAAAATATGAAATAAATTATTTATATTAAAATTGTGCTCAAAAATGAAAACCAAAAAGAATTGGTTTTTTTCAGTCACCCCCTTTTTTTGGGGGACAGTATGAAAAAAAGTAATTTTTTTCAAAAAAAAGTAATCAATTGATTACTTTTTTTCATAGAGAGTATGAAAAAAAGTAATTTTTTACTTTTTTTCATTTTGTAGGGTAATTTCTATTTATGCTTAATTTTCAATACTATTATATTACAGTTATTCAAAAATTTTATTTATATTATTCTTTATCAATTAATAATGTTAATTAATTATATAATTTTATATATAGGTTACATAATAATATGTAATGGTTATTTTTATTTGTATAGACCAAAAGTGACCATTGGTCAATGTATAGAAAAAATTTATATTAATATAATTAACATAAATTTACTAATAAAACAAAACAAAATAAGATTTTTAATTATTTATACTATTAATTACAAATGTTGACAATTGGTCACTAATGGTCAAAATAAATAAAATTAATCAGTACATATTATTTTTTTAATATAATCAATGGTCAGTATTAAAAATTATTATAGTATAATTAAAAATTTTATTTTTATTGTTATATTATTAAATTTATTAATAAATTATATATAAAAATTAATAATAGAAAATTTAGATTTAAATTCAAATTATAAAATACCTAATAATAGGACTTAATTGTGGAAAATTTAAAATTATATACTATAATAATTGCAATAATTTTATATTTATAATTAATATATTGATTACTATTATATAAACAAATATATAAACTAGATTTTGTAAATATTTTTATAAAGCACATTACTATAATCTTTTAACTCTCAACTAAATAACTAATATAAGTTATATAATATAAACTATTAAATATTATATTAAAAAATTTATTTCACATTATTTAAAATAATACATATTAAATAATTATAATTTTAAAAACTTTCGAAAAATGTATTATCAATATTATTAATATATGTCTATAATATAATTTAATATAAATTAAGTTTTTTTTATAGATTAATAATTTATATTTCAGTTATATTTTGACATTTATATTTTAAATTAGAAATAAATACTAATATATAATATTATTATTTTTATGTTGTATTACTAGAAATATATAAATTAAGTAAATTTATTATTTGACTTTATAATATAATTTAAATTTTTTTATATATAATTTTGATAATTTATAAAAATTTCATACTTATATAATTCAGTATATAATACACAAGAATAACTTATAAAAAATTAATATATATATATATATATTAATTTATATTTATGAATAGGTTTAAACTTATTTAGGATAGTTTATTAGTCTAATTATTATTATAAGTATAAAATTATATACAAAATTAGAGAAATATTAATAGATTTAAAAAATATGTCTGAATATTAATATTAATATTGATAAAATTAAAATTAAAAATTAATTATGACAATTTTAGTATCTGGTAATTTGATAAATTATTTATAGATTTGATTATCAATTAGTAAAACAGTCAACAATGAAACAATTTTTTTATTTTATAACCCTTATAAAATAAAATTAAATAAATATATTATTTATTGAAAAATAATATTAGTACATGTAATTATAGATAAAAATTTTAGACAGTTATATATATATATAATTTAGTAGTAGTATCTAAAAATATAATATAAAAAATATATTTTTCAAAAACATCAAAAACTATATATATATAAAACACTAAATTTGTTAGTAATTACAGTCTATAAGTTAATTAAACTAAATTATTTTACAAATAACTAATTAAAATATATTTTTAAAATCAAGTTATTAAAATAAATTTAATTTAAATATATTTTTATAACATTTTATAAAAAATTACACTACTGACCGTTGGTCATTTTTGATCATTTGAATTCAAACAGACAATTAATTAATAAAAGCTTATAAATAATAAAATAATAAATATTATTTATTACTGAATACAAATTATAAAAATAAATAAATAATTTTTATTTTATAAACAATTTTAGCGTTTAATATATATCGCAATTTTGATGTTTTTGAATAATTCCTTTATTCATTTTATTTAAAATCTGTAAATTAAAATATTTTTCTTTGGATTTAAAATAAAATTATGATTAAAATAAAAATTCATTCTAAAAATAATTTTAATGAAATATTTTATATTTAATAATTAAAATATATTTATTTTAATTATATATTACCATTTATTTTATATTGACCAATTTTGACCATTTTGGCCACTTTTGTAAACTTTTGACCACTGGTCAGTTTTTATCAAAATTATTTAAAAATACATTCAAACCATTTATATTATATAATAATTAGATATTATTTTAATTTGATAATTTATTTGATAAAAACTGACCATTGGTCACTAATGGTCACTAATGGTCAATTTAATTAAATTCAATGATAAATTAATAGTTTTATATAATATTAATGCTTTATAAGTATTTTTTTGATAATTTTGATCATAGCTGACCAGTGGTCAAAAGTGGTCTAAAAAGATTAATAATGGTAAATATAAACACAATTGTCTTAAATTAAAATATATAATTTTTTTACATTCCCCCATATTATAATAAATACATTTTTTATAATAATATTGAAAATAAAGTTTAAATTGAAATTAGGATACAAAATGAGAAAAAGTAAAAAATTACTTTTTTTCATACTCTCTATGAAAAAAAGGGCATTGCCTTAACTGCGGTGAGACATTGGAAGCTTGCGGTCAATAATTATCTCGAGAACCGTTGGTCAGATCTTGCGGTCAAACATATAAAAGTTGTTGAGAATAAAATGTTAGGAACTTAGGTCCACTTGAAAAAAATTTAGGTCCACCAGGGGGGGCACAAAATAAATAAAACATGAAAATTTTGCATTAAAAAAGTTGCGGTCAGGTATTAACTCGAGAACCAGTGGTCAGATCTTGCGGTCAAACATATAAAAGTTCTAGAGAATAAAAAGTTAGGAACTAAGTTCCACTTGAAAAAATTTTAGGTCCACCAGGGGGCCCAGAAAAAAAATAAAACCCATTTATTTTAATGTAAAAAAGTGGTGGGCAGGGTGTATCTCGAGAACCGTTGGTCAGATCTTGCGGTCAAACATATAAAAGTTCTAGAGAATAAAAAGATATGAACTCGAGTCCACTTGAAAAAAATTTAGGTCCACCAGGGAACCCACAAAAAAAATAAAACATGAAAATTTTGTACTAAGAAAGTGGCGGTTAGTAATTATCTCGAGAACTAGTGGTCAGATCTTGCGGTCAGACATATAAAAGTTATAGAGAATAAAAAGTTATGAACTAATGTTGACCTTAAAAAATTTTAGGTCCACCAGGGGGCCCACAAAATAAATAAAACATGAAAATTTTGTACTAAAAAAGCTGCGGTCAGTGAATATCTGGAAAACCATTGGTCAGATCTTGCGGTCAAACATATAAAAGTTGTGAAGAATAAAAAGATAGAAACTAGGGTTGACATTAAAAAATTTTAGGTCCACCAGGGAACCCACAAAAAAAATAAAACATGAAAATTTTGTACTAAAAAAGTGGCGGTTAGTAATTATCTCGAGAACTAGTGGTCAGATCTTGCGGTCAAACATATAAAAATTATAGAAAATAAAAAGATAGAAAATATAGTTCATTTATAAAAATTCTAGGATAACCAGGAGACCTACAAAAAAATAAAACAAAAATTTTGTATTAAAAAAATATTGATCATTGTTTATCTGAAAAACTAGAAGCCAGATCTTTCGGTCAAACTTTTATAAATTTAAAAGTAAACAATAATTTAAATTAAAAAAATTTAAATTTTTTTGAACCTCACAAAAAATTAAAACCTATATTTTTATTTAATAAAAAAATGTTATATTTTTTATGGGTTTTCTGGTTGACCAAAAATTATTCTTATTAACCATTTTTTTAATTTATAAATGTTTACAACTTTTATATTTTTGATCGCAAGATCTGACCACTGGTTTTCAAGATAATTGCTGAATACCACTTTTTTCATAGATTTTTTAAAATTCTTTTGTGGGCCTCCTGGGGGTTTTTTTATTTTTTTAAGTGGACCATAATTATTATTTTTTTATTGTCTACAATTTTTATATGTTTGACCGCAAGTTCTGACCACTAGTTCTCGAGATAATTACTGACCGCTGCTTTTTTAATACAAAATTTACATGTTTTAATTTTTCTTGCGCCCCTGGTGAACTTTAATTAAACCATTGTTTTAAACTTTTTATTCATTAAAATAAATGGGTTTTATTTTTTTCTGGGCCCCCTGGTGGACCTAAAATTTTTTCAAGTGGACCTTAGTTCCTAACTTTTTATTCTCTAGAACTTTTATATGTTTGACCGCAAGATCTGACCACCGGTTCTCGAGATACTCCCTGACCGCCACTTTTTTAATACAAATTTTTTATGATTTATATTTTTTGTGGGCCCCCTGGTGGACCTAAAATTTTTTCAAGTGGACCTTAGTTCCTAACTTTTTATTCTCTAGAACTTTTATATGTTTGACCGCAAGATCTGACCACCGGTTCTCGAGATACTCCCTGACCGCCACTTTTTTAATACAAATTTTTTATGATTTATATTTTTTGTGGGCCCCCTGGTGGACCTAAAATTTTTTCAAGTGGACCTTAGTTCCTAACTTTTTATTCTCTAGAACTTTTATATGTTTGACCGCAAGATCTGACCACCGGTTCTCGAGATACTCCCTGACCGCCACTTTTTTAATACAAATTTTTTATGATTTATATTTTTTGTGGGCCCCTGGTGGACCTAAAATTTTTTCAAGTGGACCTTAGTTCCTAACTTTTTATTCTCTAGAACTTTTATATGTTTGACCGCAAGATCTGACCACCGGTTCTCGAGATACTCCCTGACCGCCACTTTTTTAATACAAATTTTTTATGATTTATATTTTTTGTGGGCCCCCTGGTGGACCTAAAATTTTTTCAAGTGGACCCTAGTTCCTAACTTTTTATGCTCAACAACTTTTATATGTTTGACCGCAAGATCTGACCACCGGTTCTCGAGATACTCCCTGACCTCCACTTATTTAATACAAATTTTTCATGTTTTATTTTTTTTGTGGGCCCCCTGGTGGACCTAAAATTTTTTCAAGTGGACCCTAGTTCCTAACTTTTTATGCTCAACAACTTTTATATGTTTGACCGCAAGATCTGACCACCGGTTCTCGAGATACTCCCTGACCGCCACTTATTTAATACAAATTTTTCATGTTTTATTTTTTTTGTGGGCCCCCTGGTGGACATAAAATTTTTTCAAGTGGACCTTAGTTCCTAACTTTTTATTCTCTAGAACTTTTATATGTTTGACCGCAAGATCTGACCACTGGTTCTCGAGTTAATACCTGACCGCAACTTTTTTAATACAAATTTTTCATGTTTTATTTTTTTTGTGGGCCCCCTGGTGGACATAAAATTTTTTCAAGTGGACCTAAGTTCCTAACATTTTATTCTCAACAACTTTTATATGTTTGACCGCAAGATCTGACCAACGGTTCTCGAGATAATTATTGACCGCAAGCTTCCCATGTCTCACCGCAGTTAAGGCAATGCCGAAAAAAAGTAATCAATTGATTACTTTTTTTTTGAAAAAATTACTTTTTTTCATACTGTCCCTTTTTTGGGACAGTATGAAAAAAAGTAATTTTTTACTTTTTGTCATTTTGTAGCGTAATTTCAATTTATGCTTTATTTTCAATATTATTATATTACAGTAATCCAAAAATTTTATTTATCTTATTATTTATCAATTAACAGTGTTAATTAATTATATAATTTTTAATTAACATTACTACTTAAGATAACTAAGATTATTGATTACTATTGACTATTTTTGACAAATTTTGACCACTGATCAGTTTTGACCAAAATTATTTAAAAATAATTATAAATCAATTATATAATATAATAATTTTATTTTATTATTGTATTTTAGTTAATTAGAATAAGTGTTAGATAACCATATTTATTTTATTAAAAATAAGATTATAATCACTAAAATTAAATACAAACTATTTCTAAACTTAAGATGATTTATTTTAAATAAATTTATATTGCATAAAATAAATTTGTAGTTAAATAAAATTAAACAATAATTAATTATATTTAATCAATAAAGAAATTCAAATATAATTAAATGTTATAATTTTCGGACTGTTCTGAGCCTGTTTTTTTAAATTTATATTTTAATTTTTTTTAATTTAAAAAAACAACAACAATTTTAATTGTAATTAATCAATAAAAAATCAAATATAATTAAATGTTATAATTATAAATATACTATTAATTATATACTATTATTAATATAAAATATGTTGTCCATAAATTAATTATTATTTAATTTTATTTAGCTACAAATTCAAATAATTATGATTTTTATTAATGATATATAAATTTATTTAAAAAAAATTGTTTTAGGTTAAGGTTAGTGAAAACAATAGCATATATTTGCGGAGAGTTCTGAGCTATATTTTATAATTTATATTTTAATTTATTTAAAAAAATTGAAATAATTTTAATATTACAGTTGTTTATTTTTTGAAAACTAAAATTAATGAAAACAATTTCTAAAATAATAATTTTTCAAATAGGTTTTCTATATTTAAATAAGTTAATTAATTACAGTTTTAATTTAAACTGCAAACATTTTAAATATAAATTTTTAAAAAATGTAAACATAAAGTACATGATTATGTGATTTTACTAATTAATAAATAATTAACATCAATTATTTGTCTAAAAAAATTTAATATTTTTAAAAATCTATAATAAAATAGAAATAAATACCCATTTGACTAATAATTTATTATTAGTAATTAAGATATAATAATAAATGTTTTAATTAAAAATTAAATTAAATTAAATAAGTTTGGTGTTAATTATAAATATATTAATAGCTGTTTAATATATAATTTAAAAAATATATTTTTAACATTTTTTCAATAGTTTACGCAATAAGCAAAATTAAAAATTATTCATACTAGTAAACATTAAACATTTAATTTTTTTAATACTAACTATTGATTTTATTTTATAAATTTTATATACAATTAAATATATATATATATTGTTATGTATAAGAAATAAGTTACAGTTTGTTAAATATTTTGTATATTCTATAATAATAATAATTATTAATAAACTATAACAATAATTTTAGTAATAACCAAATATATTTTTTAATAATATTTAAGTAAAAATTACTATGATTATTTTTTTTAATTATAATATATTTATTGTTTGTTAAAATTGTAGGTTTTATATGAAAAAAACTCTTATACTAATTAATTTAAAAATTATATACAATAATCTGTAATTATATTAGTAATTTTGAAACATTTTTTTGCATATATATCAATTTTCTATTAAATAAAATATTTTGATTACATGGATAAACAATTAGTTAAAGATATATATTAATTGTAAAAAATTTTTAAAAAATCTAAAATAATATAAAAATAAATATACATAAAATAGAGGATAGGTTCAATTGGCTAAAAATTTATTATTAGTATTAATAAATGCAAATAAATATTTTAACTGAAAATCATTACAGTTTATTAAGTTAGATGTAAATTACACATAAATTTATTTATATTTAAAAAAAAATTTCAATACTTAAAATAAAATTATTCAAACTAATCATAGTAATATTTTGTTATTTAATTAGTAATAAACAATTAAAATAGTTTTATTAAAATAATTATAATTAATTTGATTATTTTACAAGTTTAATAAATTTGTTAACATTTAATTGTAATTTGATAGATTATTATATTTACTATAACGTAATAGAAATTTATTACTTAATTTGTTCAACAATTTATATCAACAATAATATTTTAATATAATCATGAAAAATTCATTAATATTTAAAAACAATAACTTTAAATATAATTTCGTATAAATCAGCTAATTAATAAAATTAAAAATTAAAATTACATAAGTTACATAGTAATATTATTAAAATCATATAAGTAATTATTTAAATAAATAACTAATTTGTTATACTTAAAAAATTAAAATATAATAACAAGGCTAATATAACAATTTAATATTTAAGTATATATATCATTTTTATTTATAAAATAAATAAGCAAACAACAATAACAAAATAATCAGGCGCATTTAAGTTAATGATTTTTTTTAATTAAAAGTTCGTAAAAAATTATTAGTAACTAAAGAGTTGCAAATAATTACAATTTAATTTTTTAATAATGTTAATTTACTCAATTAGATATTTATGTAGTTTTAAAAAAATTAAAAATTATAATTATTTAATAATATTTACAAATATTTAGTCAAATATTATTATTAAAATTACCATGCAATTATTAGGCGGCAATAGGCGGCCATACATATACTAGGCGGCCATAGGCGGCCATACATCTACTAGGCGGTCATAGGCGGCCATACATCTACTAGGCGGTCATAGGCGGCCATACATCTACTAGGCGGTCATAGGCGGCCATACATCTACTAGGCGGTCATAGGCGGCCATACATCTACTAGGCGGTCATAGGCGGCCATACATCTACTAGGCGGTCATAGGCGGCCATACATCTACTAGGCGGTCATAGGCGGCCATACATCTACTAGGCGGTCATAGGCGGCCATACATCTACTAGGCGGTCATAGGCGGCCATACATCTACTAGGCGGTCATAGGCGGCCATACATCTACTAGGCGGTCATAGGCGGCCATACATCTACTAGGCGGTCATAGGCGGCCATACATCTACTAGGCGGTCATAGGCGGCCATACATCTACTAGGCGGTCATAGGCGGCCATACATCTACTAGGCGGTCATAGGCGGCCATACATCTACTAGGCGGTCATAGGCGGCCATACATCTACTAGGCGGCCATGCAATTATTAGGCGGCAATAGGCGGCTATAGGCTTCCATTACCTTAAGGAGACATTATTTACTATAATTTCACTTTTTCTTAATTGAACTTCCGTACAAAAATTTTTAACATAGGCGGCCATAGGCGGCATTTCAGGTAGGGCCTTATTATAGTCTTTTATAAATAAGTAATTTATTTAGTATTTAAATGTTATATATTTATTAGAAAATTAAAATTATTATATATTTCATTATTATTATTTTTTTCTTAAAAAAACTGTTAATAATAAATTAGATATAATGTATAACTGTTTTATATAAAAAATTTTAAATAAAATATAGACATTTAATAGACAAATATTTTTTTAATTTAGTAAATAATTAATTTAATGTTTCTATATTTTATCTAGTTATAATTATGATTATTAACTAATATTTTGTTTTGTTTTAATAAAATTTTTTAAAATTTGTTGATTAAAATAAATAATAATCTATATATTTAAATTGATATTTAAATTAATAATTTGTAATTAAATATAAATTTTTAATAAAAATTTATTAATCATATAAACATATTTTTTCTGTCATATTAAAGTAATTTATTAACTAAAATAATAAATAATATTAACATTTAATATAATTAATTATTTTAAGTTTAGACAATTTATTATTTGCAAAATTATATACCATATTTTATTAATGTTTTTTAAATAAATTGTTTTATAAAATTAAGTAATCTATATAATAACAAACTAATTGTAAATTAAATTCAAAATAAATTATAATTTTATAACAGATATTTATAAACATATAATTTTTTTATTTTACTTTAAAACTATATTTTAAAAAAAATTGTAACAAATAAATGGTTTATAAAATTTGAATAATATTAAAATTAAAAA
>NW_026533209.1:0-40000 GCF_028296485.1 Oppia nitens
TTTCGGAGCGCTGAGTATTTTAGCCGTTGCTGAAGCGTACGATTTGGTTGAATTCTTAAGCGATTGTATTTCCTTTAACATGATATTCTGATTTTCCATCAATGAAGACAAAATACTTCCTATGTCTGTGGTTGTTGTGTTTACGGTGTTTGTTTGCAAGTACGCGGTGACAGTTCGTAGTTGTTTTGCTGAGTGAAGTATGCTTTCTTTGATGTTTGTCTTGATGTTTCCAGACTCAGCTATATTACTCTCAATGTCTATAGCGATAGTCATTAGAGTACTTATAGCATCATTTAGTGATGAGACGCTAATGTCGTTTGCTGAAACCTTAGATGTTTTTGGAGCCATAATGAAGTACTATATGTTAGCAAAGATTATTAAAATTGTAGAGTACTTCAAAACATAAAAATTAAACACAATTTAAGAGTACGTAGAAGAGCAGAAAAAGCACAAGAAAAATGCGACTGCTCTTTTTGGCAGTCAAACTGCAACTCTGGTTAGGTTAGGTTAGGTTAGGTTAGGTTAGGTTAGGTTAGGTTAGGTTAGTTTAGGTTAGTTTAGGTTAGGTTAGGTTAGGTTAGGTTAGTTTAGGTTAGTTTAGGTTAGTTTAGGTTAGTTTAGGTTAGTTTAGGTTAGTTTAGGTTAGTTTAGGTTAGTTTAGGTTAGTTTAGGTTAGTTTAGGTTAGTTTAGGTTAGTTTAGGTTAGGTTAGGTTAGGTTAGGTTAGTTTAGGTTAGGTTAGGTTAGTTTAGGTTAGGTTAGGTTAGGTTAGGTTAGGTTAGGTTTAGGTTAGTTTAGGTTAGGTTAGGTTAGGTTAGGTTAGGTTAGGTTAGTTTAGGTTAGGTTAGGTTAGTTTAGGTTAGGTTAGGTTAGGTTAGGTTAGGTTAGGTTAGTTTAGGTTAGTTTAGGTTAGGTTAGGTTAGGTTAGGTTAGGTTAGGTTAGGTTAGGTTAGGTTAGGTTTGGTTAGGTTAGGTTAGGTTAAATTAGATAGGTTTTAAATTTATAATTTTTATATCTATTTAACCTTTAGTTTGCGATGCCCTATATTTTACATATGTTTACTAAACATCAAGTACTATATACTTATACCACCCACCCCCGCCTCCGGCGCGGCCCAAATAGTGTAGTGCAGCCCATCCGAGTCTATGATATATGGGATGTCGACCACCGAAATGCTGAAAACTATACCGATATCTATATGATGTACGATCCGGACAGTAATCCACAATTTAAATTTAAAGTATCGTTTCCTAACACCACCGATACAGACAATAGTAGTAACAGTAGTAGTATTGATGAACCACTGGTGACAATAGATATCAATAGACATGGGACATACAGTGATATTACAAACTATTTGGCCAGACTTGCCGTTAAAACTATACTAACTAAGCGCCTAAATGATTATCAGTTAAATTTAAATTATAGTTGTATGTCATGTAATGCTTATGATAAGTCAATATTTGTATGTATAAAGTAGTAGTATTAGTAGTAGTAGTAGTAATAGTGGTA
The DNA here is from genome assembly GCF_028296485.1 of Oppia nitens. Taxonomy (NCBI): domain Eukaryota; kingdom Metazoa; phylum Arthropoda; class Arachnida; order Sarcoptiformes; family Oppiidae; genus Oppia; species Oppia nitens. Next base: position 1,513 of record NW_026533209.1, read on the forward strand.
GTATTTAATGCAGTTATTATTAACAAAAAATCTATAAATGTTTTTATTAGAAAAATAGAAATTTAATTGAAATAACAGGTGTTAGATGTCTGGAAAACATCAATGGATCGGATAATCCATTGAAATCTGAATACGATTTGCAATACGGAATCACTAAGGATTCAATTGTATTCAGTCCCGTACCACAGGAATCGTCAAACTATGTTATAGTTATGGACAAACATAGCAAAGGTATCGGAAAATTCATATATTTATTGGAAAATAAAACAATAGATTCCGATGAATGCAAAAAATCAAATAAATGTTTGTATCCAAAGTTTATCGACGATTTGTACGACGATCTCTGGTCAGGGGTCGACGGTATTGTCGACTAATGGCTTAATTGTCGTTAATAAGCTTAACAACAGATCCTGTCATATATTGTTTTTTAATATATACGGAAAACCATACTATTGTTGGACACCATTCAACCATACGTTGTCACCGAAAGTAATAACTGTTTTTTTTCATTATTTTTTTGTATTTCATATTTGTTTTCTTAAATATTTTTTAGTGCAAATCTATACACAGTCTCAAACCGTATGCCATCGACTGTAAAAACATTTGGCCGGAAAAGATAACAACAACAACAACATCGTTGACCACAATATCAGACACCACTGTTACCCAAACCACCGATAAAACCACTGATACTTCAAAACCATTGCTGAAACAACTGACTCGACAAACAAAAATGGTTTTATGCCTTACATTATAGTTGCAGTTATTGTCATAATTATTTTCGTCGTCATAGTTATCAACATTTGTCTAATAATTTATTACTTAAAAACATCAAATGAAGAGAAAAATGAAAAAAATATTTATTAAAATAAAATTATTGATTAAAAATATTTTATTGAATTTGTGTTGTTTTTTATATTATAGTCTAAGACATTGAAACCGGAGATCTATGAAGATTCAGTGGCGACCATCCGATCAATGGATGGACACGACTCACAACAACATGAGGTCGAGGGCTATGTCGTCGGAAAATGTTGACGACACTATTGGGGGTTGACTTTCAAGTGAAATGTCAACAAAATCTTAATTTTGTTTTTTTTGAAAACAAACTATTATTTCTAAAAATTTATTTATTTGTATTTTATTTTTAAACATAAATTTTAGTTTATATTTTCTGATTTATTTGTTGTGTAAACAATTATTAATTTGATATATATTTATTCATCAATCAATAGTACATTATTGCTATTAATACTACAAATATTAAAGTATTTATTTCAATTTATTTTTATTTATTTAAAAATTATATAATATTTGATAAAAATATATTTCATATCATATTTATATAATTGTATTATTGATAAAATAACAATATAATATCAATTTTTGTCGCGTAAATCATTTATATTTGATTAATAGATTGTTTTTAATAAATAATAAAAACAAAATTTATACAATATGTAATTTAACAGCTATTTGTTGAATAAATTTGTATTCACTATTGACTGAAACACAGAACAACACTTTTTTCTGTCAATACCTAGACTTTAGTTATAGATATTTAAAGATATAATTTATAATAACAAATAAAAACAAAATAGTGGTTTAAATTCAAAAAATGATTTCATTGAATATCCCGATGTTATTATTGTTTGCTGTAATTGTTTTGTCGTCCATTCATTGGTCTCAACAGCAGTCGGTGTGCAATGCGTTGTCACCAAATGGACGATCGGATGGCATACGAGTCTATCATATGTCGATCATAAAAATGCTAAAAACTATACGGATGTGTATATAATGTATAGAGAAGGAAGATATGAATTTCAATTTCAAGTATCGTTTCCCAACACTACCACCACTGATGACAATAATAGCATTGATGAACCACTGGTGACAATAGCGGACAACAGTGTGGTTACGTCATTCAATAGCCGTATTTTGGCCAAACTTGTGGTTAAAAACTGTAGGATACGGTTACAACAATAGAGTAATATTTTACAATTATAGGTGTATAACATGTGATGCCGAGTATTGGACTCAATTGGATCAATATGGACTCAATTAAGTCCATACCATCTCTTGATGGACAGCACTCACAACAAAAACATCAAGAGGTCGGGGGGGTTAAAGTCGTCGACAAATATTGACGACACAATTGGGGGTTGACTTTCAAGCGAAATGCCAGCAAAATCTTATTTTTTAGTTGAAATTAGTTTGAAAACAAACTATTATTTTTAATTATTTGTATTTTATTTTTAAATCTAAATTCTAATTTATATTTTCTGAATTATTTTTGTGTTAAACTAATTAATGATTTAATTTATACCATTAATAGTACTATTAATACTATTACTACTAATCAATATATATATTTGTTTTTAATTAATTAATTTAATTTAATAGCATTAATTAATATTAATCAGATATATTTTACTAATAAATAAATATTTTATTTTTTGTTACAATTTGATTTACAGACATCATTGACTAAAAAAAATAAAAATGCTTTTTATTTAATTGATTAACATTTTTATACAATCAATACACTCGCTTATCTATAATCTAAACAAAATCACAAATATTAATCATAATTATAAATGTAATAATAAATTCATTGTTTAGTTTGATTTATAGATTCAAACATCATATATCATAATAAATAAAATTCAAAATTAAAAAAACCTAATAAATAATTTTTTTAAATATTTTTTGTTTTTATTCTTATTGTAACAGATTTTTATTCATTAAACTATTGGTCATTAGATAACAAATTTTTGTTGTTTTTGATATTAATTGTCTAAATATTTATTAATTGTATATAATGTCTATGATTTCGTTGCTATTATTGTTTGCTGTAATTGCTATGTCGTCCACGGATTGGTCTGAACAGCAGTCGGTGTGCGATATATTGGCACCATTTGGTATGTTTGATGGCATCCGAGTCTATCATATATGGGATGTCGACCATCGAAATGCTGAATACTATACCGATGTCTATATGATGTGCGAGTTATACAGATCACCACAATTTCAATTTTAAGTGTCTTTTCCTAACAACACTGATAACATTGCGACAGACAATCATAGTATTGATAAACCACTGGTGACAATAGGTATCAATAGAAATTCAACAAACAGTAATATGACAAACAAACATATGGCCAGACTTGCCGTTAAAACTATACAAACTAATCGACTAAATGATTATCAATTATATTTAAATTATAGTTGTATGTCATGTATTGCCGATCTTAAGCTTTCAATCGTATGTATAAAGTGGTATTAGTAGTAGTAGTAGTAGTAGTAGTAGTAGTAGTAGTAGTAGTAGTAGTAGTAGTAGTAGTAGTAGTAGTAGTAGTAGTTATAATTAATTCAATTGAATATTTAACTAAAAAATATATGTTTTTATTAGTTAAATGGATACATAGATATAATAGTTGTTGAATGTCTGGAAAACATCAATGGATCGGATAATCCATTGAAATCTGAATACATTTTGCAATACGATATCACGGATTCAATTATATTCAGTTCCGTACCCCACGAGTCGTCAAATTATATAATAGTTATGGACAGACATCTCAAAGGTGTCGTAAAATTCATATATTTGTTGGCAATAAACATAACAATAGATCCGGTTATATATTGTTCTTTAATATCGACAGAAAACCATACTATTGTTGGACACCATTCAACCAAAGGCTGTTACCGAAAATAATGATTGTTTTATTATTATTATTTTTTTGGGGATTTTTTTTGTTTTTTTCAATAATTGTATTGTCAGTGGAAATCTAAATACAAACTCAAACCGTATGCCATCGACTGTAAAAACATTTGGCCGGAAAAGATAACTACAACAACAACAACTACGTTGACCACCTTATCGGACACCACTGTCACCCAAACCACTGATTTAATTTATACCATTAATACAACTACTGAGTCATTCAAAACTACCTTAAAGTCTATTGAAACATTCAAAACCACCGCTAAAACTACCGATTCCTCCAAAACCATTGCTGAATCAAATGACTCGAACAACAAAAATAGTTTTATGCCTTACATTATAGCAGTGATTGTCATAATAATTATTATTGTCGTCATATTGCATATTGCATCGACATCGATATTGCAATTATAAAAAATTGATTTGTTTATTGTTGAATACTATAAATGTCTATATTTATAAATGTATGTTTATTTAATTGATAATTAATCTATAAAATTTATTATTGACATTTATATTTGAGATATTATAAAAAAATTGTTTTCAATTTGTTTTTATTTTATAATAGTTGTAATAGCAGTCTTTAAAAATCTGAATTATGTTTAATCTAAAGCTGTATCTTAGAAAAATGTTTTAGAATTTTTAAAATTTTTATGAATGGTTTCTACGAATTGATAAACAAGAAAGTATCAAAAATACAAAAACAATATTTTGACCATTTTAATAAAGATAAATTTAAAAATAAAAAATCATTTAAATGTAAATATTTTAAGGTAATTTTGTGACATTGTTAGTTTTGCAATAATAATTCCTACTCTAATGAAAAGTTAAATTACATACTATTCAAACGAATAAACTTATGTCCACTACCCAATATATTGTTTTATTAGGATAAAATTTTAAATACTGTCGTTCAATGTACTGAAAAAATCCAGTGGTTGGGAAAATAATGGGGAATTTAGTTACAATTTGCCGTTCAATTTAACCGATTCAATTGTATTCAGTCCCGTAGCCAATATCTGGTCACGTTTTGCAATAGCTATGGACAGACATAGCAAAGGTGTCGGCAAATTCAACTATTTGTGGGATCAGAAAACAATTGATTCAAATGAATGCAAACAATCTCCAGACTGTTGGTATCCAAACTTTATCGACGATATACCCGACAATATCTGTCCACTGGTCGACGGTATTGTCGACTATGGCTATGTGGCCGGTGATAAATATAATAACAGCAGATCCGGTCATATTGTTCTTTACGATCGACGGAATACTATTGTTGGACACCATTGAACCAAACGCTGTCACCGAAAGTAATAACTATTTTAATATTATTATTATTAAATTGGTGTAGTTGGTGTGTATTTCATATATTCATTTGTTTTCGTCAAAAAAAATCTAATTAATTTTAGTTCAAATCTAAAGCCAGTCTCAAACCGTATGCCACTAACTGTCATAACATTTGGCCAGAAATGATAACAACAACATCGTTGACCACAATATTATACACCACTGTCACACAAACAACTGCTAAAACTAAGACAACAACAATAACATTGTTGACCACTATATCGGAATCACTGCCGACTACTACTACTACTACAAAAACTACTTAATCGTCCAAAAAAAGTTTTATGCCTTACATTATAGCACTGATTGTCATAATAATTATTATTGTCGTCATTGTTAACGTCATTTTTCTAATAATTTGCTATTCAAAAAACCAAATGAATATAAAAATATAAAAAAGATTTATTAATAAAAAATTAACATTTTATTGATTTTTTGTTGTTTTTTATATTATAGGCTAAGCCATTGAAACCGGAGATCAATATGAACTCAATTAAGTCCATCCCATCATTTGATGGACAGCCCTCACAACTACAACAACAACAAGAGATCTAGAAGTCAAAGTAGGCTAATATTGACGACACTATTGGGGGTTATCTTTCATATTAAATGCCAGCAAAAACTTATTTATTTAGTTGAAATTATTTTGAAAACAAACTATTATTTTTTAAATTTATTTGTATTTTATTTTTAAATCTAAATTCTAGTTTATATTTTATCAATTATTTTTTTGTGTTTATAAATAATTTTTTTGTGTTTACAAATAATCAATAACTTGATTTATACATTTATTTTATCAATCAATTTAATAATAATATTATTATTACATTACACTAAATTACTACAAATATTTAATTTATATTTTTTAAAAATATTAATGAAATTTATTTTTTTAAAGAAATATACTAATATTTTACATTTTTTTCTTTTAATTGATTTCATTTTAATGAAATTAAAATGATAGTTATTTAGTTTCCAAAATATATTAATTGTTGGATAATTAATAAACAATACATAAATAAAATACAATATTTATTGTTTCGATAGAGTTAATGATTTTAAAAAATGCTTATTTTTGCTAATATAATTGTTTTTATAATTTCTTTTTATTTTATACAATCACAATACACACCAATAACCAGTCGGTGTGAATATGTTGGCACCAAATGGACAGTTTGATGGCATCCGAGTCTATCATCAATGGATTATCAATCAAAACATATCAAATAATTACATAACTTTTTATCCAATACATAAAAAATGCACGCAATTGTTGTTACCGTTTCACATATCGTTTCCCGACAATAGTAGTAGTGTTACGCAACTTATATTTTATAATTATTTGTAATATTATTTATTATTTTAATACAATTGTAAATGTTGTACGCATGTATGTACAACATATATATTTTTATTATTGTATATTTTATTATAAAAGTAATTGTAATATTATGACATATTGTCATTAGTATGGGTTTCAATGTTTTAATCAGTTAATAGAGTTTATATTTAATTGTAATTTAAGATTTGTTATTGTTAATAATAAATAATTGTTATTTTTGGGGAAATATTTTGTTTATTTTATTTTATTAATATTAATTAATGTTTTTAAGAATATTTTTATAGATCTAAAGATATGGCAATATTTAATACAAGAAATCGTGTTTTTTGTAACAGTAGTATTAGTAGTGATGAACCATTGGTGACATTAGAAGACAATACTATCCAAACAAATAAAACCAATCTTTTAAAAAATATGTTTGATTTCAATACATTCAATACAAATAGATATTGTTATATATTTCTAAGTCCACTGTAATCTATTGTAGAATAAATATTGAATATATTTATTAATAATTGTGTAATATTTTCATTTTTTTCATACTATTATAATAGAAATATTATTATTAATTATTTGTAAAAACAAAATGTTTTATAATTTATTATTGTTTTATTAGGACATCAATGACAAGACACTTGTATTTTATTAGTGTTACAGTACATCCGTAACTATTATGAAAGTATTGAATATATCGACAACAGTCGACATGACTGACAGTTTTATATTAAATCCTATAACCGTTGACAATACTACCGGTGCCTATGTTATCGTAGTGGACAGGTATGACAAATCCCGGTCAAGTTTGTCTATATAAATGAAACGGATAGAGAAATACATTTATGATTACAATCAATGTTACAGACAATAACGATTTACCCGACGATCTCTGGCCACTGCTCGACGGTATTGTTGACTATGGCTATGTGGCCGGTGATAAACTAAACAACAACAGATCCGGTCATATATTGTTTTTTACGATCGACGGAAAACCATACTATTGTTGGACACCATTCAACCAAACGCTGTCACCGAAAGTAATAATTATTTTATTATTATTATTATTATTTTGGTGTGTATTTCATATATTCATTTGCTTTCTACAATAATTTTTAATTATTTTTAGTGCAAATCTAAAGCCAGTCTCAAACCGTATGCCACTAACTGTCATAACATTTGGGCGGAAAAGATAACAACAACAACATTGTTGACCACTATATCGGAATCACTGCCCATTACTACTGAGTCGTCCAAAAAAAGTTTTATGCCTTACATTATAGCAGTGATTGTCATAATAATTATTGTCGTCATTGTTATTGTCATTTGTCTAATAATTTATTACTCAAAAACACCTAAAGAAGACAAAATGTTAAAAATCTTTATTTTTTAAAAAATAAACATTTTATTTAATTTTTGTTATTTTATATATTATAGGCTAAGCCATTGAAACCGGAGATCAATATGAACTCAATTAAGTCCATCCCATCTCTTGATGGACAGCACTCACAACTACAACAACAACAACAACAGGAGATCGAGAAGTCAAAGTAGGCTAATATTGACGACACTATGAATGAAATTTCAACGATGACCTTTCAAATGAAATGCCAGCAAAAACTTATTTTTTTAGTTGAAATTAATTTGAAAAAAACTATTATTTTTTATTTATTTATTTAGTTATTTATTTGCATTTTATTTTTTATACCTAAATTCTAGTTTATATTTTATCGATTATTTTTTGTGTTTATAAATAATTATTTTTTTTTGTGTTTATAAATAATTATTTATTTGATTTATACATTTATCTATCAATCAATTTAATATTATTATTATTACTACATTACCACTAAATTACTAATAATATTCAATGAGACTAAAGTATCAAAAAATATGTAAAAACCAAATATATATCGAGATTTTGATTATAAATGATAAAAAAATTATATCAATATTTACAAAGATAACATATATTATAAAATTATTATACAGTAGTTATTAAAACAAACATTTATTTCTATATAAATATTTTTTTGATTTATTTATATTTTAATGGATTCTTTAAATTATATAAAATTAATAATAGGTATTATTATTTATGAAATAATTTTTTTCTAATATAATTGCTTTTCATTTTATACAATCACAATACACGCGCTTATCTTTAAAATAAAAAATCACAAATAAAATAATTACAATAAATTTATTCTTTAGTTTGATTTGTAGATTCTGTAAGTATGTGTGTGTATGTGGATGTGTGGGTGGGTGTATATGTGAATTACTATTCTGTATTACTATTAAATATATTATTTATTACTTAAAAGACCAGCAAAAACACGACTGTCCAAACTCTATGCGATTTCAATTCCTATCTAAAATACTATAATATACAATACAATATATCAAATGTTATCCTATTTAGTCCCGTTCCTCGACTGCAATCAAATTATATTATATCAGTTAACAGACAACAAAAAAATGATATCATATTTATCTATATCTCCAATAAGACAATGAGTTTCGATAAATGCAAACAATTTGGTTGTTTGTATCCAAAATTCATCGACGATATACCCGACGATCTCTGGCCACTGGTCGATGGTATTGTCGACTACTGTATAGTCAATGATAACAGCAAAAGATCGGGACATTGTTTTTCAATGTCGACTCCGATCCATACTATTGTATTACACCATTCAATTAGAGTCTGTTGTCAAAAGTAATGATTTAATTATTATTTTATTTTGTTTTAAATATATTTGAAATCCATAGATAGTCTGACAACATTTGCAACTAATTGTTCAAACATATGGCCCAAACAAACAAAAACTAATTGGATTGTCATCTATATATTGATTTCAATAGGAATAGTCTTATTGATTGCAATCATTATTATCTCTATATTAATCGTTAAAATGTTTTTTTAAACCGATAATATTAATCTAATTATCAAAAAAATAAATTATCAAAAAATATTTTTAAATTAATATTATATAATTAAAAATAAAAATAAATTATTACCAAAAAATATATAAAGTTTTTATTAGGAAAATGGATTCAATGAAATAATAGTTATCGAATGTCTGGAAAACATCAATGAATCGGATAATCAATTGAAATGTGAATACAATTTGCAATACGATATCACGGATTCAATTATATTCAGTCCCGTACCACAGGAATCGTCAAACTATATAATAGTTATGGACAGACATCGCAAAGGTGTCGGAAAATTCAGACATTAGATTCGGATGAATGCAAAAAATCAAATTACTGTTCGTATCCAAAGTTTATCGACGATATACCTAACAAACTCTGGCCACGAGTTAACGCTATTGTCGACTATGGCTTACTCGTCGGTAATAAGTTTAACAACAGATCCGGACATATATTATTCTTTACGATCGACAGAAAACCATACTATTGTTGGACACCATTCAACCAAACGCTGTCACCGAAAGTAATGTCTGTTTTATTATTATTAATTTTTGTGTATTTATTTGTTTTTTCAATAATTGTATTTTCAGTGCAAATCTAAAGACAGTCTCAAACCGTATGCCTTTTTCATTGACACTTTGATTTCCATGAAAACATTGTTGTTATTAATGTATTATTAACTAAAAGTACTTTACTATAACTAACTGTAATAAAATGTAATATTAAATGTATGTAAATATTACTGTTTATAAATACAATGTTTATGTTTACAGTACAGTACAGTGTTTATAGTACAGTATAATGCAATGCATTCAATAGATATGTGTATTAGACAGTAACAGTATATGCTATACACTGTATGTTTGTGATTATATACTTGTAATACATTTTGTATGTTTGATTGTATGTTACAGTCATTATCATCGCATTTTTTAGATGACACAAACACATGGCGATCAATATGTGGTGACTCTGACGTTGACAATAAGGTATTTAAATGTAATGTTTTTATTTATTTTTAAAAAATATAACATTTGTTATAATCATATAATCGATTAGCTATTCGTTGATCGATCACTTGTCATAATAACCACCAGTTTTGTTATAACATTCTTCAGTGTCATTACATTTGCCGAACAGGGAGTCTACGATGTGGTCAACAATATCGGTTCACTGCCGGCCCGACTAGTCTTCCAGCAGATCGAAGAGTCGGGTTATGTATTGTTTTCGCAGAAATTGGACCGACAAAAGGCGGCCAACGATTGGTCGGCAACGTAGGACTGGCCAGTGGTCTACTTCAGTGGCACTCTATCTATGTTTTGTTCATAGCTGTCAACGGTATTGCCGATTGTTTTACATTTGCCTCAATGAACAGCCGACAAATGGATTCATTCAATCGTCAAATGATTAGCATATCTGTGATATTCCTCGTCAGCTCATACTTGACGACCAATTGGTTCGGTAGTTACGGCTTTATTATTGCCAACTGTCTCAATATGGGCTCACGTATTGTCATCAGGTATGTGTGCTTTTTGCTAACAACAATAATGTTATAGTAATTTAATTTATTTATCATTTTAGTGTAAATTTTATTAAATCCTATTACGGAAACACCAAAGCAGACGTCCCCATCAATGGATCCATTCCTCATCCGATGGTTTTGGTCTCATTTTTGTTGACATTTATCATACTTTTTGTAGTTAAGGTTTGATTTATACTTTTTTTAAAATAAAATTTGTTTTATTAATTCAATTATAATTTGTTTTCTATCTATAATAGCCTTATCTATGTTGTACTGCTTTATCGATATCATTGTTAAAAATTATTGGTTACATAACTATTAGCTTAATATGACTTATAGTAAATCTTATAGTGATTTATTTAAATGAACGACAATTAGTAAACTTTAATAAAAAAAACACAAATAAATGATTTAATTTTTTACATAAATTAGAACTATTTTGATGTAATGTTGTATTTTTGATGCCATATTTGATAAGATTATCGGTTTTAACATTAGTTATATGACTACTGCTGTCCAATAATGTTACTACTGGTTCATGACTACTGTTTGTTGGATAACTTATTGACAGCTTATGTCCGAGCATTTTCGGGTACATTTTTTTTTAGGATTTGAAACATCAGTCACAGATCCGGAATACTTTCGTTTCAATGTATTCGTATCCATTTCTACGGCAACTGTAGTAAACCCATGACTTTGACCAACAAAATAATGGCCTTTGAATGCCTTTTCTGCGATATTTGACGATATATCTCCGGTAGTGTTATTGATGACAACGCCGAGTAGTGAACCGTTATAAAATCGGTTACCAATATGTGCCTGTCTTAGCATTTCTTTATTTTTGTTGGCAAAAGGTATGCTATCGTCCCGATTGACAACTGATGAGATTCTTTCTATCTCTTTAACGAATATGTTGTTATTGTTTGGGTAAACAAACTATTAATATAAATAAAAATTATTACAGTCAAATATAGATATAGATATAGATATAGATATAGATATAGATATAGATATAGATATAGATATAGATATAGATAGATACCGATTGAAATGATTTTGACGGCTGTATGTGATGGACGGGCAGTACATGTGTTGGTTGGTGTCGGGCGACTCTGTATCGCTCATGAATACAGTATACTGTGGTTAAAAAGCCGGCAACCAAACAGGCGCCGATACCCAAAACCATCAGTACTGACGTTGTAGTACCCATTTCGGCATCTTTGTCGAATCCAATGATAAAATCAAATCCCTTAACCGGCTGTATCATCGATGACAACAAAAATAATGCTAAGATATACCATAAGGTAACAGATCCGATCTTATTGTCCAAGTCTTTGTTGTCATAATTGTTGCGAAGTTTTAGTTCATTGCGTCCGATAAACGTAAAGTCGGCGACAGTGGACAGTCCGCTGGCCACACATACGGCTAGACCGCTGTGGTCGTGATTCAGACATCGGGCCGGCGTCCAAATCTGAGACAACGAATCGTATTTCTCAACCGAACAGATGAGTGTCTGACCTGAAATGTTTGATAACATTTGATAAGAGATTTGAATTATTTGTTTCTTAAATATACACAAATAGATTGATACCATTATAACCGCCGATGACGTAAATACTGTTCTCAATGACAGCGGTTGCAAACGTACTTCGCTTTGATAACATATTGGCCACCATTTGCCATGACTTGAGTTTGATGTCATACTTCTCCACTGATTGTAGTCTGTGATGATATATATGAAAGAGAGAGAGAGAGAGACAGTGATATACTAAAAAATCTATTAAGTGATAGCTCTTACATACCTTTCAAAGCCATTGTTACCGCCGATGTCGTATAGGGCGTCGTCCAGAGCAACAAACCCGAGACTAGTTCGCGGTGTTGGCATAATTAGTGACCACGTTTTGGCCGTCAAATCGTAAAACTCGACCGAACTTTCAATCATCTGGTCGTTGAGTCCGCCGGCGATATAGATCTTACCCATGTATACGGTAGCCGAGCCGTCGCTTCGCGACATATTCATGTCCTGAATTTTGGTCCACACTTTGGTCTGCGGATCGTATTTCTCGCACGATTTTATCCGATGTTGGCCATTATGACCGCCCATTGCATAGATATTACCGTCGACTACAACAGTATTAACATAACAGCGTTCAGTATTCATATCTTGTCTGTCATACCAACGCTTTGTAATTGTATCGAAACACTGGACACTCTTCAAAATATTGATACCGTCGGTGCCGTCGATCACGTAAACCAGTTCATAGATTATCTAAGTGTATGCAAACAGGTTATACAGTTTGTTAAACAAAACAACAAAATACGTCGTATACTTTGAGCATAGTTGACGGTATGCCTTCCTGCCAGCCGCCAAACACTATGGCAATCTCGTGCGGGACGCGCGGCCTAATGGCTTCGGGATGTAGGCCAACATACAGACCGTAACCGTCTTTCTCTGTCCAACAAAACAATTATTAATTTGTTTATAACTTTAAGACACAATATTTATAAGCAATACTTTTAATAAATGTACGAAAAGTGTCGACAAATTTGTTGACCAATTGTTGACTGTCTTGATCTTCGACGATAAGACCATTCTTGGCCACTGTATTCTCGATGAATTCAATGTCCAGTCGTGCGTAACGAAGATTTTTAAGCAATGGATACAAATGGAGACCACTTCGTTCATTAGCTGACCATTGGATCCAATGGATGATCGCTTCGTAAACGGTTTGCTCGGATTTGACATTCAGGTCATCGCTGGCTATCAATACTGTCAACTCGTCGGCCGATAGTTCTGGAAAATCCATACATTTGTAGATCACCTGTGAAAGTGAATTGATTGAGAAATGATTGTCAAATTAATTCAATTACAACAAGTATTTCAATCAGTTTGCTTACATCACAGAAGTTTGCTTTAATGAAATTGAATGCCGTGTTTGACAGTCGGTGTTGGCGTTGAATACTTAAATGAAAATATTGGACACAACTGTCGATATCGAGATTGTTGATACCGTCGGTGCCTCCAATCACGTAAACCATGTCATAGATTATCTAAAGTGTATGTAAACAGGTTATACAATTTGTTAAACAAAATATAAGACAACATTGAAAGGGACGGGTATTATAACATTACCGGTACTTGTATTCCGTGATAAGCGCGGGGACTATTGTGCGATAACTTTGTAGCGAACCATCGACATCGGGTCGGCGTCCAAATCTGAGACAACGAATCGGTGGGTGTCTGACCTGTAATGTGGATAACATTTGAATTATTTGTTTCTTAAATATACACAAATAGATTGATACCATTATAACCGCAGATGACGTAAATACTGTTCTCAATGACAGCGGTTGCAAACGTACTTCGCTTTGATAACATATTGGCTACCATTTGCCATGACTTGTGTCTCATGTCGTACTTCTCCACTGATTGTAGTCTGTGATGATATATATGAAAGAGAGAGAGAGAGAGAGAGAGAGAAGTGATATACTAAAAGATCTATTAAGTGATAGCTCTTACATACCTTTCAAAGCCATTGTTACCGCCGATGTCGTATAGGGCGTCGTCCAGAGCAACAAACCCGAGACTAGTTCGCGGTGTTGGCATAATTAGTGACCACGTTTTGGCCGTCAAATCGTAAAACTCGACCGAACTTTCAATCATCTGGTCGTTGAGTCCGCCGGCGATATAGATCTTACCCATGTATACGGTAGCCGAGCCATCGCTTCGAGACATATTCACTCAGACAGATAACAACTCGTAACAAATGAAAATAAATATGAGATAAAAAAAATTTGTGGTTAAAATAGTTTATTAATTGAAATATCAATAGATTTTATTACCTTTGCTTAGTATAAATACAGTGATAAACTTTACTAAATAAAACGGTAATATTAAATAATTAACTAATAATATTATAATATTTAGTTAAACAGTATTATTATTTAAAAATTAATTTACTGTATAATATTAACGAGAAATTTGATAATTTATTATATTATTCATATTAAATAATATTAATTATTATATATCTATATATATTTTAATATTTTATTACGTGACATATATACCGTAATAATAATAATAATTGTTTATTATTAACACATAATAAATATTAATTTATTGAACGGACGGTACTGAACTGTTGGGCATCCCATTGATATACTTTTTCCACATACGGATATGTTATGGGTGTATCTTTGACCAGTGCTAGCAATACAATACACATCGATAGATACATAAGCCATAGCTGTGTTCGGCGCCGTTGTGGCCGTACTTTCAATGCCGTACTAAACATGTCCCTAACATTTTGCTTATATGATACCATCGGATAGTATACCGGATATCATAAGTAATAATCAAATAAATGTTATTAGATTAGTAAACCCGGGTTATATTGGTGGCGGTGGTAGTACCGGAAGTGGGTGTATAATTAACAAACAATACGGTCTATTGGTTACCAATGTTCATATAGCTAATGATATAAGACAATTGAATTGCCATTATTTGATAAAAACTAGTGATAATAAAATCATTAGTCGTTATCGTAACGGACGGGTACTATACTGTGAACCGTATCGTGATTTAGCACTCGTTAGCCTAGAGTTTACTGGCAGTGATGACAAAGACAACGAACTGACCGATCAGTTTGTATTGGCCGACCAGAAACCGGCCGATTTTGGCGAACAACTTATCTGTATTGGATATCCCAAACCATACCGTTTACAGAGTATGACTTTAGGCTATGTTTGTTGCGGTCGGCGGACGTTTAATGAGACAATGTTTTCGTATAGTGTCAGCTCTTTTATACACCATTCCAGTGGTACTATTTCTGGCTATTCTGGTGGACCATTGATCGATGAAATGGGACGGTTAGCCGGCATTCATCACATACTATAATGTATATCAAATAATCATCGGATAAACCGGTAGATTCAGTGGTGTTTTGGGTGACATTTGAGTTGTTGTCAGCGGAACTGGTAGTACTAGTAGTGGTGACAGTAGGTATAGTAGTTGTTTGAGTTGTTGTCGTACTATCAGCGGCACCGGTAGTCCACAATGTTGTTGTAGTAGTTGCTAGTGTTGTAGTAGTAGTGGTTGTTGTTGTTGTTGTACTATCATTGGGCCAAATGTTTAGACAATTAGTGGCATATGGTGTTAGTTTGTCTTCAATTTTGCACTAAATAAGTGATATTTTTTATAATTTTTATTTCAAAAAAAAACTATATTATAATATCAGTAAAGCCAATGGTATTAAAAATTAGATACTTTTTCATTGTTTTCATTATTAACTAAAAGTATTTTACTATAACTAACTGTTATGTAATATTCAATGTATAAAAATATTACTGTTTATAAATACAATGTTTATGTTTACAGTATCTCTATATAACAGTACAGTATAATGCAATGCATTTAATAGACACGTGTATTGCTGTATATGTTATACAACACTGTAATACCTTTGTTGTTACAGTCATTATCATCACATTTTTTATATGACACACACACACATACAAAGGCATTGGTTGCGGTATTTGACAACTGGGTAACAGTTGATTAACAATTTTGAGTCCATTTTTTAATTGGTTTTATTATACATAGATTGCTGTTGTTGTTCACAACCATTCAGTTTGTTAGCCGCGAACCGTATCGTCTGGTAATTGTCGGCTCAACCAAATCGCACGACTGGCCACAAGTAGTCAATTTGATTAGTCTATCGTAAGTTGTCTGTCTGTCTGTTTGTTTGTGCCATTCATTTTCCAGGTATTAATTGCTATCTTTTTTTATCATATGTTGTTGTTGTCCACAGAATCCCGTTGTCGATGATTTGCGGAACCGTTTTGTCACTTGTCTGGTATCATATACTCGAACGACCCGATCCCGACCTGATTGCCGACTACGGCTACGGAGTGATAGCCATATTTGTATCGGTTATTATCGAGATGTTAGCCACGTTTTTGGTCAGACCTATGCCTACATTAAGTATAATGACCCGAACGTAAATTATGGTAGCTTTGGTACCCAAATGGCCGAACGGTATAAATATTGTTATATAATACAGTATATTGTATATGTCTTACAAAATAATAGGCATCGCATAATACAGATTTATAGGCAGTACTGGTATCTCTATACCAAACATTGTTAATACTGTATCGGACGACAATACTGGCGTTCATATCGGTTACACTGTTCTCAACTAATGTCACAACTGGTTGGCCATTATTGTTGGCCGCATCCATACTGACATTGAATTGCCATTGTTTGCCATTTTTATACATATGATACCTGTCTGTATGCCATTCGGACCAATCTGTGTATTGGTCGGCACCCATCCCGTAACCCGTATCCCATCGATGATAGACTGGTAGGCCATCGAACCGACCGTTCGGTGCCATAACGTCACAGACATGCGAATACTGACAGTCCGACCAATGGATGACAACAACAACAACAACAATGAGGACAAACAATATCAACCAAATCGGCATTGAATTCATATGTTTTGAACAATAAATATATATATAAAACCAAAACCAAAATAAATTATATAATTGTTTGTTATATATCTTTAGAT
Organism: Oppia nitens; assembly: GCF_028296485.1. Classification (NCBI taxonomy): domain Eukaryota; kingdom Metazoa; phylum Arthropoda; class Arachnida; order Sarcoptiformes; family Oppiidae; genus Oppia; species Oppia nitens. The sequence goes on from NW_026533209.1 coordinate 18,966, forward strand.
AAATATGAATCCGTTATATTATATATTAATATTGATATTAAATTGATGTTTAATCAGATTTTTATTATTATTATTATTATTTATTTAAATATAATAGAAAAGCGCGTGTAATAATATGATTGTATTATAAAACATTACATGACTTTTGCGATATCTGTTCACTGATACAATATAATTTGATTGCAGTCGAGGAACGGGACTAAATAGGATAACATCATTGATAGTGTATTGTATATTATGGTATTGTTGTCTAGAATCGATACATCGTGTTAGGACAGTTGTATTTTTGGTTGACTTTTAATAATATATATATTTTTAAAAAAAAAATAAATTAATATCTATATTTAACTACACACACACACAAATAACAACAATGTATACATCGCATAGTGAACAGTCATATGTATAACTATTTTGATGTAATGTTGTATTTTTGATGCCATATTTGATAACATTATCGGTTTTAACATTAGTTATATGACTACTGCTGTCCAATAATCTTACCACTGGTTCATGACTACTGTTTGTTGTTGGATATGTCAACTGAAATTCAAATTGATTACCATTTTTATACATCAGATATAAATCCTTATAGTCTTTCTTTCATTCCGTCTCTATAATGAAAATAGAAATCTTTTAATACAAATAATAATATCAGTTAATTATATCAAATTAAATAATAATTATAATTATAAGATAACCCTAAAATATTAAATGTAAGACAATTATAATATTTATAATAAATAAAAATTTATATTTTGAGTTATATTATTATTTTTGTGATCAGATAAAAATACATTTATTTTTGTTGTGATTATTGTTTTATTTTTCATATTCATTCACAAATTGGTGTCCGATTTGTCGACTTATTTCAAATTGTTGATGAAATACTAGATTTCTATAAATTTTCACTACAAAAATAAATCATTAATTTTTTAATTTATCAAAAAGTTTTTTGTTTATCAGGTTTTTTTTCATCGTATTTATTATATAAATGACATACAGTTTTGTTGTCTGATTTTTGATAGTATTTTCTTTGACAATACATTCGGATGATTATTAATACGGCAATCAATATATAGGTATTAATAGTAAAAGCAATAGTTTTGATGACTTTCTGCCAAATGTTTATACAGTTAGTTGCATACGGTTTGAGACTATCAATGGATTTGCACTGAAAATATTTAAGACAACAATTATTATATATTTTTATAACATTTAGAGATTGATTTTTATCCAACTGTTATTTAATATTTAATGTATAAAAATATTACTGTTTATAAATACAATGTTTATGTTTACAATATCTCTATATACAGTACAGTACAATGCATTCAATAGACACATGTATTACTTTATATGTTATATACTGTACTTTAATTTAGTGATTATATAGTTGTAATACATTTTGTTTGTTTGAATGTATGTTTCAGTCATTATCATCGCATTTTAGATGACACAAACAAACGGCTATCAATATGTGGTGACAATAAGGTATTTAAATGTAATGTTTTTATTTATTTTTTAAAAATATAACATTTGTTATAATCATATAATCGATTAGCCATTCGTTGATCAATTAGTTGTCATAATAACCACCAGTTTCTTGAAGAATACAACACTTAAGCAGTTTCTCACAGAAGGCGAACGTTTTGTTATGACATTCTTCAGTGTCATTACATTTGCCGAACAGGGAGTCTACGATGTGGTCAACAATATCGGTTCACTGCCGGCCCGACTAGTCTTCCAACAGATCGAAGAGTCGGGTTATGTATTGTTTTCGCAGAAATTGGACCGACAAAAGGCGGTCAACGATTGGTCGGCAACGTAGGACTGGCCAGTGGTCTACTTCAGTGGCACTCTGTCTATGTTTTGTTCATAGCTGTCAACGGCATTGCCGAGTGTTTTACATTTGCCTCAATGAACAGCCGACAAATGGATTCATTCAATCGCCAAATGATTAGCATATCTGTGATATTCCTCGTCAGCTCATAATTGTTGACCAATTGGTTCGGTAGTTATCTGTTTTAACATTAGTTATACGATATTAGTTAGTAATGTTACCACTGGTTCACGACTACTGTTTGTTGGAAATGTTACCTGAAATTCAAATTGATTACCATTTTTATACATCAGATATAAATCCTGGTAATGATTAGCCGATTCCTTCTCTAAAATTCACATACGATAGACTCGGATGCCATCAAACCGTCCATTTGGTGCCAATATATTGCATACCGTATTGTGATTACAGTCAGACCAATGATTGAACACAATTATGATAACAAACAAATGCAATGATATAGACATTGTAATAGTCATATTCACTATAAATTGTTGACAATTATGTTATCCTATTTTGTTTGTGAGTTAAATAACTATTTCTTAATAAAAAATTATTATTAACAGACAAATAATATTATTTTGTTTTTTTTTAAAATACAAAACAATGTAATAAATAGATTATTATAATATCAAATGATTTATTTATTGGTAATAATAGTTATAGACAGCTAATGTGCGAGCAATTTGACGAACATTTTTTTTCTTGTTTGGAACCATACGTGTGACCGATACAAACGCTTTTTCGTTTTGTTGTCGACTTTTTTTTTATGTCCACTTCGATGGCGACGGTTGTATATTGTCTTGTTTTACTTACGAAATAGTGGCCTTTGAGCGCATGTTCTGCCATATTGGACTCCCACTTCATGGGTTATATATTATTGATAACTAAGCCAAGCAGTTCAGCCATTATAGAACCTGTTCTGTTTTTTGGGCCAAAATCGGACAATTTCTTTGCTTTTGTCGTCAAATTTGATCGATTGGTTGTGATTTACTTCTTTTGAAATTCTTGTAATTTCTTTGACAAAAATGTTACCATTGTTAGGCCATATAAACTGATGGAATAAATAATAAATTATTAAAAATCCACACATAAAGTGTGTTTCAATTGTATAAAACTACAACAAAATAATTGAATAACTTTAGATAGGATTTCGAGATATTTTAATGAAATTTTAGATAATAAAACTTTAAACATTTCTACATCTGTTGATGTGTTTATATGTCATACCTTAACAATGGTTTGTCCGTAACGCGCGACTGATTTTATACAAGTGAAACGCTATATATAGTTAAATCGCGCGTTTCGGACAAACCATTGTTACGGTATGACATATAAACAGATAAACAGATGTAGTAATATTTGAAGTTTTATTATCTAAAATTTCATTAAAATATCTCAATCCTATCGAAAGTTATTCAATTTTTGTTGTTGTGGTTTTATACAATTGAAACACACTTTATATAAAAACAACTAATATTACCTCTGATTGTGTAGGTATTGGTTTCGCTACTGGTAGTGGTTGTGGTAACATCGGAACTGGTTTTCCCCTGTTTAGTCGGTACCGATTGTCGAGACAATAAACGACTGTTAGGAAGCAACCGACGAAACATAGACCGATAAAAAATAAAATCAGACCACCAGTTGCTGTCAATTCTAAGTCCTTATCAAATGATATATTTATATCAAATGATTGAGTTGTTGTCACGAATTGAAACAAAATAAATATTATCTGATATAAGAGTTTCATCGATCCGGTGATGTATCGGATGTGTACATCGGTTCCCATATTCTCGGCGTTGTCGATCACTTTGGTCTGCGGATCGTATTTCTCGCACGACTTTATCCGATGTTGGCCATTATGACCGCCCATTGCATAGATATTACCGTCGACTACAACAGTACTAACATAACAGCGCTTTTCATTCATATCTTGTCTGTCATACCGACGCTTCGTAATGGTATCGAAACACTGGACAGTCTTCAAAAGGTTGATACCGTCGGTGCCGCCGATCACGTAAACCAAGCCATTGATTATCTAAAGTGTATGTAAACATGTTATACAGTTTGTTAAACAAAACAACAAAATAAGATAACATTGAGAGGACGGGTAGTGTTTACAGTACTTGCATTCCGTGATAAGCGCGGGGGCTGTTATGCGATATCTTTGTGTCAAAGCATCGGTTAGTCCTAATATCGTAAACTTTGAGCATAGTTGACGGTACGCCCTCCTGCCAGCCGCCAAACACTATGGCAATCTCGTGCGGGACGCGCGGCCTAATGGCTTCGGGATGTAGGCCAACATACAGACCGTAACCGTCTTTCTCTGTCCAACAAAACAATTATTAATTTGTTTATAATTTTAAGACACAATTTTTATAAGCAATACTTTTAGTAAATGTACGAAAAGTGTCGACAAATTTGTTGACTAACTGTTGTCTGTCTTGATCTTCGACGATAAGAGCAATGATGGCCACTGTATTCTTAATTGATACTATTTCTAGACGTGCGTAACGAAGATTTGATAGCAATTGATGACCACTTCGTTCATTAGCTGACCAATGGATCCAATGGATGATCGCTTCGTAAACTGTTTGCTCGGATTTCATGTGGACGTTGGCTATCAGTACTGTTATCTCGTCGGCCAATAGTTCTGGTAAATCAATACACTTGTAGATCACCTTTAAGTCAATTGAGAAATGATTGTCAAATTAATTCAATTACAACAAGTATTTCAATCAGTCATTTACATCACAAGAGTTTTCTTTAATGAAAATAAACGCTGCGTTTGACAGTCGGTGTTGGTGTTGAATACCTAAATGAAAATATTGGACACAATTGTCGAGTCTTGTGGCCAAAAACAAGAGACTGGCGTCCAATACATCAGTCATTTCATAGTCAATGGCAGCTCTAATCAGTGGCCAAATTGTGTCGTCGCTGATACAAAGTGTTGACTCGAATGTCATATCTATGATGGACTTCGAGACCTGTTTGTCCATATCTTGGACACCAATTTTCTTGACTTCCGATCCATTGTCCAGTAGTTGTACTGTTTCGGCGTTACTCTCATTCATTGCCGTCACCTGACTCTGTGTAAACTGTGGACCCAATGTCGACACAATTGGCAAACGGACGCACTTTTCGCCGTCATCGTTGGTCACTATCATTACGTCGTTGGCTTCGCGTGTTTGCCGAAGTTGTCGTAAAGCTTTTCCTCTGTCGGCAAATACATCCCAATCGAATGCTGTCGCAGTGGTGGTCGCATCGGGCGAATCGGCTACCGGTGCTGTCAATTGGTTACCACTAGTCGATGATAAATCTTTTAAAGACATATTTAACTTTTGTGATCAAATTTAAGAATTAATTTTGTTGACGATTGTATTATTTAAATGATTTCAAAATTTCAGTTATAAACATATAAACTTTTTTTTTAACTGTATTTATCTATATTTATCTGTATATAAAAATTCATTTACTGTATAATACTAACGAGACTTTATTTTTTATATACAGTAAATAAATATATAGTTTTATTAAATTAATTAATTATAAGAATCGCGAGACCGTTGAAAAATCATTAAACATTATTGAAAAACTTTTATTATGTCTTGCGCTATCTTTAATTATTTTAAAATATATAATATATATTAAATTTWAAAAAAAATAAAATTTATAAATAATATATATTATTCATGAACATTAACAAATAATAAATAAATAAATATCAATATAAATGACTGTAGTTAATGTCGATCCAAATAAATATGACTATCGGTACAAACATAAGCCCACCGACCAAATGATAGACTAGACTCGGATACCAACTGATTGTATAACGAAATATTGTACTGAAAACTAGTGAACCGATTGTTGGGACAGCCGTCTCAAAGGTGGCCAAAACGCTGAACACTTTACCCGATTCTGATTCGGTGGCAATCATTTTCGATATCAACGATCGGACGGCTATCGAGCACAGACCCGACGCACAGCCTAACAAATACATTAGATACAAACCCAATGGACTGGGTATGGATCCGATGGCTATCAGCGACAATACTGATGACAGATAGCCTAGTATACCGAGTTTGGTGTCGTCTACTTTGAATAGACCAGATAATAGATAGCCAAACGGTGCAGTGGCCACCATTACCGCTGCCGATACTATCGATCGGACAGTACTGAACTGTTGGGCATCCCATTCGTATACTTTTTCCACATACGGATAGATTATCGGCGTATCTTTGACCAGTGCTAACAATACAATACACATCGATAGATACATAAGCCATAGCTGTTTCCGGCGCCGTTGTGGCCGCGGTTTCAATGCCGTCCTAAACATATCCCTAACGTTGTCGATGTTAAACATTTTGCGTACAGAAAATTTTGCGTCCATTTTGCCGATTGTTTCCGCCGACTCTACTATCACTTCATCATTCATTGATTGGCTAACCATCCTCTGATGCCGGGATGTGCTGGCCATCAATGGCTGAATTTCTTCATCGTTAATACAAACTATACTGTTGTCTAACTGAGCCGTCAGTATTGTTTGGTCGTGTSGTCGTCGTTGRTGACGGGATTCGTTGATCATCAACAGTACCCATAGAAAGGCCAGTCCAGTGGCTGACAAACATATTATGAAAATGCTATTATAATTGTGTATATGTTTGTCGGTTGTCTGCAAATTGCCGCTTCCAATCAGATAACCGCCCAAATAGGTACCCAATGAACCAGCTAGTCATCAAATATAAGGAAACAAAAAAAAATAAATTAATAAATATATACCTAAACCTAAACCTAAACCTAAACCTAAACCTAAACCTAAACCTAAACCTAAACCTAAACCTAAACCTAAACCTAAACCTAAACCTAAACCTAAACCTAAACCTAAACCTAAACCTAAACCTAAACCTAAACCTAAACCTAAACCTAAACCTAAACCTAAACCTAAACCTAAACCTAAACCTAAACCTAAACCTAAACCTAAACCTAAACCTAAACCTAAAYCTAAACCTAAACCTAAACTATAAAATATATTAATTACTTAAATAAATTAGTAAATAATATATATATATATATTTYTAATGTAGATCAATATAAATATATTATATATAATAACAGTATAAAGTATTATCATATAATATATAATAATTATTATTATTATAATAKTATTATCACTAAAWAATAACTTTTAASTTATTTTTTTCAATATTGTTTAATTGAAATTAATTTAATCAAAAATAAAACTAACAAATAATAWACATTTACTTGAAATACAATAATGCATAATAAAAAATAATGCAATTAYTGTTTTTTTAACTGATTTTATGTTTATTAATAACAAAAATTTTATTTATATAATTAAATTAACAATTTTAATTTAACTAAATATTTTKTGTACAAACCGGCCGCAACTGTCACTTCAAATGTCAAAAATTTGATGAATCGGTACTCTTTTGGCGAGTTATTTGTCATATAGCTATAGCAGGTCAGCCATACCACCGACCAGCCACCCGACAGGCCGTACGGTATTATACACAATAGGATATAGTAAACATCTATTTTWAAAAAAAAATTATTATTTAAAAAATAATAATATTAATAATAAGTATATTATTAATTTTAATCAATTTATATGCTAAATAAATTAGTATAAAAAAAGTTATAATTAAAAAATAACTACAAACACACAAAACAATTATCTAATATTTRACAATTAAATTATCTAGATAAATTATTACACCAATAAAAATTTACCTGATAATAGAAATCAGATAACATTGAAACTATTTAAAAAAAACAATTATGGCATAAAAAGTGTTTCAACATTATTATRGGGGGGGGGGAGAAAAAATTAAGTTAACATAACAACAAAATATTAACTTAAAATTTTAATAAATTAATAATAATAATAAATAATAATACTCCATTGAAAATATATGGCATTGACCAGTAAGCCCAGATAGCAGCCAATATAGCCGACACATACTATTAATAGTAAAATTTTGCGGCCATGTATATAGCTGTCCGTCCAGGAGCCGACAAATAGGACATAGACCAGTGCCGGCATTGTACCCAATATTATACTATAGGTATTGAACTGAGCCAGATCACCAAGTATGGCATCTCTGATTTGAATGTCTACCTGGGTGGCACCGGTAGTACCTGTTGTCGATAGTTTGCTTATTTGGGCACARTATTGGACAGTTTGATTATAACTATTCAGACACAATTTGTCCTGGACCAGTTGATTGAAKGTTATRTCCGATAGCATCATTGATAGTACATAGAAAAACATAAACGGCTCGATTTTCAGACTATAGATTAGGTCTAGAATTTTTCTAACTGTCCCTATTTTGGGAACTCCCTTATTGTCATCATCATCATCATCAACATCAACATCATCATCGTTGACAACATTATTATTATTATTAATATTCATAGTTTTATAACTTTTTTTTGGTGTTTTTGAAAAATTATTTTTCTTACAGTTTTATAGTTGAACTAAATTATTATTTTATTTAATTAATTATTTTTTTTTTTGATGTTAGATCACATAAWTTATAAAACTTTTTTTTAATTTTTTTTATATTTATTGACTACAATTGACACATCAATGGACACACAGTATGATAGGTCTTAAGCGGAGACAGTTTACGATTGGATTCATTCAGCGCTATATATATATGTAAACTAATAGTTTTATATAAATATATTATTATAATATTTGTCTAATTTTTTATTATTATGTATAATTGGTTAACACATTCAATGTTACAGGATATTATTGTTTATTATTATAATAATATTACAATTTTAAATATTAGATTTAAATTTACGAATAATTCTAATATCATAACAATTAATACCATAAACAATATATATATATATTTTCAATACAATATTACAATTTAATTATTTAACATTTTAAATGGGTGTAAATTATGTAGACAGTAGATGATGATGTTATATATATATATATATATATATTAAATTGTAATATTGCATTACAAATTATTTATAAACTGTAAATATACAGAATATATTGTTTATATTATTGTAATTATTGGTAAAAAATTAAATACAATATTTAAAATTGCACTTTAATTATAATAAACAATAATATCCTGTATAATGTATATCCCGTTCAAAAACCACTTATACTGTACCTATAAAAAAAAGTTGACAAATATTATTATTATATGTTAGATAACTATTAGGTTTATATAAATCGCTGAATGAATTCACTGGTGAAGTAGTGTCGAAACTGGTGATAGACTGTCCGATAAACACCTGTCCATTGATGTGTCAATTGTGGTCAATATAATAGTAAACAAGTTTTTTAAAAATATTATTTTATTATATAAAAATATTTTTTTTTAATATATTATTATTATTATTAGTATATGTAATAACTGAGAATATAATGTATAAAATAGTAACTATTGATAAACATGTACATGTATTAGTTGTACAGTATAAAATATATGGTTTAATTGCATTTACATTATTCACTTAATGCACTTTATATTTTTTAATATATATATATATATATATATATATATATAGTGTATTTAATTGTAAATATCTTAATGATTAGCATAATATAGTATAGATGTATAACACAATTAATATTAATAATAATAATAATAACACATTATGAAATCTAATAATGATTGTACTTTTTTAAATTAAATTCAATTTGTAATACAATAAAATTAAATTATTATAAATTTATGTTTAAAATAATAATATTCATTTACTATTAAAATAAAAATTTAAAAACAAATTTGCATATAATATAAATTCGCTCAATTATTAAGATATTATAATGTAAACAACATTTAAACAAATAATAATTATTTAACATAAAATTTAAATTATATTTTCAAGTTTATATTTAGTTTTATTATTATTATTAAATATGTAATCACAATTTTTTTTTAAAATTATTATTTCAATATAAAAAAGGCTACCAGTGCTGTGTACAGCACAGGTATCCTTGAAAATCACTTTCTAATTGATAAAAATATATAGTATTTGCAAATTGCTATTAAATTACTTTTATATTATAATTATATATATATATATATATTAAAAAATAACTATTACTAAATTAAATTTTTGTTAGTTTGATTATATATTTATATCATAGTTTAGTTAACCTAAATTATTACTACAGTATAAATATATTTTAAAAATTAATTAATAGCAAAAAAATTATAAGTATACCAAAAACAACAACAACAAAAAAGTTTATTCAATAGTATTTATATTATTATTAATATTATCAGTAGTTAGACTTTGAATTATTATATAATGAAAATATTTTAGCAACAAAATTGTTGTAAAACATTTAGACTTTAAAAAACAATTACCCAGGTGTATTATATATATAAATAAATTATCAGTATGTATGTAATAAATACTTACAGTTTAATATATCAAAAAAATATTTGTTGATATTATTTTAAAAATTTATATATATATATAACCAGTAAATTCATCTAATATTTTGTTTTTATTATCTTATTTATATTTTTTTCTAGATAAGTGTTAAATATTTTATATTACTTTATTTAAAAAATATATACACAGTATATAAAGTATATAATGTTTTGGATCACAAATTTTAAGTATATATTTTTTTAGTTATATTAATAACAACAACAACAAAATGATAACCTAAATTATTTCTTTTATTTTTTAAAAAATTTCATTTAAAAAACAATATATTGGCTAAAATCATATTAAATAAATTAATCGGTGGTTTAATATACTATAGTTTAATAACTTCTAATATAATAATATTAATATTTAATAACTAATTTAATTAGTTAGCTTATTATAATATGAATTAATTGTATATATATGTATATGTAAATTATTTGTTAATAAATATTATAAACTTATCCAGCTAGTTATCAAACTAAATAATTGATTAACAATAATTTACTTAATCAAAAAAAAAATAATAATACTGATACTAATTATTAGTGTCTTGATTTCCAACTAAAAAAATTATTTTGTCGGTTCAACGCTTATAACTGGGACTTAGTATGTCCACCTAAGTTGACCAGTGGACGCTATTTCCGAAATTTTATTATAACTATAAATAACTATTTGTTTGGTTAGAAACTATAAAAACTTATAAATAATTATTTCATTGATTTTGAAAAATATAAGCATTAAATTGTAAAATATGTCACAATTATATGTAAAAACAAAAAGTAATAGTTATATAAATTATATAAAATATGTAAACTGTTATCAACTCATATTACTTTTTTAACAATAAAAATAATTAGTTTATTTATATAAATCATTTTTGTAAATATGCTGAAAACAAGTGAATTATATATCAGTTGCAAATATTTATAAGAAAATAAATAACTATTTCAATAACTATTTGGCTTTTTTGGCAACTATATTCAACTATTTAGTACAGTTTAAATAACTATTTTAACAACTATTTGACTTTTTTTAGCAACTATTATAACAACTATTTAATAGAGTATAAAAAATTATTAATCAATACACTACTAATTATGGTACTATTGATAATTGCATAAAAAATTAATCAATTAATTTATATATATATTGAAAACTAAACTTATAATATCGATGATCAAATAATTTTGGTTAATAATAAAACTGTGAAAAAATATTTTTTTTTAAAAAAAGTTATCCAGCTAAAAATTTCACACATCAAACATCAAAACACATACTGTATATAACATAACTTAACATACTTTATGGTTACTGTATAATAATAATACTGCCAAAAAAAATACTGTAATTTATTATTAATGTATTTGTAATGCTATAGTAGTAGTAGTAGTATTGATAATACTGTATGTTTAACATAGCTGTCAAAACATACACAACAAAAAAACTAAACAAAACACATATTAAATGATATGTTAGCTGAAAAAAAAACTACTAAAATAATTATTGTTACACTACTTGTCATATAAATTAATTAAATGTGCAATAGATGTGCCAAAAATCAAAAATCAAAATTAATTTTGTTTAAAAACAATAATCAATTGATTTTTAAAAATTTTAACCAACAAAYAAAAAACCATTGTATATAAATTTTGTGCTAGCTAAAAATTTTTTAATTATAATCATTATCAATTTATTAATATATATTATATAATGTCGACATTTGAACACAAGGCCGGCACTGCCATTGAATGTCTATCKGTAAGTCTACCGGGAGAGGTGGGGTGGGGGTGGGATCGGCAGCCAGTRTGGGTGTAAACTCTATGRTTGTCTACCCKTCCCTCCCCAATACACCAACAATCAATTGTGGATTTAAAAAAAAAATTATATGTAATAACTTTTTGTATTTTTGTTATACACCCCCACCCACCACTCACCCACMCCCTACCCACTGACCATTTTTAAAAACCAAATTAGATACCAATCAAGTTGACCAAAGAGATCAGCTACGATGAAACTGGTCGCGAACTACTCAAGTGTGGCTTCAAAATTGGCGGCGGCATTGACCAGGATTTCCGACAGAGTCCGCACGGTTTTACCGATAATGTAATTATAGTTTATTTATCCAAAAWACAAAACAAAAACAAGATTTACCATTAAAAAAAATACATACCTTTCCTCTCCTCCTATCTCCRCCACTACCTAATTGCYAGGGTATATACGTTACGGATGTGACATCCGAGGGYCCGGCCTGGAAGTGCGGCCTACGTATGGGCGACAAGATATTACAGTGCAATGGCTACGACTTTACAATGGTTACCCACAGAAAGGCGGTCGAGTATATCAAAAAGCATCCCATACTCAATATGCTTATAGCCAGGAAAGGGGTCACACAAACCTAAAAACAAACTGTGTCTACCCCTACCCCCACCAKCCATCTATCCACCCACCCGTTCCGTGTTTTATAGTTGTGTGTAGTTGTGTATAGTTGGATAGGGCAGTGGGTGGGGGCCATGAGGGRAGTGTAATCAGTTGTTGTGGTGCTAAATAATTGGCGACTATCATCATCATTATCATCAACAACAACAACAAACCGACCGCGACTATTGTGKTGTCGGTGGCGGCCAAACAAACAACACATTCCGATAATTTTTACCGTAAATTATAAATGTTTTATAAAAACAAACAAACTATTGGGGGTTTTTTTMAAAATAAGCCATTAATTTTATAACAATAATTAATTTAATTGATTTAGTAATTGTTTTTTTTTGTTTTTTTTAATTAATTTTTTGTTATATACTATTTATTAAGTTAATTATTATTAATTATATATTTTAATTATTTATATATATATATATATATATATATATATATTGATTGTATTTATAATTTGTAATAATAAGGGCAATAAAAACAAGCAATCTTTTTATATACAAAAAATATGTATTATATATTTAAATCAATTGATTAATTGGAAATTTTATTTTATTGTATTATATTATTAATTAATAACAGTATATTAAATGTATTAAAAAAAATTTATACTGTAATTAATAAATTTATTATTTAATAAAAATTTGTGTCTAATACTATCGCTATCGACAATAATAATTCGCTATATATATATATATATATGTGTGTGTGTGTGTGTGTATGTGTGTATGTGTTATAACTATTAAAATAACCGTTAGTTTAAAAAAAATTAATTAATAAATAAATTCAAACGCGAGACCAGTATATAATTTGTTAGTAATTGTTATATATTTATCTTTTTTAAAAAAAAAATTATTGCAATATAATAATCATGATATCCATAAATCGACATTTGATTTTATTGGTGATAATAACAATACCAATAATAATACCAATAATTTTGGTAAATTWYAGCWCATGTAGTGATGATRATRATGTTAACAATACCCGGGCATCGGTTAATCCKATWGTAATTAAAGCCACACTGAGACCACTGTTTGTTGGCCGGAGTGCACTGTATCCGATWATATTGACAATAATTGYCATCTGTATGGCCATTATGACCTGTATTATCTGGTAATGATTGGCAYAGTGTTAGCACACACACACACACCCTCACAAAAAAATYTTTGTTTACTAAATTATATTTAAATTTTTATTTTCCTATAGTTTTATCGCATCGGTAATCGAGTCGGACATTGAAGAACGCCAGAACCGGGCTCTAGGAAAATGGGGTATTATATGATAATTATGATAATAATAATAATAATTATAATTATTATTAACTATTACTTWAAYAAACAAAAAAAATCTTATAAATAATTTAATAGTTAATAGAGAGGCCAGTATCAGAAAGTCAAAGACTATTGAATTAAATTCAAGAAAATTAAAAAAATATGAAAAACAAAATCAATTGAAACGACAAGTGATTAAACCAAACGACWATAAAATCAATACAAMAGAAATGATTGYKAAAACTGATGATAAASTGGTGGCCAATAATAAGACACCGCAGAAGATATCGACACCGAAGAAGATGTCGTCCACTTCGTCGTCATCGCCAAAGACATCGACAAAATAATAGATTTGTTTTAATTAATTTTTTTAAAAAAAAGTTATACAAAATACTTGTAAAATATTTGTAATATAAAATCAATAAAATATAAACTGTAATCAATTAATTACACTAAAATATTATAGCTATTTATATGTTAGTTAGAAAACTTCAATATAGWGAGAAAACTTCAGTGATAAACAAAAATTGTTTCATATATTCAAACACCACAAACAAAAACAAACAAATTTTTGTTATTTATTATTATTATTCGTAATATATATTTTTATTATCTTATAAAAGTTAATATAATTTAAATAAAAAAAATATTCAATCAATTATCAAATTAACAAAATTACTAACAATAATAAGTATCGGTATATATTATCGGTAAATATATATATATAAACTTATCAAATACAGGGGGAGGGGGTTTATATTAAAATAGGTTACGACACAATGGACAGGTACTATTGTTGGACGTACTGAACCATTTATACTGTTCCGAAAAAAAAATCAGAAAAATAAGTTTTGATTAATAAATAAATTATAATTATCATTAAAATAGTTGGGGTGGGGGTGGGAAACCCCCAAAATACTTACCAAACAAGCTGAATGAAAACGCTTTTTACAATACTTGCACTGAAGTCGCGGCAACTGACAGGTCTGGCCGTGCAATACATAGAAACATATCATACATTCGTCCACTCCTTCGAAACGTTTGTCGATATTCTTCTTCCAGAGTGTCAGTCCATCCAGTATTGAGCCGTTCTGTTGCCGCACAAGGAATGGTAGCAAACAAATCAATAATTAATWTTTATTTTAAACCAACAATCATAACAGMAGGTCTAACCTGATGTGTCAAAAATGTGGTCAACTGTAACAACCAGGTGCGCCACTGGGCACCGGTAACGCCAATACGTTTGCCGCTGTCGATACCCACTGGACCTAACGGATGATTTTGTGGCAATTGAATCAATAGTTCGATAGTAATCTCTTCGATAGTATAATTGGCTACCACTTCACGGGCCATTGGCCGGGCTTTGATTGTCATATTTTTGAACTGTGAAATATCAGCCTTTTGGACGGCATCCAACTCCTGRGCCGATAGTTGACCACTGAAATAGTTTGATGTATATTTGTTSACTACTTCCGATGTCTTTCGATCACAATTGTTCCACCATTGYCTCACTGATGCCGGCAATCGGCGCAACAATAGATAGTATAGATATGATGACAAACATTGAATGTGTGTCGAGTCCAGTCGTGGTTCGTCAATCAGTTTCTGTGTCCATATTCGGGGCGACATATTGGCCAAACAGTTAGCGTCCAGTGTACGGCCATCGATATCGGTCGGTGCCATTGATAAGGGCATCAAACGAAATAGATTTTCAAGTARTCGCGATAGGTATGCAAATTGACCTAAAAATGCGGTAAATTGTGGTCGACTTTCGTCGCATAGATTGTTGAATACTTCCAATATTTCTGTCCAAATCAATAGRTAGGCCAACGTATAGGTGAATGAATCGGTATCCGATTCGACAGTACAGATACAGTCGCCGATACGATAGTCGGATAGCATTGTATCGACAATASTATCGGTTTGTTGAAGCAATGATAACATGGTCTTTGGCGGTGATCTGAATTAAATTAGTATTTTTAAAAAAAAAAATCAAATAATAATCTCATATATAAATAGGTCATTACAGATAAGTCTCCTCTTCCTCCCGGTTCGATGGTATCGGTATGTAATCGCGTAACATGAATGGGATAATTCTGAAAAATCAATAAAATTATTTTTGAATTAAAAATATTAGTTAAATTTATTATATTTTTTACTTTAATATCAATCGATGAAAAGATAATGCAATCGAGTGGCTCTTATTGACAACAAGTGGACAAAACAGATTGAATCGGTTCTCCTTTTCCGGTGACAGACATAGATAATCGTATGTCTTCAGTAGTGTCTTCACGGGTAGAGCTTCTCTGTTGTTGTCATTGATTGGCAATATGTCGACAATAACCGTATCGTTGACTAATATAACTGTTTTGGCCAATTGRTTGACCAAAACTTCTTCATAGATGTTAAGCTCATTGTCTAATAATAATCAGAAAAAATAATAATTAGATTCCTTTCAAAAAAAAAAAATACTTTTGAATGGCTTAGAAAAAACTCTATACACTAACCAATAAAATCGATATAAAACGGTATTAAAATATGAAAAATATTTGGCGAATGAAATTCGTGCCACTCTTCCGATAGGTTTTGCGGATATTTATCGGTCGATGCGATCGGGATCTGGTCATCAAATATCGTACTAATTGTTTGAATCAAACGCAACAGTTTTGTTGCAAATAAATTTACAGCTAAACTWCCGTTAAGTTTCGTTTTTTGTTGAACTAAATTCTGTAATAAAAAATAACAAAATTTAAAAATATAATATATAATTATCGGTTAAATGAAAAAAATATATTTATTTATTATATTTATCWACAAAATAAATAATTAAATACCATTAGCCATGATGTAGTTGAACATAGGATCAAATCCCAATGAGTTTGTTTTAGGCTATCCGAGTAGCGGCTAATTATAACAGCAAACATATCGATGATTACACTATAAAATTGTAATTCACTATYGGGTTCAATRTCACTGAAAAAAAATATTTTTAAAAAAAATTAAACATTCATTASMGATAATGAAAAAAAAATTAAACWAWTAAACYAAATAATAAATMATTAYAAAATTTATATATACTTTTTATAGTAAAATCTATCCGAGTTTGACATTTTAAGACTACATAACATATCCATAAGCGTTACGACTGTTTCGGTKGYGGCGGCGACGGCTGAGGCAATGGCAACCTGTTTACCACTTTCCTCCACATCGGTCATGTCTACTGTTATCGTCAAGTTCTTCAAACAGGATTCAATGACAACCAATTTCGAGATACCGTCGTCCAAATTGACAAACTCTTGGCAATTGATGAAATTATTTAGCGATGTCTTCATCAGTTCAATCAAATCGTTTTGCGGTATTAGTGGYAAATAAATTTGATAGACAATAGCTTCGGTAAATTTATAACTATTTTATTTAATCAAAAAAAAATAAATAATAATAATAATAACTCATTTAGTATTTCATTGACTGGTATTAAAAAAAATAATACATACTTTCCTCCGATGTCAACATTATATTCAAAATGTTTACTATTGTTGTCAACATAGTTGTCAACATAATGGCTAAATGTCAGTGCCTTTAATGCATCATAACTATCAAGTAATCTATAATTTAGCGAAAATAAAAAACAATTACCGGTTTATAATTAAATTAAATTATCAATTAMAACACTAGACATACTTATTCAGCATTATTTGTCCCAATTTAACATTCAATTCGTAAGCAATGGTAATATTAAGAATATTCTGTAAACTTTCGCGAAAAATACGGTCAACTTTGGCAAAACAACTCGACTTTTTCGTATTAAACTTGGATTTTGTCGATACGTAAGCACCGGCTGTAAACAAATGTTTCATTTGGGCAACGATTASATCAATCAAATCAYTRTTCAATTGAAGCGGCGATTGATTTTGYTTAAGAAGATTYTCCAGAAACAACAATGTGGTTACCGACGARTAGACAAATGGACAGCCAATGGTGTCCAATGAGCTGCTGGTGTTGTTGCCATCGGTAATCATTTGACAATTTTCCGTATCGATTAGCTTATCGCTGGTCAGCCAATAGTAATGAACGACTGAGCGATCGTATCGCAAATCAGCTAATGATTGCCATTCACTGTCAGTCAATAATATCAGATCCAATATTTGTCTTGTATTTTGGTCACTACTCAGTGATTCCCTATCGTTTCATCGATATTTTCATTGTTTGTTTCGTAAATTATATTTAAGAGTTCACTGGCGCACCGGTAGACTAGTTCAGCACTGGAATMAAAAAATRAATCATTAAATAAATTATTAGATAAAAATACAAACAAACAAAAAATCAATAATTACTTCTCTAAAGTGGTAATCTTTGCCTGCAATCGGGATCTAATCTGAAGAGCCAATGTTGTAATCAGTCCGCCGTCGCTAAGATAGGCACCGTTGGATCGGACAATGTTGGCCACACCCGTCTTCCAGGCGCTCATAAGCTGATGGTTTGGATCATCGAATCGTAAGTTAATCGAAAAGATCGTAACAAGCAGTTCACGGGCAGCGGACAATTCGGTACATAATTCGTAACTGGATAACAGTTCCGACGCCAATCGACACGTAAAGTCTACTAARTGGTCACTGTTGGCGGCGATAGTGGCAGCTGTCAATTGGCGACTATTGTCTTGCAATAGGACAACGAAATTTGTCGATAACTTCTTCAATATATTTGCGATCAAACGAATTACCGGTTAGACAGTGTCGGATCAGCTGCCAGAGTATGTCTTGATCGCGCTGTAATTGGGCGGAACTGGTAGTATCAATGCTGGCGGCAATCAGCAGTAATGTCTGGTCAACCAATGACTTTCCGGCCGACTCACTCTTCAACCATTGRGACAACACTTTATCGTTGGTTTTGATAATCACAGAAAACAATGTTTCGGTGATATGTGGATCAGTTAGMGAACAGATTTGATCGAGTATTTGAAAYTTCAACCCATTATCGTCGATCAGCGACAAGAATATCAATGTTATATCAATTAATGTTCGCAATTGTCTGGACTTATCACTCGACGGTAAATTAAGACTTTGAATTTTGAACCATTCGTTGAGATATAGAGTCCAAAAGTTAGCATAACTTTCCACTTCGGTWGATTTGGTCAACAAATTAGCRAATGTGTCGGCGGTTTGAAATCTCATTAAATCCATYAGYAATTCTAGACATTCATATTTATGATAATCACTTTTGTAGACATGGATCAGCTGAATGATCACTTGAGTGAGCAAATCTACTGCTTCGTCAACACTAATCAAAYGTCTTAACTGAATATTTTTGACGCTCTTCTCGACTAAACTGATGTCGTCTTTATCGCTGTCGCGACGAAASCGTAACTTTCGATCACTTTTGTTGGCATTGATATCACAGAATAGATTGACCAGTAATCGGGAAATTCTTGGTAATGTCTTGTAATTGTAATCAACAATTTGTTTCACACATATCGCTGTCAAATCGTTGCCAATCAGCGAAACTAAATGTTGATAACTGTTGTTGTCTTGTTTAGTCAAATACATCCAGAGAGAGCCTAAATCCGAGAACAGGCATGTCTTGGCCAGTAGATCATCGGTAACAATGGCGTCGCCGAYAAGTACTAATAACTGGGATAACATTTTTTTTTGAAAACAAAAAAATAMATTAATTAMCGGTAGTCTAGAGTAATCATWTATAAAAAATRCTGTCAATTATTAACTACCTGTTCCTTGACTAGTGTTGTCTGAAATTGGTGTCTCTGTTGACWATCGCTAATGAAATTGTTGGACAATGTATAGCGCATACACTCCATATAGGCTTTAACTATAGCATTGCACTCGTGCTGACACTTATTTTGGACAGTCTTATTGATACTATTGATTAGAAAAYCAAATTTTGAGGTTTTATTAAATKAATTTACCGATAATTTTATTGATATATAAAACAAAAAAAMMAAACAAACCCTTCTCTCATGAATACATAAAATTCTTCGTGAAATGTAATAAACCGGTCGACAGATTCRTACGGTACGCGACTCAACAGCGGTAACAGATTGGGAAACAAAATGCCGGCATTTCCGCGGCCAGCCTCGCGAATTACGGCYCGAAATTGCGGGTAAAATGCTTTTTTAAAGTTAACATTTTCCCAACATTTCTRCAAAAAAAAACAAAACAATTGTGAAATAAWAACAATAAATAAATAATTAATATTTTTTTTAAWWAATTTTAATAGTTWTTTAATTTACGTCAATAGTTATCACAGACAATAAGGCACATTCCCAGACGGCCGGTGCCACCAATATGTCCCGTTCGTCTAGTCCGCCGAGTGTTAGGCCACATATTTTATTGGCAAACTCTTGGTATAGKTKMGGCATATATTGGGCTACCGATGCCATCAATCTAAACCATGAGCTCCTAATCTGATAACAAATGTTTGTTTRTTTTAAAGTAATTAGAKATAWAWAAAKTATTTTTTAAACAAACCAACGAATCGGGATATTTAGCAAATTTCCAGAACTTATTATTGCCGACAATATCTTTGATRTCCGATCGGAACTGTTCGTCGGCCAGAATATCGGTCGACAGTGTGGCCAACAGTGCCGTCAAACCTTGTAGACTATTGGACATTAATCGCTGGTATTTTGATTTATTTTCATCGGGAGTGGCACTGAAAAACACAAAAAAATACAATTATCATCACAATTATCACCAAATATTGATCAAATATAGAGTACTTACGATARTTCGCTGACACTGTCGAGTGTCTGATTTAATAACATGTCTTTAATATACTAATGAAATAAATAAATGTAAAAAAATTATTAAAWTTACGGTAAATTAAAAAAAAWCAWTTTTTTTGTATAAATACACTAATAATGGAGTCTTTGGTAAACGTTAAGACATCCGACTTTTTTGTCGATGGAAATGCCGTATCGAAAGCACTGATGGAAGCGGTAGCCGCCGGACTATAGTTGTCGTACTGTGTGGTCAACCAGATGGGCATCAATTGGCGYAAATACGGCGCTATATTGCGGCCAACTT
>NW_026533209.1:45000-262500 GCF_028296485.1 Oppia nitens
ATATGATATACACTTTCATATAGTTTCATAGAGTTTAATGAAATATAAATACATTTAATTATTATTATTATTATTATATAAATCTAATATTTTAGGTAAAATAATATACTTTACTATACTTGTTATTAATACAGTATTATTTATGTAGTAAATTATAATATTTAAACAAAAATAATAGTTGTATTAGGTTTATACTGCAGTATCACTTTATATATATATATATTTAAAAATATAATTATTATTTATCACACTAACAAATACTACGGTAATTATAATAATAATAATAATAATTTAATTACAACAACAAAATATATAGAAAACGATAAGATACCGATACCGCCGAGCATTGGCCGGATAACGGGCAGTGCGTCCATCGAAACACTGGTACGGGTGGGCATCGAGAAAGAGCACGGCCTGTCGCCCGACTCCAAAATGGTAGTACTCCACGATTTTCAGGCCTGTGTCGATGATGAACTGGATGTACGTCGGGGACAGTTAGTCAATGTACTCTACCAGGAAAACGACTGGGTCTATGTAATCGCAGCCGAAACCAATACCGAAGGTTTTATACCACATTCGTACTGTGCGCCAGTTGACAGCCATTTGGCCGGTATGGCTGTCAAACATAAGAAAATACCCAGAAGTTTGGCCGGCGATTACGAATACGGCGATCAGCTGTCATCGACGGCCAAAAGTACGGCCAATCAGTCGGAGTTCGAGTCATATCACGGTCAGCTACTGGCCAATACCGGTTCGGTTATCGGCAGCGGCAGCGGAACCATTGGCGGTGGTGGTGGTGTTGCCGGTGGTGTCATCGAAGTGCATCCGTTTTTCAAGGATCCGGCCGGTCGTTACATAGTTTTATATACGTTTATAGCCCGGGATGAAAACGATGTCAGTGTGGAAAGGGGCGAATTTGTAACAGTGCTCAACAAGGATGACCCGGACTGGTATTGGATTGTCAGGTGCGACGGACAGGAAGGTTTCATACCGTCGGGTTTTGTTTGTTCAGCCGATATGATACACAATTTGGGTATAAATTTTTATTTAATATACTGTATATATATATTTAGTATAACTAATCGCACAATTGACAGGTCATACTAATGCCGAATCAAACTCCACGTCCACCTCAGCCACCAATGGCACCAACAATAATATTGTTAATAATGGTGTCGTCGTCACCAATGGCTTGATGAATGGCGGCGGTGGTGGTGTTGGTGGCGGCGGCAATGGATCTACAACGGCCAGTGCTACCGGTGCCGGCACCGAACCGACAACTGTTGGCGGCGTCGGTGGCGGCGGCGCCAACAACACTGAAATGCGGTTTCACGGCACCGAACTGGTCATGTTATACGACTATAAGGCACAGGCCAGCGACGATCTGTCCGTAAGGCGCGGCGATTGGGTATACGCCGACCTGAATGCCCAGAATGTGGACGGTTGGCTGTGGGCGTACGCACCGAAACTTCGTAAATACGGTTTCATACCGAAAGCCTATGCCCGGCCACCAGCCATGACATCGCTATAGAAGTAATAAAAAACATGGATTATATGTATTATAATWATAATAATTATAAGTTATTTTTTTATTTAAAAAAAATTGACATTTTTTTAGTCTTTATATAAATTAAAATATATATAAATAAAAAAATTGACATTTTTTTAGTCTTTATATAAATTAAAATATATATAAATAAATTATATACTCTGTATAAAAATATTTAATTGACTTATTTTTTWATTTGTTGTTAAATTTGTTATTYAGCCATAAAAATGTCATTAAAAGTTTTTTTTAGAAATTTAATTGCMATTTRATAAATTAATTATATAAAAAATATATATTGTATTTATATTTAATTAATTTTAATTATGTAAATATATTGTTTTTATAAATATATAAAACTCATATWAATWATWATTATTATTTAAGWTATACTGTAAATATATATATATCTCTATATTTAATAATTTACTTTATAATGTGTGTTAGTGTGCATTAATTGTATTGCTAAAAAAGCAATTATTTAAATTTAATTAAATTTTTTTAATAACATTTATTGTATTTTTGTTGTTGTAATAAATTTATTTAAATTATACTATCAGTAATTAATTAACAATTAGAATATATTTGTTTAGAAAAATTTTTATTTTATTATTAATTTATTTATATAACATTAATAACTGAATATTTATTTTTWAATTATTTAGTTTTAAAAAAATAATATTCTATTAAAAAAAATTTTKTTTCTTATTTAAATAAAAAAATATTATTACTAATAATATTGACATAATAATAATACTGTACTAACTTGTACTSTAAGTAAACAWTTATAATAAATATATATTGAATATATTATTTTCATTTAACAAATGAGATGAATAAACATAATATTTGAATAATATTATTACAAATAGAAATAATTATATATATATATATATTTTGGTTATAATTATAAATCAATATATTAGATATTATATGAACGAAAATTYTTACATAAATAGCATATATATATATATATATATATATATATATATATATATCAGTATATATATATTAATATGTATTATAAATGTATTGAGAATTTCATATTGAAAAAAATAAATATATTATACACAATTTGRGCTTAAAATTTAAAATATTTATTTTTATTGGTTGTCTATTTTGAAASTATACTTAAAATTARTAGTCAATTAGYAATTAGCCGTAAATATGTGAGTGAGTGGGTGTGTGTGTTTWAAAAAAACATATTAAACCATAAAAGTATTTACACATTTTAATTAGCATATGATTTTAAAAATTTAAAATARATTGTTAATTATATAWTAATTATATTATATATTGATAATATATATATACAGAAACATTATATAAAAGTATATATATTACARAATATWTAATTAGTTATAATTCATAATWATATTGATATTTAATATAATAAGTTAGTAATAAAAAACAATATACTTTATAAACTAAAAAAATATATCAAATTATTTATACACTTAGATATAYGTATTTATTATAATATACATTGTTTAATATATTGTATTTAAATATTGATAATTAKAAAATTATTATATTTTTAAATAATCGATAATTTACTATTGATATAATTRTATGGATAGAAATTATTTAAAATAAGCATCCAAAATTGTACTAGATGATTCTGTATATAATATATATACAGTTATTAGTGATTTTTAATTAATTAAAWWWTTAAAGAATATTATCATGGTAGAATCTASATAAATTATTTTTTTAATTCCCATTTTTATATAACAYTAATATTTTTACATAATAGTGATAATATAAAAAAAACATAATTATTAGTATGTATACTGAAATTTATTACTAAATTAAATAACTTATATAATATATACATATATAATATATATAATATATATAATATATAATGTATCACACACTTATCACAACCAGTGGTAACATCTATGGACAGCCCAACATACCAGTGCTCAYTGACTTTACTACTCACACACACACACACAGTACTCACCCATACATACATAAGCCATGTATATGTAGTGTATATAACAGAGTCATTGGCCTCAATGCAAATTTGGCGGCACTTGATGTGTGTGTGTGTGTGTGTATGTGTTTATACTGTATGTGTGAGCACTTGTTTTATACATAATATACAGTTTATATGTTGTATGTATTTTTGACAATAAATTTTTTTACACACAWACAGTGTGTATATAAACAATAATAATAATTATTATTAAATCGTTATTAACTTAAATTATTTAATAGTAGTAAACTTTTTTTTTTTAATATATATWGTGTGATATATATAATATAAAAATTTAATTTTTAAAATTAATTAAAAACAATTTTTTTAACATGCATGTGTGTGTGAAATAATTTATAATGTGTTTTAATTTATAATTCAATGAAACATTTTATTATTATTAATAATTATTATTAATTATTATTATATTAATAATATACTTAATATATATACTTAACTATTTCAACAACAAAAAATGTTTATATAATATTGAAATATATTATTATWAWTTGTTTGTATTTAGTGATTATAATTATATATATATATATATTATCATCTAATATATTGAATAACATTGTCTATCGATTACAACCATAATTAATAATTAATAATTACATAAAATATTTTTAATAAATATATATATATATATAATTGTTTATGATGTCCACAACAAAAATATGATAGGTAAGTTACGATATTTATTTTTAAATTTAAATTATTATTTTATAATAATTAAATATATATTATCTATAATTTTAATATATGATATCTATTATACTRTAGTATACCTACTATTATATACCTAATATATATTACATTATAATGCAATTTACTAAAAATATTATACATATATAAAAGTATTATACTTKAAATAAAAACACARTTTGATTTTTTTTGTGCTAAATAATAATGATTATACAAAAATTTTAATGTTTATATAACATTWGAAGTATATATATATATATATATATATTTTTTTGTTTAATTTTTTTAAGTAATTATTATTTTAATTTGTGAGTAATATATTATTTATTTATTTAATCAATATATATATAAATTATATATATATATATATATATATTATTATTATATTTCATTATTTTGTTGTTTGGTTTGAAATTTAAACCGCATTTTCTATATAWTCAGTATATTTTATATAATAATAATAATATTTGGCGCCAATAAATAACTAATACATACGGGTTTTTATAATAATATTATTTTAATTTTTTTTATATATATAAGTACATAAAGTAATAATAATAATAATAATTGCAAAAAATTGTTTTTTCAATATATTTATAAGTTATATAGATTTTTTTGAAGGTTAAATATATAGCAAGTTTTTAAGTTGATTTTTATTTTTTGATAAAAATATGTTTTATGCAACTATGCATATATATACWTATATATATAAATTTATAATATACTGTATATTATTTTATTGATTTTTATTAACAATATTGTTTCATACAGTAGTGTGTCTTAGAAAGTTTATATTTATTTTTTAAAAATATACAAATAAACAAAAATAATATAATAATTAAATATACGTTATTATGTTTTATTTCTAGTCTAATAAAAAAAAATTATATCATTAAATTCACATTAGGCTACAATATATTTACAGATATATATATATAATACATAAGTGTTTAATACTGTATATATATACATGTATAAAGTTATATAAATAAAATAAAAAGTGATTATTTTTTAAATACATGGACAATTCAAATTTTAGTTTATTTAGCAATTGATTACCCCCTCTACTTCAATTTTTTACCCCCTCATCGCAATTGAATRCAAAGAGAGAGAGAGAGAGAGAGAGAAAGGTTGAAAAAAACTTTATCTATAAAGTAAATTGCAGTGCACTTCAATGCCAACCCTTTTTTGTGTTATCAGGTACTAACCCATCCCATGATTTTTATATAAAAATTTTATTTTTTCTGTACACACCATAGGCTGCTTTAAGTAAWGTTTTTTTTTARAAAAAATGATGTGCAGGTTATACCTACCATGAGATGAGTTTTATATTTATTTTATTTTGTTGATTATCTATACAATTATTGTGTATGTGATTTGCCAACAACACAAACAAMMAAAAATAAAATGAAACTAAAATGCATAACATTTTTATATTTTTATTGTATATAATCTTTAAGTAACTTTATTTTAAATAAAAAWAACTAAAAGAGTCAACACTTGTGTGTGTGTGTGTATGTGTGTGTGTGTATGTATGTGTGTGTATGTATGTGTGTATGTATGTGTGTATGTATGTGTATGTATGTGTGTGTGTATGTATGTATGTATGTGTGTGTGTGTATGTGTGTATGTTGTGTGTTGTGTAATGTAAAAGTGAATGACAGAAACAAAAAATAATATAATTTTTTTTAATCTCAAATAAAATATACACTAAAAAGTTTTCACTTTGTGTTCAGTAATGCAAGGGTTGAATACATTGAATGCATGACAGGGGGGTTGCAGTCAGCATATCTTTTTAGTTGATTTWTTTTGRATATGAAAAAAATGAGTTAAATTACTATTACTACAACTACTACTAATATTTTTTGCATGTTTGTGTGTGTGTATGTATATAATATATAATATCTTTAAATAAGTTAAAGAAAGARAGAGAGAGAGAGAGAGAGAGAGAGATTTGAAACACTCAACTCAAACAACAATACAATAAGATTTGTTTGTATATTAATAATAATTTTTTTTTTWAAAAAAAACTTGTTTGAGATATACCTGTAGTAGTAGTAGTAATGATAGTAATAGTAGTCTATGATATATAACTCGTTATACACTACYAACTATTTCCACTTGTATTATAATAATTATTATATTTTGAATGAGAGAGAGAGAGAGAGAGAGAGAGAGAGAGAGAGAGAGAGAGAGAGAGAGAGAGAGACTGTATATAAAATATATATTGCTTTGACATCAAAATTATAATTATTTTGCCAGGTTTTATCTCACACATACATCAAAAAACACAGTGATTTTATTTTAGATTTTTATTTTATTTAGTTTTTTCATTTTTTTCAAATATATCTATATATAGTAGTAGTGTTGCTGTTGTGTTGTTATGCAACTCATTGTATATATATATATATAAAAAAAGTATAGTTTGAAAATTGAAAGAGAGATATATATATATATATATAAATTTAAAATAAATTTAAAATAAAAATTACTATTAGTTTTTACAATAGTATTGCCAAAAGAGTTGTGAGAAGAGAGCAAACTCCGAAAGAATCTCTCTCTCTCTCTCTCTCTCTCTCTCTCTCTCTCTCTCTCTCTCTCTCTCACTGATACACACAGTCTCTCTCAAGTCATATGTTTTCTTGTATTATGTTATGTATGTWTATGCCRTATAAGAGATTATATCAGAGAGAGAGAGAGAGAGAAATATACCGTAATATGCRATATATATATATATATAGCAAAAGATATTGTGTCTGATTATATGCAATATAATAATGTGTTTTAAGTTTAGAGAGAGAGAGAGAGAGAGAGCATCGTCTATATAGTCGATGGGTATAATAAACATTGATTTCCTAMCGTATATATATATATATACACATACATACAGTATATAGAAATTTATATATAGTTTTTCTGTTTTGTTTGTATATAATAATAATAATAATATATTATATATATATATATAAATTGTGTAATATATGTGTGTTTGTTGTCGACTATAGTGTCACTCGTTGTTAACTATAAAAAACAGTTTAATATTGTGACGCATTTGTCGGCAGAAAAAAAATTGGTTGATAAATATAAATGAAAAATGTTATTTAGTTTTTATATATATATATATAAAAATTAAATAATCAAATGTTATGGAAAAATGAAACAAATTAATGGATTTTTTTTTTAAATAATTATTTTTGAAWAAATAATTGTTTGAATAAATTTTTGATAAAATAATAATAATTCTCTACAAATATGTTGTGTGTGTTGGATATCATTGTGTGAATTCCTATTTAAATATATATATATATTAGTATAATATATATATATTTATAATTAAATTGAATCAATGAATCCSTGAWTTTTTGCTTGTTKTAAAGTCCACAAAAAAAACATTTATATTATATTTTTGTTTTAATAATTGTTTGTTAAACTGAAAWTKKTTTTGTGTGTGAATGTCTGTTAATACGGATACTAACGATACCGATAGTGTTGAGGAACAGGCGATTACYGCCATCAGCACCGGTACCGTTATTCTCGATAGTCTAGCAATTGTTAATAACAACGATTGTCCAGCAATTGATTTGCCGGCAACTCCACCATCACCACCAMMACCACCACCAYTGCTGTCAATCACTGGTAGTGTCGATGTCAATGATGATGATGAACAACAKGAWAAAGTCATCCYMACCAGTGTTGGTGATGATGATAATGATGAACAATCTAATCARTTATCATCTATTTGTGTTGTTGATGAYGATSTTGTTGTCGAGGAACCGGTGGTAGTTGATGATGATGATGATGATGAACAAGAATCTATAGATAAGGAACCGGCAATAGATGACAACAATAACAATGAGGAGCTGGAGGAGGATGAGGAGGAAGACGATGATGAAGAGGTTATTGTTGTCGATGAGGTTGTCARTGATAATATGGTAACAGTATGTACGCCTACCTCCTCCTCARCAGCAGCAGCGGTATCGCTGGCACCGACCGATTCTGCTAATACTGGAATCGCCAGTCAAGTAAATTGTGATATGAATGATGAAGTCAATGATGATGATAATTGTGATATAAAAGACACGATTACCACTGTAGTCGGTGGTAGTGGTGATGGCGGTAGTGGTAGTATTGGTGATAATGATGAGGTTGTGGCCGAAAAATCGGTTTGCGTCGAATGTGGCGACAGTTTTACCGAAAGTCCGCCGCCATCGTCGGCTGGAACTACAGTGTCGTCATCGCACGCCAGTATTGGCTATGACGGCGGCTATGACGGCGACGACGACGACAATGTGATGGACAGTAGTAGTAYAGCGGTAGTTGTGTCCGCCGATGCTATCGCCGACACTGTCGTCGATATTAATAATGATAAACGATTGGTCATCGATTGCGATGCCATTCATACGGATGATTCAAATCAGACGGAAGTAATGATAAGTAACAAMAATCTTGTTGTCGATGATGACGACGACGAMGAAGAAGATTTTGATGATAATAATAATGTTGTCAAAGATATCGATGACTGCAATAATATTACTAMTAATAATAATAAAAAGTATTTTAAACCMAAATGGATGTTCATTGGGTCGACAGTGATGTCGCGCTGGACGGACGGTCTCTTCTATATGGGTCTCATTGTTCAGGTCTGTCCTCTCATCCCACACCTTTCCCCTTCCCCTACCCCTACCTCCACCCCCAACACACCGATACCTACGTATAGTCTATGACTAATCCCCCAGTATATCCTAAGTTAGGATAGGATTCCTAACTATCTATACATCCATACAATCAATCCCTTTCCACATATTGTCGATCAATTTAACTATTGGTATAATAATAATAATAATAATAACCATATGTTGTTTAACTCTATCTCTGATAATAATTAAAAAAAAAATACATTAATTTTTTTTGTTGGAGTGATATAAAACAAAATCTATTTTAAGTGTRATTTATTATTATTATTAATAATGTATGCAATTTGTGATGTTTATTTGATGTCTACAAATTTTTATTTTAGTTTTTAAAAWWAAAAATTATAARTATTATCTGATTATTAAYAYTAAATGAATCAGWGATACCCTATGTATGTRTGTATATTAATATTTATTTATTTGTTTATTTATTTATGATAATCATTGATGAATTTATTATTATTTTCATATATTTTCATAATGATATRTTTTTACAGTATATATGTGTGTAAATAATTTTTTWATTTTTTTCTTCACTAATTTCATATTTATTTTATCGATAAATTGATTTTACAATTACTTATAATTTTTTGTACGGTATATATAATATAAACTATATGTTTTGTGTTAACAACAAATTTACAGCAACATAATAAAAATGATAATTTAATATATTTTTAAATGAAATATTAGTTAAAAGCTATTATATAACATGAGTTGTCTAATAATTTGTWTAACATATGCAAACACACACACACACACACACACACACACATACATTAAATTTTATGCCGGTATATACAGTATAATACTGTATTAAATTTATTATAAGTAAATGTATATAATAATAAAAACACTTGAGTTTAATATGTAATTTTAAACTTTATTGAATTTATTATATACTATTAATATATWWTAGTTGGAGATATACTGTTGTATTTTAGTACTAAATCAGTTACGATAACAACTTTTTTTTCATATGAACTGAATTTGTTTTATTTTTAGTTAAAATAATAGTTAAAAACACTTTACATTACATTAATAATAATATCCATTATTATTATTTTTGTATATCACGGTTGTTCCGGTGTGATCACAGTTGTGTCGGCCACTTTTGGTGGCAGAGACACGACTGGTTAGACTCAACTCAAGTCTAGTACTTTTCTTACTGTTCTACAACTCTGAAGTATCACTGCTTTTTGCATTTCATAGATCTTAGTTTTTCTGATTTCCAGTGATTCCAAACTTAGGGCCAGATTTTTCGGTATTACGGCCATTGATGACAGGATTATAGGTATGATTTCAACTTTCTTAATGCGCCACATCTTATTGATCTCATAGGCCAAGTCTGTATATTTTCGGCGTTTCTCACTATGCGTGTCCTGTAGTTTGTGTGTTAGTGGGACCGCTATGTCTATTATGTACGCCTTATCTTGATGTTTGTCTACTAGTACTATATCTGGGCGGTTGTGGGCCACAGTTTTATCTGTTCTTATTTCTTTATCCCAGTAGAGCTTGGCTCTGTTGCTTTCCATTACACTTTGTGGCTCGTATCTATAGTATGGTAATGGTTCTTTGATTAGTCCGAATCTTATTGCCAATTCCTGATGTATGATTTTGGCTACTTGGTTGTGACGGCTTAGGTACTCGGTGTTTGTGAGTACTTTACACCCATTTAGTATATGTTCTATTGTTTCGGACTCCATATGACACATCCTGCACTTGTCTGTTGGTATATTTAGCTTTTGGATGTATTTCTGATGGTTTCGTGTCGGAATCACTCGATCTTGTATTGCCATCATGAACCCCTCTGTCTCTCCATGAAGACCGGCGTACTTCAACCATTTTGTAGACATTTCTTCGTCTACGTGTGTTTGGTTGAGTTCTGCCCGGTATCTTCCGTGAAGTTCTTTTGAGGCCCATGTGTTAATCCTCTCTTTTTCATTTTGTATTTCTATTTGATGTTCATTATTGCTGAGATTTAGAGGTGTGTAGTTGTAATCGAGTGTTGATGTTATTTTGTGGAGCTCTGAGACATTGCATTTTTGTTGATGGTATTTTCTCAGCAATTCTCGCTGTTTGGCTTCAAGGCTTACAATGTTTAGTAACCCTCTACCCCCATGTTTTCTACTAACACATAGTCGTGCTACAGAACTTCTAGGGTGGTGTAGTCCAAACATTGTAAGTTGTCGCCTTATATGTCTTTCAATTGTCTCAAGTTCTGTTTTACTCCATTTTATTATTCCGAACGAGTATGTCAGTACAGGTATAGCCCAAGTGTTTATTGCTTTGAATTTGTTGTTTGAGTTTAGTTGAGATTTTAGTATTTTTATTATTCTTTGGTTTAATGTTTTCTTTATTTCTTCTTTAACTTCTGTCATTTTAGATTTATGCATTTGCTTAATTCCTAAGTACTTATATATATCTCCATTTTCTAGTGCCTTTATATATCCATTTTCAGTTTCGTATTGATTTCTTTCAGAATAGACTCCTCTTTTCAGTTTCATTATAGCACATTTATCTAATCCAAATTCCATATTTATATCATTGGAGAAAGTTTCTGTTGTTTTTAACATTGCATTTAAATCAGATTCTTTTTCGGCGTATAGTTTTAAGTCGTCCATATATAGTAGATGTGTTAGATTATATTTTGTATCACTTGATTTTAGATTTACGCCTTTTAGCTTTTTAAGTAGTGATGACAGTGGGTTTATGGCTAAGCAGAACCACAGAGGACTGAGTGAATCTCCTTGAAATATTCCTCTATTTATTTTGATTTCTGTACTTATTTTTGTTTCATTATTAGTATTGACACACAATTTAGTTTTCCATTTTTTCATCATATTTTCTAATGTGTTTATCAGTGTGTTGTCAATTTTATATAGTTTTAACACTCTTAATAACCATTTATGTGGGACTGAATCGAATGCTTTCTTATAGTCTATGTATGCCATTTCAAGATTTCTATGTTTTTGACGAGCTCTTATTGTTATAATATTGTCTATTGTTAATTGCTCTTTACAGCCCATTGAGTGTTTTATACAGCCTTTTTGTTCTTCAGCTATTATGTTGTTGTTACTTAAATGATTATATATTTTTGTTGATATTATGGATGTTAGGATTTTATACATTGTTGTTAGGCAAGTGATGGGTCTATATTTGCTGGGATCTGATGTATTTTCTGTTTTTGGGAGTAGATATGTTATTCCGGAAGTGAGGAAGTCATCGGTTTGTCCTGTTTTTATTATTTTATCCATTGCTATTGCCATTGGTTGATGTACTGTTGTAAAGTGTTTGTACCAGAAGTTTTGTATTTTGTCTTGTCCTGGGCTTTTCCAATTGTGGGATTTCTTGAGGGCTTC
The DNA here is from genome assembly GCF_028296485.1 of Oppia nitens. Lineage (NCBI taxonomy): Eukaryota > Metazoa > Arthropoda > Arachnida > Sarcoptiformes > Oppiidae > Oppia > Oppia nitens. The sequence goes on from NW_026533209.1 coordinate 57,289, forward strand.
GGTTAAGTCATCTTTAATTATATTTACTGAAGTCATAGGTGGTATTTCTTTATTTTCATCTTCAATATCATTTATCCAATTAGATTCTTTATATTCCTTTGGGTTGCTCCAGATTTCTTTCCAGTAGTTTTCTATTTCATCTATTTGTGGTGTATGGTTAATATTGCTTGAATTTATTTTGTTTTGATTTCTATAGAACATTTTTTCGTTATTATAGAACATTGTATTTTGCTTTCGTCTTTCGCTTTGTTGTTTATATCTTCTGATTCTTTGTGATAGTGCTTGAACTGTTTGTTTTAATGTGTCGTTGTAATTCCGGATAATAGCTTCAAATTCAGGTTTTCCAGGTTTTGTCTGTAATAATCGGTATATATCTTTTAATGATTGGTTAAGTCTTTTTGATTTGTTTCCATTTAACACTTGCGTTATTCTTCCTATTACTTGTCTTTTCCCTTCTATACGTGTCTCTATTCGCTTTTGCCATTTAGGTATTATATTTTCTTGATTTAGTTTTGTAGTTGACATGTGTTGTATTTTGTAGCCTAAGAGTCTCGATACTGCTACTGCTGCACAGTATGTTATTGTATTAATTGTGCTCAACGACATGTTATCTTCGATGTAATCTTTAAGTATATCATTAATTGTTATTATTGTAGATCTTGTTTTTACGCCACTTTTTATTTTTGGTAACTTAGGTCTGAGTTCTATTTCAAAGTCTTTATATTGTTCTAAAGAAGTTTTTAGTTCATTTTCTGCTGTTATTCTATTTATTTCATCATTTGTATTGATTCTGTTATCTGTTGTTGTAGGTGTCTCTTCCATTTCTGGCACTACTTCTACTGTGGTATTTAATTCAGTTGTTTCATTTAATGATAGTTCATGTGCCACTTGCTGTTTGATTTCTTGTAATTCTATTGGGGATATTTTATTATTCTTTGCTAAGAATCGCCGCTGGTCTGCAATCCTTTGTTCCGTTACATTTAGTTCTGGATATTTCTGTTTGAATGCTAAGTAAATTTGGTTTCTGTAATCAGTCATATTTGTTTCGAGTCGAGTTGATCTGTAGTATTCGCGCATTATCAAGGTATTCATCTCATGTGTCCATTTCATGCGCTTTTGCGATTTTTCAACCAAATTGGTCAGTTGTCGCTGAGAACCAGCTTGAACTGAAACATTTTGGAGGTTAGTCTGATTTTGTTGACTAGTCTGCGGTCGCATTACATCACAGCTTTGCCCGCATAGCACATCACTGCGTGGGATATGATGCATACTTAACGAACTGCAGTCAATGCCTACCTGCTGAACGCGGGATTTATTTGAGAGGGTACCTCCCGAACACCCCCCGTTATTTCTTCGACTACGTGTAATCATAATTATATATATATTTGTTTTTGGCCTTTTTACGGGGTCCCAGTCCCTAGAATAAGCTCAACACTAACATGTGTCTATTGCCACCCATTTCTCACCACTAACATGTGTTTGTTGAAATAGGATTTTTTATTTTTTGAAACAAAAGTGGCCATTGCGTGTGAGGACGAGTAACTACTCGAAGGGTGAAGAGACATCCTTGCGGACGTCTCTTCGGGGTGGGGGCACCTTTTTACTGGCACCCCCGGGTGGGGGCACCCTTGCGGGTACCCCCAGGTGGGTACCGATACCGAAGTACCGATACCCGGGGTCGGGCAGAAACTCGTCCTCACTTAGCACCCCGCTTTCCCCATACTACTTAAGTTGGCCGTCCTAAACAGCGTTGGTTGGGCAGGGACGGGAAGCACAGTTAAAACAATTTTTTTTCTCAGAAAAATTGCTTTACCACATCGGGGCTCGAACTATAGATCTTACTCTCCATTACACTACATAGCCCTACACACTAACCACTACACCACTGTGCCTCCTTTTTATTATTATTATTATTATTATTATTATTATTATTATTATTATTATTATTATTATTATTATTATTATTATTATTATTATTATTATTATTATTATTATTATTATTATTATTATTATTATGAAAATTCCGGTTCAAAACCCTAAGCGTTACTAATCAATGATTGCCACTAATCTCATGTTTTTTGGATCTCTCTCTCTCTCTCTCTCTCTCTCTCACGAAAATCATCTAATTTTATGAATAATTGTTTTATTTTTTAAAAATAAATAATTTTTGATAGCATTTTCTAGTTTTTTGTTTGATTGATAAGTGTTTACTATATAAGAGACGGCGCTATACTAAAAGTAAATTCATAGCTATTTTTTTGTTGTTGATTAAAATACATGATTATAAAAAAACTATATATATTTTTAGATAGATTGTTGTCTARTGTGTGTGTGTGTGTGTGTGTGTGTGTGTGTGTGTGTGTGTGTGTGTGTGTGTGTGTGTGTGTGTGTGTGTGTGTGTGTGTATGAGTGTGTGTGTGTGTGTGTGTGTGAGTGTATGGGGTGTAGGTTTTTAATGATAAAATATGTTAGCTATTAGTTAATAATATTGTCTGATATTAATCGTTGTGATAATTTATTATTGAATTATTTATTTATTTTTTTTGTTTTTGAATAAAATATAATTTAAACATTTCTTTTGGCGTATATTTTTAAATAAATATACTTTTTTAACTGTATTTTTCAATTAAAAAAAATTAATTTTTTATTAAATATATATATTTATATTAATTATTTAGTTTTCTCATTGAAATTACTTATTTTACAAATCACGATCGTGTTTATTATATATATATATATATATATATATATATATATATATATATATKTRTATATATTTCCCCTTTTTTTATAAAATGGATAATAACTWATTTTTTTGCCAAATAAAAAACGACACTAAATTTRACGACAAATTAATCAAAAATTTTATCAAAAAATATTTTTCATTTTTTTGTTGCTAAAATATTTTTGGAATTAATATCTTATGATTTATATGCAAAATATTTTTTCCCCCAATTTGTTTAAATGTTTTTTTTCATATTAATGATAATTATAATTTTTTTATGTATACATCTAATGAATTTTTAAAGAAAAAAATTGTTATCTCATTTTAACGATTAATATACAGTTATTTTKTATATTATATGACTTATAYTACATTATTATAATTATAAATACTATTATTATTATTATTACTTAACTCTTTTTTATGGRAATTAATTTTTTTTATTTGTTTAGTTGTTGTCGTCAATAGTTAAGTCCTTTATATTATTATAATTTATTGGCACAAAAATATTGTATTACTGTATTTAWGATAATTTATTWTTTTTWWAAAAATTATCTTAATTTTAATAACCTAATTATATCAATAACAAAATATATTATTATACTGTACTAAAAATATATAAAAGTTTTATTTCTGGTTATGTCATATACATAGTATAAAATTAACAAAAATAAATAAATAAAATAAATGATAAATATTTATTATTTGTGACACATTATCACATAAGTGGCTTAACTTTCTATATATATATATAATAAAAAATAAATTATATATCTGTTAACCCCATCGACACCAATAAAATTATGTTTGTTTTGGGGTTTCAAATTAATTATTATTATTTTTTATTATTTATTTAGCCTTGTTTTATTTGCTAATAATAATAATCAATTAATAAAAAACAAAGTTTCCACTTAATAATAATAATAATAATAATAGTATATTATTTACAGTAAACATATTATTGAATAGATATTATGAATTTTTACWGTATTTTATGAGATACAATAATAGCACAATTATTATTATTATTATTAACATTTTGTTAGTTAATTAATTAATTAAMAACAAGATTATGATTGTAAGATTAATTGTCTATCAATTATGTTATTTATTGTGTGTGTGTTTGTTAATATGTGGCCTATTTTTATAATTTAAAAAATATATATATATATATACAGTAAAAGAGTTAATGTTAAATCATCATAAATTTTATGAAATATAATCATTTTAATGGTTTTTTTTAAAAAAAWATATAATAATAAATCATAGGCATAAAAAATGTTGTTTAACTTAATTATTTATWTRACTTAAAGGCACTTTAAAAAAATCATTTTGTTTTTAAAAATCATTTTATATTTTTTAGCACACATTTTATTATGAATAGTATTTATTTGTTTGTTTGTCTTTTTTAATRAAATTGTTAGATTTTGTAAAATACTGTATTTACATATACAGTATATTAAATTAATGGTTATCAAAAAAAAAAATTAAAATAATAAAATAATAATACATAMAACTGTRTATTTATAATGGWTAACAAATATAATTATATATATACATATTWAAAAAAAATYATAAAAATAATTTTGTTTTACTTAAATAATCATAAGTCATAATGAAATTACATATTATTTTTACTTAWTTTTATTTTATTTTTTAATTATTTAATAATCATTAACATTATATGATTTTAATAGTATATGTTAATATGATACTTTTTAAAWATATAAAATATAAGATAAATTATATAAAATTAACAAAAAAAAAMAAAAAAAATTCATAACATGCAAAAAAACACAYTTTATAGAAAATTTAATACAACTAAAAGTTTTGWTAAAAAAAATTATGTCGTTATGTATATTAAATTATAATAAATATATAATAAGTATAAAAATATGATATATTTWTTTTATTAATAATTAATATTTAGTATTTTCTAAGTTATATATTGAGTTTAWTTTTTTCAAAATTTTTCAAAATAATTTTTATGTAAATTTAGTTATTAAAAAAAGTTTAGTATTTGTTTGTTTGCTAAACACTAGTTTTTCAATATTTATATCATATCATATATAATAACAATTATTTTTAGCAATATATACCRGTATACTTTTATATAAAGTTRTARTATTGAATAAAAAWATATATATATATATAATTTAAATTCATTTAATATAATGTAAATATATATTAAAATATATTTTTTTTATAACGATTTTTTTAGATCGACATAACTGSTAGAAGGAGATGTCTGATCCAATTCGAAGATTCATCACTTTATTGGATCAGATTTGATGACTTACACAAACAATTGAGTTCGGACTCAGTAATGGCCGATTCGGACATATTGTGYGCCCTGTGCCGSGACGGTAGATCCAGGSCACCRAACGARATAGTTATCTGTGATGTTTGCAATCAAGGCTATCACCAAAAGTGTCACAAACCGCGTATTGGCGACGAAATCCTSGAACCGGACATTCCGTGGACGTGTCGATTGTGTGTATTTGCTTTGGGAACGAAAGACGGCGGCGCCGAACGTAACGGYGTTATCGGTCGGGCACTCAAACATATGAAACAAGAGTTGCCCTACGATTTGCAGGACTTGCACTGGGATGCCAGTCATGAAACTAATACRGAAGAAACGTATTGCTATTGTGGCGGTAAYGGCAACTACTGGTCAAAGATGTTRCAGTGTTTGACTTGTTTGCAATGGTTTCACGAGGCGTGTATACAGTCATTGGAGACGCCCTTACTTTATGGCGATCTGTACTATAATTTYAAGTGTGCCGTCTGTTCGGTGGGCAGTAATGGCCGGGAACAGRTTAAACGTATTACCATTGATTGGTCAGATATGGTTGCTTTGGTTATCAACAATCTGGCACTTCAGCAGCAAAAACGGTTTTTCGACCTCAACGGCGATATACTACCGTTTGTCCAAAATTATGGTCCAATGATGCGTATGTCCGAAGACATCCGAAAACTRTCCGAAAGTCAACTACGCGACCGAATCAACGATGTCCTCAATTCGGATGCCAGTCGTTTTGTTAATGGYCGGGAAGTACGCAAAAAGCATAGCCTATGGGCTCTGAGGATACCGTTTCCGTTCGAGAAGCCATTGATCTTCAAACCAGCCGCCGCCGACCGTCTGACCAGTCCATTARCCGGCAGCGGTGACRGTCTAGCGTCTACCACTAATGCGGCTACCACTTCTACTGACAAACCGATTGCGGCAACAATCCAAACGTCGACGACTACCTCAGCCACTACWACTACAAAGGCGGCCACTAATGCCGCCAACAACAGCACATCAACGCCCACACCTCTCATATATGGCGCCTGTCGTAAGGGTGCCGCCAAATATCCGGCACTGAACACACAAAATAGTCGTCAGAGCGCCGTTTTGATGGCCGGCAAGAGTAGTAATAGTTGTAGTGCTGCCGGCAAACGACTTGCCTGTGAGATGACTAAGAAGWCGACGACGACRACGACKAAGAAGAAGAAGAAGGGCCGATCCAATAGCTGCAGTTCGAGCACCGGTAGCAACAGTTGCAATGCCAGTACCGTCAGTAGTTTGAGCAGTAGTCGCAGTTCGTCGCAGCATTCGATGGCTGCGGCTGCGGCCGCCCGGGCGGCCATTGCCAAGAAAAARGCGAAAACAGTRCGTCCGRTCACCAAATACAAGTCATCGTTGTCCTCGGCCTCATCAACGCTGTCAGTCGTCACCAGAGCCTACAAACCAAACGACAACAACAACAACAATAATAGCACAAAACGTCTGAARACAAGCAATACGTTGTCGTCGACGTCGGCGTCAACAATGGCAGCGAAAAGAGTCTCAAAGTTTTCGTCGATGAACGGCTCGGAGGAYAGCTGTTTCAGCGATACGGACAACGGTTTGGGTACTACCAGTGTGATTGATTCGTTGGATGCCGTAATACCCGTACCGAAAAACTTTGACGGMCCTAACAATCCGTTTGTCGCCGACGTCGAAGACGAAGCCATTGCACTGAGGAGTCGTCTGTCGTCGCGCAGTTCGCTTAGTCCTACACCGAGAATCTCGTGCAAAACCGAAGCCACCGCCTCCTACCCGACCAGTACACGAGTCGTCGACGTSACYGCTGCCKCCGCCGCCACATCGATTGACACCACACCCGATGGCCAGACGATACCGAAAATGGAGTGTTTTGTGAGTTCGCCGACTGGCGGTTCGCCGGGCGCTGTTAGCGGTGGCGGTGTCGGCAACAACAACAACAGTGACCAGTCGTTYAACATACTGGCYCAACGTATACGACCCGACGGCAAAATCGAGTATCTGCTTGAATGGCAAAACTAATTCTGATGGCCAGTCATTATATCTAATTTATGGTTGACTTAAACCTTGKTTTTTGTTTGTTTGGGATTTTATTATTATTTTATTGTTTTTTTTTTTAATTATTAATTATAATGATCCTAATAAACCAAAAAAAAAATGTTTCAACAATTTTAATGTTGTATTTTAAATTACTTGTAAAATTAAGTTGATTATTTAATTATTATTATTATTATTTAAATTGAATATATATATATATATTATGAWTGAATTGATTATGTTTTAAGTTAACAAMAAAAAATTAGTAATACATGAAAAAAACWAAATATATTATTTAAAAACAMAAACAAATTATATATTTATAAACAAAACAAAAAAAGTAGTAATAATAATAATTATTATATAATATGTATAAATTTSAATGAAAACTTATTTTTATGATGAAAAAAACAAAATGATTGTATTTTTATTATGTATGTATTAATTATTAACGAAAAAAATGATAATTAATTATTTAGTAATAATTTAATTATATATATATTAAAAAAAACKTATTTTCAAACTTTCTCTCACTTACATAATCTATATATTTCTATCAATCTATTTACATATCTATTAGTTTATTAGTTGTTTTTTTTTAAATTAATAATTTATTATTGAACTACAAATTAATTTTTAAAAATTAATTGTAATGTTTTTTATATAATAATAATTATTATTATTACTATTATTTTCGGGAATACAAATTTCTCAGCAAATGTTAAGATTATTTACTTATTAAATAAAATAAATTTGTTTAAAGCATTTTATTGATCGATAATTATAATTATTATGTTTTTTTGTAGTTTTTATTAGCTGTATATTTATTATTATTATTATMGGTAATAATTTTTACAATCATATATACTATAATAAGGATAATAAATTACYGGTAAATATAATTTCAATAACAATTTTTACAACACGTTATAAYATATATTACCGAAACATTTGTCTTGCATTTAATAAACAAAATTTTTTGTTAACAATAGTTAAAAATATTAAAATATATAAATAGATAATAAAATTATTTAACAGTAATTWATATAATAATTATATTATTATAAAATCTTRGATTTTGATTTAAATAAATTGACAATAAATTCTACTAATTGTCGTTCATTTAAATAAATCACWATAAGATTTACTAAAAGACAAATTAAGCCAATAGTTATGTAACCAATAATTTTCAACAATGATATCGATAAACCAGTACAACATAGATAAGGCTATTATTATAGATAGAAAACAAATTATAATTGTATTAATAAAACAAATTTTATTTAAAAAAAGTATAAAACAAACCTTAACTATGAAAAGTATGATAAATGTCAACAAAAATGAGACCAAAACCATCGGTTGAGGAATGGATCCATTGATGGGAACGTCTGCTTTGGTGTTCGCGTAATAGGATTTAATAAAATTTATACTAAAATGATAAATAAATTAAATTACTAAAACATTATTGTTGTTAGCAAAAAAGCATACATACCTGATAACAATACGTGAGCCCATATTGAGACAGTTGGCCATAATAAAGCCGCAACTACCGAACCAATTGGTCAACAAGTATGAGCTGACGAGGAATATCACAGATATGCTAATCATTTGGCGATTGAATGAATCCATTTGTCGGCTGTTCATTGAGGCAAATGTAAAACATTCGGCAATGCCGTTGACAGCTATAAATAAAACATAGATAGAGTGCCACTGGAGTAGACCAGTGGCCAGTCCGTCGTCGCCGACCAATCGCTGGCCACCGTAGATGAGTAGAGCCAATTCRGAATAGTTGACACCAAACACCAGTATTGTTAGACCCAATAGTGACATTAGTTTCAGAAAATTYTTCAATATAACAGCCGAYTCGCGGAGATCGTCGTCCCGCTGATCGGTGGCCGCCTTTTGTCGGTCCAATTTCTGCGAAAACAATACATAACCCGACTCTTCGATCTGYTGGAAGACTAGTCGGGCCGGCAGTGAACCGATATTGTTGACCACATCGTAGACTCCCTGTTCGGYAAATGTAATAACAYTGAAGAATGTCATAACAAAACGYTCGCCTTCTGTGAGAAACTGCTTRAGTGTTGTATTCTTCAAGAAACTGGTGGTTATTATGACAAGTGATCGATCAACGAATGGCTAATCGATTATATGATTATAAMAAATGTTATAAATTTTAAARAATAAATAAAAACATTACATTTAAATACCTTATTGTCAATAGATTTCGGTAGAAATAGTCTAAGCGGTCGYTTTTCTACCGAAATAAAGTATATGTAATACAGTAACAGATAGACCGTRGATGCGGTTAATTGTGCGCCCGAAAACACRATWACRGCTCKATGCGGCCATTTGGACACCAGAGCTACCATAAMTAGCGTTCGGGTCGTTAGAAACATGCCGTCGGCCACAACTTTAAACTTGATGTARGCATTGGTCTGACCAAAAACRTAGAGCGGTTCGGCTAACAGCTCGATAATAACYGATACAAATATGGCTATCACTCCGTAGCCGTAGTCGGCAATCAGGTCTGGATCGGGTCGTTCTAGTATATGATACCAGACAAGTGACAAAACGGTTCCGCAAATCATCGACAACGGGATTCTGTGGACAACAACAACATATGATAAAAAAAATAGCGATTAATAACTGGAAAATGAATGGCACAGACAGACAGACAGACAGACAACTTACGATAGACTAATCAAATTGACTACTTGTGGCCAGTCGTGCGATTTGGTTGAGCCGACACTTACCCGACGAAACGGTTCGCGGCTAATAAACTGAATGGTTGTGTAYAACAACAGCAATCTATGAATAATTAAAAAAAATGGACACAAAATTGTTAATCAATTGTTATCCAGTGTTGTTGTCCAATACGGCAGCCAAATGCCGACAATACCTGACATTAATGACACCCAACACATCTCTGGTTATGTATCGCAAGACTACRGCGTTGGCCACAAACGTAACAATACGTAGAGCTATCTRTTCAGCGGCGGCGGCGGTGATGGYGGACATCGACAACAACAACAACAACAATATGAATACAYTAGTARTCAATAYATTTTTTTCGGGTGTGGTCACTAACCTGCAATGCAATGTTATAGGTGGCCGACAGTGTGGCCAACTGTAGCGACGATTGTCGTTTTCGGGTGGATGACGATGACGGCGGCGGTGGCGATGACTTGTCGRCCATTGTTGAGATCAGATTCGGCTAATCAKAAACAGATGGTCAGTGATGTCAKATGACGGCAGAGTCACYACATATTAAACACGCCGTGTGTTTGTGTCCACTAAATAATGCGATTATAATGACTGTTATGTGATATTCAATATACAATGTTTATGTTTATCTCTATATATATTATATTCAAAACCAAAACAAYAAGTATAGACAMCAYACAARAACATAGATATATCATAGATTACACTTAATATATATATATACATACAAATAWAATAGTGTGTATAATAACTATGTAACATATATAGTYTATGCATGTTGTAAAAACTCCGCCCCTCTAAGCACCAAAACAGTAATATTGCGCTCATATACTTATACTAGTGTATTAGTGGGCGGCCATTATTGTTATGGTTTTGAATATAATCGAACAGTTTTTTACAGTACAGTATAATGCAATGCATTCAATAGACACGTGTATTRCTGTATATGTTAATAATATTAATATAGTTATATATAGTAAAGTAYTTTTTAGTTGATAATAAAAAAACAATCAAAAAAGCGCCTAATTTTGAATTAATAAAGTTTATAAAACTAATTAAAATATTTTTCATTAATTATTGTTGTTTTTGTTTCATTTAATTAATAACTTTAATTAATTAATAAACAAACAAACAAACAAACAAAATAAATTTTTTTATTGAAATTTATATTATTATTTAAATATTCTTTATTTGTATCAATTTATTAACATTTATACTGATTTACAATATTATAAACATTTAATTTATTGATAGAATAGAAAATAAAAATTATTGTTTTTCTTTTATAAAGTTTATAAAACTAATTAAATATTTTACATTAATTATTGTTTTTTGTATCATTTTAATTGATAACTTTAATTATTTAAAAAAACAAATAAAATAAATTTAAATATTTTTTTATAAATAAATTTTAATACTAATATACAATAAGTAATTTAAGTTAAAAATTATACTTAAACTTTAAGTTAGTTTAGTAACTGAACGCTATATAAACTTCGGGTCTGAAAAACGGACACCGATTTAGAAAYTACCGATTAGTTTGATTAGTCTGMCATATCTGTCAAACAACTACAACAACAACAACAACAACAACWAGTGTCTAATGTTGTGGTCGGATAGCAATACTGATAGTCAGATCWGATCAGTAGTCAAACTATTATCGGTATAGATATTGTTAACAATRATAATAATAAAAATAATGATCAAAAAACATCAAAAAATTATTAATTAATTTATTCGTATATTTTATTTTAGTTAACTAAACCAATAGATACTTGTATTATATATTATATAATAGTTAATTTGATTTATCAAGTTTTAACTAAATGTAATTATACTGTAGTWTAAGTCTCGTTTAAATAATARATTAAAAAAAATAATTTAAATGTTTAACTAATAATACCTAATGATTACCGCATTGATTGCGCGTATAATTCAAATTAAATTAATATCGAGAAATAACTAATAAATCAATTAATTATTTATAACTATATTTTCAAAAAATATTTAAACACAAAAAAACAAGTCTTAGAAATATATATACATTTTTTTTATTGATTACAATTATYATCACAAAGACTTGAATTATGATTTCAATAWATATCTTATTGTTGTCCACACTATTTGTGTCCATAMATTGTCMATCAAATTTGTCGACAATWACTATTGAAAGTACTGTATATACCAGTGGATCTACTAATGGATCCACTAATGATTCAACAAACATTGATCAAACCAAAGTCACCGCAAATCAAGTGATAATCACTACCACAACTAATACTACCACCACTAGTGATGATAATATCATCGATAAAACTCTACATAAACCGGACAACACATCCATATATAYCTTATTGATAATCATAACAGTCTTTAYAATCATTGGTATAATATTTGATAGTCTTATAGCAGTGTTTGTCTACTATAGACACCAAAGACAAGTAGTGGTGGCTAAACGACAAACTAGTATTAAGAAAAATAATGTTAAACTAAATGTAAGTTTTTGTTGTTGTTTTGTTGTTATTAAATTAGTTATTGTTTTTTATTTAAAAAATATATATATATATATTCCCATAAATTTTTTCAGCCGAATAGCAAATTAAATGGACTTAAGCCGTCAATTCGGTCAAAAGTCGGTAAATCTAATACTTCATGGGAGACACGGATAAGTGCTATATCGGGTGTGTCGTCAACTAAAATATAATAATATTAATAATAATAGGAAAATAATTGACAAAAATTTTATTTTAGTTATTTTTTTTGATAATAAAATTCAATATTTTATAAGCAAAATGTAAAATAACTAAATAATAGTCTTTAATAATAAAAATTATGAATACATTTTACATTTAAAATACAAATAATATTTAAATTTAATGAAAATYATTAAATATATGAATAATAGATACARTATTTATTATAAACATGTTTTTATTATAAAGTAAACTTTTTATTTTAATAATRAGACAAACATTGATATCATTGGTTATATCTGTAAAAATGTATTATATATTTATTTAAATCATATATCAATAAKATTAATGTACAAAATAATCAAATAAATTAWTTTTTTTATTTATGTTATAAATAATAGTTTAATTATTTATCATTTAAAAACATCAAATCTCGACAATTACACCAAAGAAAATGTATTTTAATATAATATAATTGTCGAGATTTTATGTTTTAAAATAATAAATAATTAAAATATTATTTATAATATAAATAAAATAAGTTATTTGATTATTTTATACATTAATCTTATTGATATATAATTTAAATAAATATATAAGGCGTGGTTCACATATTTTCATTAAATTTAAATATTATTTGTATTTTAAATGTAAAATGTATTCATAATTTTTTTATTATTAAGACTATTATTTAGTTATTTTACATTTTGCTTATAAAATATTGAATTTTATTATCAAAAAAATAAATAACTAAAATAAAATTTTTGTCAATTATTTTCCTATTGTATTATTAATATTATTATAATTTAGTTGACGACACACCCGATATAGCAGTTATCCGTGTCTCCCATGAAGTATCARATTTACCSACTTTTGACCGAATTGACGGCTTRAGTCCATTTAATTTGCTATTCGGCTGAAAAAATTTATGGGAAAAAATAATTAAATAATTTTTGTTAAATAAAAAAACAATAACTCATTTAATAACAACTAATAGCAACAACAAAAAACTTACATTTAGTTTAACATTATTTTTCTTAATACTAKTTTGTCGTTTAGCCRCCACTACTTGTCTTTGGTGTCTATAGTAGACAAAYACTGCTATAAGACTATCAAATATTATACCAATGATTATAAAGACTGTTATGATTATCAATAAGGTATATATGGATGTGTTGTCCGGTTTATGTTGAGTTTTATCGATGATATTATCATCACTAGTGGTGGTAGTGATTATCACTTGATTTGTGGTGTCTTTGTTTTGATCAGTATTTGTTAAATCATTAGTGGATCCATTAGTTGATCCACTGCTATCTACAGTACTTTCAATAGTAATTGTCGACAAACTGGACTCATTTGATGGACAATGTATGGACACAATTAGTGAGGAAAACAATAAGATATTTATTGAAATCATAATTCAATATCTTTGTGATGATAATTGTAATCAATAAAAAAAATGTATATATATTTCTAAGACTTGTTTTTTGTGTTCAAAATATTTTTTGAAAATATATAGTTATAAATAATTAATTGATTTATTAGTTATCTCTCGATAATAATTTAATTTGAATTATACGCTCAATCATTAGGTAATCATTAGGTAATCATTAGGTAATCATTAGATATTATTAGTTAAACATTTAAATTATTTTTTTTTATCAATTATTTAAACGAGACTTATACTACAGTATAATTACATTTAGTTTAAACTTAATAATTAAATTAACTATTATATAATTATATTATTAATTATATTGTATAAGTTTCTAAACTAACTTACAGTTTAAGTACAATAAAGTTTTAAATTAAATTAATTGTTATATTAGTATTAAAATTTATTTATAAAAAATATTTAAATTTATTATGTTTGTTTGTTTTTTAAATAATTAAGGTTATCAATTAAAATGCAACAAAAAACAATAATTAATGTGTTGTGGGCGGTTGGGTTTAACCTATGGATCAGTTGTCTAGCGTGGGTCGGTATGAGACCAACAACTGATAGTTTCCCTCAATTTCCCACAACGGTATCAATTGATCGGTCAAAGACTTAACAATTGATTTAGTGATCACTTGAAAGGCACTATACGTGTCAAACAAAATGATGTACAGATCTGCAGTAGTGGTGACCGGAGTGTAGGCCAGGGATCGATCCGTTCGTACTATTGATAACTTCTATAACTTGCAGGGATGGCCAGCGAAAGGGTGGCTTGAAGTGTTGATCGATCAGCCAATGCTTGCTTAGGAGGAATGGTAGATATGATGTGGTAATCGATCCAATGATTAGGTGAAGACAATAACTTAGACACACTTTAGTTACAATACTTTATTATAGTTAAGACAATTAAAATAGTAGTTAAAACAATGGTTATAAAAATGGTATAATTTAAGAGCACATGTATGTAAATGAATGCAATGTGTATACAGTATAATGACTGATAGTAATGGTGGGTAAGATTGCACTGTAATGGTGGGTGAGATTGCACTGACTGTCTGGTGTGTCAGTACTGGTATTTATATGATAGGGAAGTCTAGGTATTTGGTATACAGCTATTGGTTGGTTTGAATATTAAGACAGTTGTATAGATCGATCACTTGGCGCCAGTTATTGGTGTCATTGATCGATCAATCATAGGAAACGGTAGGTATAGAGCGATCAAAATAGTTAATAAATTCAAAATAAGGGATTAAATGCACAAAAATAGGTATCAATAAAATAATACAAAAGTTAAACATTAAAATTAAGGCTAAATAATATATGAAATATGAGTTTCTCAACACTCCCCGGCGCTTTAAGACTGGTCGCGGAGGTAATACGGTTCAAGTTGTCCGACGTGAACCAGGATCGGGTCGGTTGAGTTGTCCAATGGTTTGATGTAGGCGTTGACAGGTCCGGGTATAGATGCGATGACATACGGTCCTGTATATTTCGGTGATAGCTTTTTCTTGTCCGGATGATTGGATGGTATGCGCCGTTTGACCAATTGATCGATCTTGAGATCGATCGGCTTATGGTGTTTGTCGTAAGCGATCTTAGCTCTTGATTTACTGCTATCCGTGCGTTGTTTGGCCAGTTGTCGAGCATCAGGTAAGTTGTCGGTTGTATTGAGAGAATCGGAGCCAAACATGAGGAACGACGGTGAGTATTCTGTAACGGTATGTATAGTATTATTATAATTAGCTGTCACATCCTTTAATAGGGTAGTCCATTTGCGGCGAGGGCTGGCCAGTGATGCCAGGATCAATCCCTGTTTGATCGATCCATTAACCCGTTCATTGGTGCCGTTAGTCTGCGGATGATATGTAGATGAGAATCGGTGTCTTATGTTATGTTTGGATAAAAATCGTTTAAAATCTTTTGATTTGAATGTCTTGTAATTGTCGGTAAGTATGGCTTCAGGTGTTTGTCCAGTTCCTTTGATTAGATCGATCAATAATGATATACATGCAGGTGCTGAGTTGGTTGGCGTAGCTTTGGTCCATACATGTCGGGAATGGTGATCGATCACAACCTGTATATACTTGTGTTTAGTGTTGGCGGCTTCGTTGCCCATAACTATAGTGTCCATAGCTATGAGTTTTAGTGGTGCATCAGGTGTCGGAAGTGGTTGGAGCTGTCCATATGTCGGATGATTAGTAGGTTTAGCCAATTGGCATACATGGCAGGACTTGACATATTGCTTGATGTCGTGAATCATATCAGGCCAGTGATATTTTGCTTTTATTTGTTTAGTTGTGATTCGGATGCCAGGGTGACCACTGTTGTCGTGTGCTTCTTGAAGAAATGGATAGACAAGACTGGGAGGAATCACTGATAAAATACGTCCATATTTGATGATCGATTGAAGTGTGAACGTGTCCACTGAGCTGAATGTTGATCGATCTGCTTCTGGTGTTTGATCGTTTGGATTGATCGATGTGATCGCTTGAGCAGGTGCTTCATATCGCACTTTAGTTTCGGTGTCCTGTTTTTGATGCTGTAGTATCACTGCTTCTCTGATGAATAGGTTTACCGGAGCGCGGGATAGGGCGTCGACGTGAGCCATTTGTGATCCCGGTTTATGTATCACTTCAAAGGTGTAGAGACTTAACTCTTCAGACCAGCGGAAGAGTCGTTTTTTGGTCGACTGGAAGTTGATAAGCCATTTGAGTGCCTTGTGATCGGTATAGAGGGTGAACTTGACTCCTTCCAGATAGATACGGAAGTATCTGATTGAATCATAGACGGCCAGACATTCTAGTTCGGTAACCGCGTATCGGGTTTCGGCGTCGGCAAGTTTTCTGGAATAATAACCAATAGGTCGATCGGCTTGTATAAGGATACCTGCTATTCCAATGGTTGACGCATCAGTATGTAGATCGATCGGTAAGTCCGGTTTATAGATAGCGCGGACAGGTTCCGATGCCATTAGTTGTTTTAATGTATTGAATGATCGATCACATTGATCGGTCCATTCTAACTCTTTGGCTTTAGACTTCTTCATGAGTGATGTAAGTGGTGCTGTGAGGGCTGCGAAGTCGGGAATATATTCGCGTAAGTAGTTGGCCAGTCCGTGAAAACGTTGAACTCCCTTTTGATCGATCGGTGTCGGGAAGTCCACTATGGCTTTAATCTTCGAGTCAGGAGGTCGGACTGATTTGCCATCAATTGAATGTCCTAAGAATTCGATGCGATGTTTGGAGAACTCGCATTTCTCACGCTTGAGACGGGCGTTGTTGTCGGCCAGACGTTTAAGTACTTCGGCCAGTAGGTCGTCGTGTCGGTCCTGAGATGAGGCATAGATGATGATGTCATCCAGATATGAGATAACACCATTGTTGTGAAGATCGCCGATGATCTTGCGGACAACACGGTGAAAGGTGGCCGGACTGTTCTTCAGCCCGAACGGTAAGACAGTCCATTCGAAATGACCGTCGCGGGTGACGAATGCTGTTTTGGTGATGTCATCGGGTGCTACGGCGACTTGCCAGTAACCAGAGGCGAAGTCAAGTTTAGAGAAGACGATCGATCCTTGTAGTCGATCGATCACATCCGCGATGACTGGAAGTGGTGTTTTGTCAGCGATCGTAATTGAATTGAGTCGACGATAATCGATGCACAAACGATATGTTCCGTCTTTTTTAGGCGCCAAAGTAATCGGTGCGGCGTATGGACTGACGCTTTCCCGGATCAGACCTTTTGATAGGAGGTCCTTTACTTGGCGGGCAGTCTCAGCTGCCATTTGATGAGATTGACGATATGGGCGCTGTGCGGTCGGTTGTTGATCGGTCAATACAATTCGATGCTCTTCGATATTGATTCGGCCTAAATCTGTTGAATCGGCGGCGAAAATATGTTGATAAGTGTTAACGATTTGGTCAACTCTGTTGTCAGTTGTTTTAGTTGATCGATCTATCGGAACAGTTGATCGATCTATCGGAACAGTTGATCGATCAATCGCTGGACTTGTTATGAAATGGCAGTGATGTCCAGGTGTGGGCTTTGGTGCAAATGAATGTCTTTTGTTAGACCATTTGTAGGACACTGTCTTTGAATGAGTGTCTATTACGACTCCATATTTGCCCAGAGAGTCGAGGGATAGGAGGAGAGTATACTCGAAGCCTTCCAGTACTTGAGCTCTCATGATATATGTCATCCGATTGATAGTTAACTTGAAGTAGACTTCTCCAAGTGTTCGGATCGATCCTCTCGCCAGTGTTATACTTGTTGATCGATCCCGAGATATGCGAAGTCGTAGATGATTGGCTACATGAAGTGGCATTAGGTTTACAGTAGATCCAGGGTCGGCGAATGCTGATAATTCGAATCTTCCAATACGACCCGGTATTAAGATAATACTGTCGATGGTGTCGCCGGAAGCCATAACTCGAGGACGGATGAAATGGTTTGATGCTTGAATTCCAGTAGATGTGTTGCCATTGTTAGGATTAGGTTGATCTCTTTGTTGAGGACCTGTTGGTCTATGTGGACAGTCTTTGTGGAAATGCCAGGCAGTAGTTCCACGATCGCGGCATATGCGGCACGAATATGGTGGCCTATTCTTTGATCGATCTGATCGATCATTTGGATTCCTCGGAGGTTTCTTGTCCTGAGAGAAGTGAGATCTGGGTTTGAAGTGATGTTTTGTTTTGTCGGCCTCAATGTCCTGTGCCATCTCTAGCCAAGCGGTGGTAGTTGTGAATCGGCGGCCATAGAAATATTCGCGATATTCCGGTTGTAGTCCTTCGGTGAGGAGATTAGATCGATCGTTGTCGGTGTAGCCTTTGACGCGACGAAGAAGTTTCAGCTTCTCGTCGTAATATGTCTTCATTGGTTCGGACCGTTGTTGTCGTCGTCGGTTTGCGGCTATGACTGGAGGTACGTCTGAGTGAGCGTAACGGTCGAGTAGGAGTTGCTTTGCTTTAGGCCAACTGATGTCTTCATTGATCAGAACATCGGAGCCATAGTAGTTGGCGGCTTCATCGCTCAGGAACTCCATAATGTCGTCCACTTTGTCTTCATCGGTGTGGAGTCGGAAGGATCGTTCAAACATCTGTATGAACGCTTCTATCGTCAGATTTGAGTCTTGTGTTCCGCTAAACTTCGGGATCTTCCGTTGTTTAGTATGCGTGGGAACTCTTCGATCGATCCGATCGATCTGATCGATCTGATCGATCTGATCGGTCGTGTTTGAGGTGCTCTGTTGTGCCGGCGGGAGGCCTGTGTTGGCAGTGGTATTGTTTTCGTTGTCAGACATGTTGTCGATGATGTCTTGATTGTCTTCAGTGTCTTGAGTAGAGTTGAGGAGATATCTTGTTCCGCGTCGTGTAAGGCCTGTAGTTACGGATGTCATCAATCGTAGGTAAGGATCTAATATGTATGATCTGTGCCGACTGCGCCAATTTTGTTGTGGGCGGTTGGGTTTAACCTATGGATCAGTTGTCTAGCGTGGGTCGGTATAAGACCAACAACTGATAGTTTCCCTCAATTTCCCACAACGGTATCAATTGATCGGTCAAAGACTTAACAATTGATTTAGTGATCACTTGAAAGGCACTATACGTGTCAAACAAAATGATGTACAGATCTGCAGTAGTGGTGACCGGAGTGTAGGCCAGGGATCGATCCGTTCGTACTATTGATAACTTCTATAACTTGCAGGGATGGCCAGCGAAAGGGTGGCTTGAAGTGTTGATCGATCAGCCAATGCTTGCTTAGGAGGAATGGTAGATATGATGTGGTAATCGATCCAATGATTAGGTGAAGACAATAACTTAGACACACTTTAGTTACAATACTTTATTATAGTTAAGACAATTAAAATAGTAGTTAAAACAATGGTTATAAAAATGGTATAATTTAAGAGCACATGTATGTAAATGAATGCAATGTGTATACAGTATAATGACTGATAGTAATGGTGGGTAAGATTGCACTGTAATGGTGGGTGAGATTGCACTGACTGTCTGGTGTGTCAGTACTGGTATTTATATGATAGGGAAGTCTAGGTATTTGGTATACAGCTATTGGTTGGTTTGAATATTAAGACAGTTGTATAGATCGATCACTTGGCGCCAGTTATTGGTGTCATTGATCGATCAATCATAGGAAACGGTAGGTATAGAGCGATCAAAATAGTTAATAAATTCAAAATAAGGGATTAAATGCACAAAAATAGGTATCAATAAAATAATACAAAAGTTAAACATTAAAATTAAGGCTAAATAATATATGAAATATGAGTTTCTCAACACTCCCCGGCGCTTTAAGACTGGTCGCGGAGGTAATACGGTTCAAGTTGTCCGACGTGAACCAGGATCGGGTCGGTTGAGTTGTCCAATGGTTTGATGTAGGCGTTGACAGGTCCGGGTATAGATGCGATGACATACGGTCCTGTATATTTCGGTGATAGCTTTTTCTTGTCCGGATGATTGGATGGTATGCGCCGTTTGACCAATTGATCGATCTTGAGATCGATCGGCTTATGGTGTTTGTCGTAAGCGATCTTAGCTCTTGATTTACTGCTATCCGTGCGTTGTTTGGCCAGTTGTCGAGCATCAGGTAAGTTGTCGGTTGTATTGAGAGAATCGGAGCCAAACATGAGGAACGACGGTGAGTATTCTGTAACGGTATGTATAGTATTATTATAATTAGCTGTCACATCCTTTAATAGGGTAGTCCATTTGCGGCGAGGGCTGGCCAGTGATGCCAGGATCAATCCCTGTTTGATCGATCCATTAACCCGTTCATTGGTGCCGTTAGTCTGCGGATGATATGTAGATGAGAATCGGTGTCTTATGTTATGTTTGGATAAAAATCGTTTAAAATCTTTTGATTTGAATGTCTTGTAATTGTCGGTAAGTATGGCTTCAGGTGTTTGTCCAGTTCCTTTGATTAGATCGATCAATAATGATATACATGCAGGTGCTGAGTTGGTTGGCGTAGCTTTGGTCCATACATGTCGGGAATGGTGATCGATCACAACCTGTATATACTTGTGTTTAGTGTTGGCGGCTTCGTTGCCCATAACTATAGTGTCCATAGCTATGAGTTTTAGTGGTGCATCAGGTGTCGGAAGTGGTTGGAGCTGTCCATATGTCGGATGATTAGTAGGTTTAGCCAATTGGCATACATGGCAGGACTTGACATATTGCTTGATGTCGTGAATCATATCAGGCCAGTGATATTTTGCTTTTATTTGTTTAGTTGTGATTCGGATGCCAGGGTGACCACTGTTGTCGTGTGCTTCTTGAAGAAATGGATAGACAAGACTGGGAGGAATCACTGATAAAATACGTCCATATTTGATGATCGATTGAAGTGTGAACGTGTCCACTGAGCTGAATGTTGATCGATCTGCTTCTGGTGTTTGATCGTTTGGATTGATCGATGTGATCGCTTGAGCAGGTGCTTCATATCGCACTTTAGTTTCGGTGTCCTGTTTTTGATGCTGTAGTATCACTGCTTCTCTGATGAATAGGTTTACCGGAGCGCGGGATAGGGCGTCGACGTGAGCCATTTGTGATCCCGGTTTATGTATCACTTCAAAGGTGTAGAGACTTAACTCTTCAGACCAGCGGAAGAGTCGTTTTTTGGTCGACTGGAAGTTGATAAGCCATTTGAGTGCCTTGTGATCGGTATAGAGGGTGAACTTGACTCCTTCCAGATAGATACGGAAGTATCTGATTGAATCATAGACGGCCAGACATTCTAGTTCGGTAACCGCGTATCGGGTTTCGGCGTCGGCAAGTTTTCTGGAATAATAACCAATAGGTCGATCGGCTTGTATAAGGATACCTGCTATTCCAATGGTTGACGCATCAGTATGTAGATCGATCGGTAAGTCCGGTTTATAGATAGCGCGGACAGGTTCCGATGCCATTAGTTGTTTTAATGTATTGAATGATCGATCACATTGATCGATCCATTCAAACTCTTTGGCTTTAGACTTCTTCATGAGTGATGTAAGTGGTGCTGTGAGGGCTGCGAAGTCGGGAATATATTCGCGTAAGTAGTTGGCCAGTCCGTGAAAACGTTGAACTCCCTTTTGATCGATCGGTGTCGGGAAGTCCACTATGGCTTTAATCTTCGAGTCAGGAGGTCGGACTGATTTGCCATCAATTGAATGTCCTAAGAATTCGATGCGATGTTTGGAGAACTCGCATTTCTCACGCTTGAGACGGGCGTTGTTGTCGGCCAGACGTTTAAGTACTTCGGCCAGTAGGTCGTCGTGTCGGTCCTGAGATGAGGCATAGATGATGATGTCATCCAGATATGAGATAACACCATTGTTGTGAAGATCGCCGAGGATCTTGCGGACAACACGGTGAAAGGTGGCCGGACTGTTCTTCAGCCCGAACGGTAAGACAGTCCATTCGAAATGACCGTCGCGGGTGACGAATGCTGTTTTGGTGATGTCATCGGGTGCTACGGCGACTTGCCAGTAACCAGAGGCGAAGTCAAGTTTAGAGAAGACGATCGATCCTTGTAGTCGATCGATCACATCCGCGATGACTGGAAGTGGTGTTTTGTCAGCGATCGTAATTGAATTGAGTCGACGATAATCGATGCACAAACGATATGTTCCGTCTTTTTTAGGCGCCAAAGTAATCGGTGCGGCGTATGGACTGACGCTTTCCCGGATCAGACCTTTTGATAGGAGGTCCTTTACTTGGCGGGCAGTCTCAGCTGCCATTTGATGAGATTGACGATATGGGCGCTGTGCGGTCGGTTGTTGATCGGTCAATACAATTCGATGCTCTTCGATATTGATTCGGCCTAAATCTGTTGAATCGGCGGCGAAAATATGTTGATAAGTGTTAACGATTTGGTCAACTCTGTTGTCAGTTGTTTTAGTTGATCGATCTATCGGAACAGTTGATCGATCTATCGGAACAGTTGATCGATCAATCGCTGGACTTGTTATGAAATGGCAGTGATGTCCAGGTGTGGGCTTTGGTGCAAATGAATGTCTTTTGTTAGACCATTTGTAGGACACTGTCTTTGAATGAGTGTCTATTACGACTCCATATTTGCCCAGAGAGTCGAGGGATAGGAGGAGAGTATACTCGAAGCCTTCCAGTACTTGAGCTCTCATGATATATGTCATCCGATTGATAGTTAACTTGAAGTAGACTTCTCCAAGTGTTCGGATCGATCCTCTCGCCAGTGTTATACTTGTTGATCGATCCCGAGATATGCGAAGTCGTAGATGATTGGCTACATGAAGTGGCATTAGGTTTACAGTAGATCCAGGGTCGGCGAATGCTGATAATTCGAATCTTCCAATACGACCCGGTATTAAGATAATACTGTCGATGGTGTCGCCGGAAGCCATAACTCGAGGACGGATGAAATGGTTTGATGCTTGAATTCCAGTAGATGTGTTGCCATTGTTAGGATTAGGTTGATCTCTTTGTTGAGGACCTGTTGGTCTATGTGGACAGTCTTTGTGGAAATGCCAGGCAGTAGTTCCACGATCGCGGCATATGCGGCACGAATATGGTGGCCTATTCTTTGATCGATCTGATCGATCATTTGGATTCCTCGGAGGTTTCTTGTCCTGAGAGAAGTGAGATCTGGGTTTGAAGTGATGTTTTGTTTTGTCGGCCTCAATGTCCTGTGCCATCTCTAGCCAAGCGGTGGTAGTTGTGAATCGGCGGCCATAGAAATATTCGCGATATTCCGGTTGTAGTCCTTCGGTGAGGAGATTAGATCGATCGTTGTCGGTGTAGCCTTTGACGCGACGAAGAAGTTTCAGCTTCTCGTCGTAATATGTCTTCATTGGTTCGGACCGTTGTTGTCGTCGTCGGTTTGCGGCTATGACTGGAGGTACGTCTGAGTGAGCGTAACGGTCGAGTAGGAGTTGCTTTGCTTTAGGCCAACTGATGTCTTCATTGATCAGAACATCGGAGCCATAGTAGTTGGCGGCTTCATCGCTCAGGAACTCCATAATGTCGTCCACTTTGTCTTCATCGGTGTGGAGTCGGAAGGATCGTTCAAACATCTGTATGAACGCTTCTATCGTCAGATTTGAGTCTTGTGTTCCGCTAAACTTCGGGATCTTCCGTTGTTTAGTATGCGTGGGAACTCTTCGATCGATCCGATCGATCTGATCGATCTGATCGATCTGATCGGTCGTGTTTGAGGTGCTCTGTTGTGCCGGCGGGAGGCCTGTGTTGGCAGTGGTATTGTTTTCGTTGTCAGACATGTTGTCGATGATGTCTTGATTGTCTTCAGTGTCTTGAGTAGAGTTGAGGAGATATCTTGTTCCGCGTCGTGTAAGGCCTGTAGTTACGGATGTCATCAATCGTAGGTAAGGATCTAATATGTATGATCTGTGCCGACTGCGCCAATTTTGTTGTGGGCGGTTGGGTTTAACCTATGGATCAGTTGTCTAGCGTGGGTCGGTATAAGACCAACAACTGATAGTTTCCCTCAATTTCCCACAACGGTATCAATTGATCGGTCAAAGACTTAACAATTGATTTAGTGATCACTTGAAAGGCACTATACGTGTCAAACAAAATGATGTACAGATCTGCAGTAGTGGTGACCGGAGTGTAGGCCAGGGATCGATCCGTTCGTACTATTGATAACTTCTATAACTTGCAGGGATGGCCAGCGAAAGGGTGGCTTGAAGTGTTGATCGATCAGCCAATGCTTGCTTAGGAGGAATGGTAGATATGATGTGGTAATCGATCCAATGATTAGGTGAAGACAATAACTTAGACACACTTTAGTTACAATACTTTATTATAGTTAAGACAATTAAAATAGTAGTTAAAACAATGGTTATAAAAATGGTATAATTTAAGAGCACATGTATGTAAATGAATGCAATGTGTATACAGTATAATGACTGATAGTAATGGTGGGTAAGATTGCACTGTAATGGTGGGTGAGATTGCACTGACTGTCTGGTGTGTCAGTACTGGTATTTATATGATAGGGAAGTCTAGGTATTTGGTATACAGCTATTGGTTGGTTTGAATATTAAGACAGTTGTATAGATCGATCACTTGGCGCCAGTTATTGGTGTCATTGATCGATCAATCATAGGAAACGGTAGGTATAGAGCGATCAAAATAGTTAATAAATTCAAAATAAGGGATTAAATGCACAAAAATAGGTATCAATAAAATAATACAAAAGTTAAACATTAAAATTAAGGCTAAATAATATATGAAATATGAGTTTCTCAACAAATGTAAAATATTTAATTAGTTTTATAAACTTTATAATAGAAAAACAATTATTTTATTTTATTTTTTATTCTATAAATAAATTAAATGTTTATAATATTGTAAATCAGTATAAATGTACATAAATTAATAGAAATACATAAAATTGAAATAATAATATATATCTCAAAAAATATATTTTTTTAAAAATTAAAATAAATATAAAAACAAATTGTGTTTTTATTAAATCTAATGATAATCTAATTTAAATCAAATGTAAGCATTGGTTTTGTTATTGTWTAGAKATTATCGATTCTGTTATCAAAAAAAAAATTAATTAATTAACAAAAAAAAATAAAATTATTAAAAAAATAATTTTTAAAACTAATTAATTAAGTCTAACAAACAAACRAAAAACAACTAAAAAAAATGAAAAAATTYAAATACAAAACTTACATCTTTGGCCAAATTTTGTGTWATATAAGMACATATAAGTGTCATAACAACGATGRTAATGATGCTGAAGATTATAATTAATATGACGACAACTACAAGCCATTTGTTATTGTTTTGTTGGTCAYTGGTTTCGGTAGTATTTGTAGTSAAATTATTATTTATTATCGTTGGATCCATTGTCTGATTAACAGTCGGCCACTCATCAYCACTACTACCACTACYACTACTACTACTTGAGATAACATTTGTCGACAACTCYTCCTGATGTGTCGGCACTGTTGTCGTCGACTTAGTTGTGGTCACTATTGTATTGATGTCTCCATTTCCTGTGGTAACCTCGACATCGTCAGGCAATCTAYTGGTAGTWAATAAAACTGTTKGTCGGGTAGTAGTAGTWGTTGTTTGTATTGCTGTAKTAGTGKGCCATATATTGACACAATTGGTGGCATAGGGTACCAATTTTTTGCACTTAAATTCACAATCAATAGAAATAAAAACAATAAAATCATTTTAAAAAATAAATAAAATTATTATTATTACTTCTTCTGATAKCTTCTTATTCAATGGTAAACTACAGTAATAGGGTTTGGAGTCGATATTGAAAAACAATATGTGTCCAGATTTATGGCCACTAACAGCATCGATACCGTAGTCGACAATACCGTCGAGTTGTGGCCAGAAATTACCGGGAATTTCYTCAATAAACTTCGGTAGCCAACAGCCCTGCGTCTGGGGTTTGCATTCACTGTAAGTATATAACCAATCGTTTAGTCCATTGAAATATTTGATATTTTTCGGATCAACTCTATCGACAACAATAACATATYCGSTATCATTGCGAGGAATCGGACTAAATATGATACCATTGGCTGAATATTGACGATYGCTGTTAAKYGWTTGATTATCGGGTCGTCGACATTGGGTTACCATTTTATTGGCCTATTTTTTCACCCAAAAAAAATAATAATATCARTCATTGATTTTGTTTTTTTTGGTGGTTTAAATGTATATTATAGACAACCAGTTAACATATAAAATAGTTAACTTTATTATTACTTAATTATTACTTAGTTAGGTTAGTTTGGATGGTGTGTGTGAGGTTAGGAGGTGGTTGGTTGGGGTGTGTGTGAGGTTAGGAGGTGGTTGGTTGGGGTGTGGATGAGGTTAGGAGGTGGTTGGTTGGGTAGGGAGCTGGGGATGAAGGGGGTAAACTGTTTTTTGGGTCAAATAATTTTTCTACTGGCTGTCTATAATATACATTTGTTTTAATTAAAATACCCGGTGGGGYGGGGGGGGGGGTTTACCTSATAGTAAAYGTGRCAATCATAGCCAGTATARTAAGTAKTACCACTGTTTAGTAAAGTATATTTAGCACTAAATTTGTTGACAATACTTGTATTGATTTTGACAATACTATTATCTGCTAATAACATRACTGTCGGTTTGTTGCCGTCAATAKTGATYAMRAATGGCCATTCGTTACCGTTTTTATACATCARATAGTTATCAACAATATTKGTYTCCCAAAAGGTTTTCTGTTGCCATCGATGATAGACACGGACGCCAGTAAACTGTCCATTGGGTGCCARCAGTTKGCATACCATATCATTGCCGCCAACATTTCCTCGACAATAACTAAACCATTGACTGATGATTAATATAAACAATGATATCAATGATAATAACTGGTTATATGTTGTCGTCGACATGTTTTTAGGCAACAAGTAGTAGATATTCAGTTCAATTTGAATAAAAATTAATTGTTAAAAAATTTAAATATATTTTTTTGTTTGTTTKAACTAATAGCCAAACAATAGACTAATTAATTAATTTAATTTAATTAGTTTAATTTAATAACAGATAATTCAAATGTTAGATACCATTGTTATAATGATAAACAARWAAAATTTTTATTTATTAATTCATATATTTTATTTTTAGTTAACTAAWCAATAAATACTTGTATTATATTATATAATAGTTAATTTRATTATTAAGTTTTAACTAAATSTAATTACAGTTTAAAGTCTCGTTTAAATAATYGWTAAAACAATAATTTWAAATATTTAAYTAATAATACCTATTGATTACCTAATGATTGAGTGTATAATTCAAATTAAATTTTAGATATCGAGAGATAATTAATAAATCAATTAATTATTTATAACTATATTTTCAAAAAAAAAATATTTAAACACTTAAAAACAAGTCTTAGAAATATATATACATTTTTATTGATTAAAATTATTATCACAAAGACTTGAATTATGATTTCAATAATTATTGTTTTTTTTTATAGATATTTGTGTCACTAATTTGTTCATCAAATGTGTCGACAATTATTTAAAAGTCCTATTAATAGTGAATCTACTAATGGATTCACTAATCATTCAACAAACAGTTACAACAAATCTGTTCGCTATAACTGATCCACTAATCACCGAAACATTGTTTTGGCATTACTTACCTTAGAGGGCTTCGTTTTTTATATTGTTTTTAAAGTATAATATAAAAGCATTAAACTTATCTTTACATTTGGGTTAGTTTGTGGGGGTGAGTGGGGTAGGGTGTGAGAGGTTAGGAAGTGGTGGTGGGGTGGGTGGGGTTAGATAGTAGTTTGTTAAGTAAGGGTGGTGTCGAGTCATATTATTATTTATATATTTTTATTTTTAATGTGAATACAATTAAGTGATTTCACGTGCAAATAGTATTATTAATACATTTAATACAGTGTTGTAATGCACGCGCAAACAATATAAAAAACGAAGCCCTCTAAGGTAAGCGTTGCCATTGTTTTTCGGTGATTATCCAAAACCAACGAACCAAGTGTTGTCTTCAATGGTTGAAGAGTGAGAGACGGCCGGCAAGTCATTTGGTTGACCAGATATTACTGCTGATTGCCGCCAGCATTGATACCCTTAAACCAGTAGTTCAGCCCCAATCAGGACATACTCTGGCAGCTGATCCGACACTGTCTAACCGGTAATTCGTTTGATTGCAAATATATATATATATTGAAGAAGTTATCGACAAATTTCGTTGTCCTATTTCAAAGACAATAGTCGCAAATTGACCGCTGCCACTGTCGCAGCCGCCGCCAACACTGACCACTTAGAGTAGACTTTACGTGTCGATTGGCGTCGGAACTGTTATTTTCAGTTACGAATTATGTACCGAATTGTCCGCTGGCCGTGAACTGCTTGTTACGATCTTTTCGATAAACTTACGATTCGATGATCCAAACCATACTATGTCTGAAACTTGTCTGTAATGTATAAGATATCAAGATAACATTTTAAAATATTAATCTCCGGATTTTTGTCTGTATGCGTGACACTTTTCATCAACAACCATATTTTATTTAAAATTTAAAAATGTATTGTTATATTTTCAATTTTTATTTAAAGCAATGTTATTTCTATGGGAAATTTTAAATGTTTATTGAGCTCAGGTATGTTTTAGGGACAGGTAGGCAGATGTTGTGTAATTACACTTTGCTATATTAATTGAGTCATAAGGCACCGGGAGGTTAGCTACCTGTGCTAAATTTTTGTAAAATTTTCTCAAATACAAAAATTTTCAAATTGTGTTAAAATTTTCAATTTTTATTGAAATTATTTAAATATATATAAAAAAAAATAAAATTTCTCAAAAGTTTAGACAAAATAATGTGTATTGGTACTGCATTTTTATTACGTTTTATGTATAATATATTTATTAATATTTTGATGTATAAAACATATTAGGCAGCCATTCTAATTACTAATGATGAATATTTTAAATCAGTAAAAGAATTGGTTTTTTATTTAATAAAACATTGTTATTGTTAAATGTTTTTCTAAAAATACAACAAATATTTAAATAAAAACTGACTTTTTTCTACTTTAATATATAGTATATATTAAAAACTGTATTTGTTGTACTATAGTTTTTGTATTATTATTAATATTGTAACGGTATTTGTTGTGTAATAACTGTTATTAATTGTAGACATATATAGTAAGGTATGCGATCTTATCCCATATCTGTATTTTGACCGACAGCTGAATCGATGCGCACTATTCAGTTGACGATCGGGTATATATATAAGTGGAGGAACAGTTAACAGTGGGTTGGTTGTGAAGTTATTTTGCATTAAGTAACAATTACCGGTTATAGTTGCTATCCCACCTATCTATTATTTTATAATTGTTGTAATGTAATGTGAGTTATCTATTGGTGTCAAAATAAAAGATAGACTCGCGAGCAAATTCAGTTTAATTTATTACTTCGCCGAGCGACCGGCGAATGCTGATTGGTTGCATGAACGCCCTCCGCGAAACGAGATTTGGGGTCTCAGCACTTGAGAACCAATCGTATCGCTTCATTGTTGTTAAGCATACAATAGCCAATCCCAGCTCAGTGTTGTCAATGGTTTTACTGTTGTCAACCTGAGCTGACTATAAATACTACTTACACTACTGCCGCACCAGTAGTGCCTAACAATCAGTCCGCACAGGCACTCACTCACTAACTCTTCACTCAAACATTACTTTCACTTTTCATTCATTCAATCAATAAATCAATTATTATTTTCCGTTAAAATTGATGTCCACTTTATTACAATCGCTGGCTATCATCGGTACACTCACGCTAAGCAAACATAGCGACCACTTATACCTTCAAACCGCTATAGAGACATACGATTGGCCGCTAGACGAGGGAAGCGGGCCATACAAGAAGCCGACGATGTTTGGCCAAAGGAAAGCCGATCTGAAGACACCGTCGACTTTTAATATTATTTTTTATAATTTCAAATAATATAACAAAATAAAAAAATAGCAATACAATATTTTATTTTATATATATTATTTTTGTAGTTTTGTAGATATATATTGGAATAAAATTATATTATTTTAAATATATTTAATGTATTTTCAATACATAAAATACTAATATAGAAACCTTGAAATTACATATAAGGAAGTTTGAATATTAATTAGTTAACATATTTATACCTTATAATTACTGAATGTCTATTATGTAGATATAATATTGTATATCTAAAACTTGTATTTAAAATACTAATTTTGTTATATAAATGTCATTCAGGCACTGATACCGTACAGTTATGTTTAACTAAATTTTATGTTAATACTTTTAATATATAAATTTGAATGTTACTGATGAAAGTTAATGAATACTAACTTTATATCTTAGTACATTATTTTTTTGGAAAAACTAAATAAGTAAGTTATATATATTAGATATATATATATAGTGAGTACGGTACGGACGGCCGGTGCAGGAGATAACCGGCGGCGGATGTGGCCTAAGTGGCCTGAATCGGAAGGGGCCACATTGCATTATTTTAATTAGGATTAAAACAACATTTCGCGGTAATATTAATTTTAATATATAAATAGTTTTTAGTATTACTTTAATTATTAAATATTATTTTAGAATTTATTAAAAGCATTTAAATTTTTTATCTATCATTATTATTAAAATGATAAATTAAAAATTTATTTAATTATTAAAATAATTATAAAAATTCATTGCAAAACTACTAATTATTATACTGTTTTATTTTTGTAAAAATTAAATAAATCAAATTATTTTAAAATAAATTGTTATATGTAAATAAATATAAATATATTATATATACTTTACTATGTATAATTTGTCGACCAGATGTCGAGTCATACACAAATATAGAGACAGAAACACCTCACATACAGACTTCACATCTTCACCGCCCTTGAGTAAAAATAAGTATCAGGGTATATAGTGTACGTCACATATTATGCATGGTAATTTTTTATAATTTAACACATTTAAAAATTTAATTAGTACAATAAGTTGTAATTAAAATAAATTTATTTAATAAGTATTAATTATAACATTAGATAAGTAATAAAAAATATGTCATATATTAATTGTATTGCTAATAATTCATTAAAAATAAATATTTGAATATTATTAAAAATTACATTTAATCCACTAGAATATGAAATATACAATACTATTACACAAAATATTGAATACCTGATTCCGGCATATTATCCATTTTTGAATTTTAATAAAATTTTGGGGGTCCATCTGGGATATCTAGAGTACTGGGGTTATCATAAAATACTGTGTTAATATGTTATTTAAAATTTAATAAGGCAACTAAGTTTTTTAAATAATAATCTACGAATATTAAATATAACTATAAGAGTAACAAATACTAAGTTATGGCGTTATAGTTTCTAGTAACAATAAGTTTGTTAATAACCAAAACTTTTGGACAGATAATATTACGCCAATATTCGTCAACATAACTAATTGGTTTATACGTATCGGCGACTATTGGACTGAAAATATTAGCCAATCTTGGGTATGATATACTATTTGTCAAAATTCATTATAATCATCAGTATATCAATATATTTTCTGTATATAACAATATTTCCGTTGTTTTGCTATTTTTTTTTTTAATCTTTATTTTTTAAATTTTGTATTGTTTTAAATTCATGAAAATGTTTCAGGTTATTAAGAATAGCTTAGAATGGAATTCAATTATGACATATGCTCAAAACACATTGACAAAAAATGTAATTTTTATTTCATTCACCAAATACTATGCCTTATGATTTTGATGACGAAWTTTTATAGCTTTATTTTAATAATTATTACATATKCTCATATWCAARCKAGATACAATGYCYWGTCTGATGACYWGATCAGTATGTTAATCGGATAKGACCCGATAGGTTTATAAATTGGGGSCGGATATGMTTTTTATKCCATTCGCWCACYCTACTCATATTATCGGTTAAGTGAATYTTTAAACCAGATTTATGGCTACTGCTACTTGGTCATTTTTTTGTGAAAACAATCGAGGATTGCCTGCAAATAAATTTGTAAGTTGTTTTTATTAATTTTTTACATTAAAATACTTTTGTTTTTTATATTGTTATATAATGTTGTAAATAAATTCCGATTCACAGACAATTGATTGATTTTATAATAAATTATTAATTTAAACAAATTTTATCAAAAATATCACAAAATTTAAACAAAAATAAATATTTTATTTATTTTATCTCTCTTACTCTCTCTCTCTCTTTCTCTAGTATTTTTATTTATATAAAATTATTTAAAAAATTATATATGACGAAATAATATATTTAATTTTTAAAAAATGAAAACTAAAAAACTAAAAATTTTATAATTTAAAAAAGTGGACCTGGATAATTTATCCTGGTCGGATAAATGGCACCTACACCATAAAAAATTTTATGCGTGTAAGTTGTTTGAAAAAAATGAAAATGATATGATTATATTAGATCATATTAATTATGATCATAAAAAAAGTTTATTTAAAAAATGCTTATAAATATATAGAAAAAATTTTGTTTTTCCAACCACTTTCAACAAAATAGGTAAGTTTTTTTAAAATTAATTTTTAAAATTATTTATAATTTATTTATTTTATTATATAATAAATCAATTGTCTGTGAATCGGAATTTATTTACAACAATATATATATTTTTATTACAAAAGCAATTGGATAAATATATTTGGAACATATTAACATATAAAAGACATATTTTTGAAAAGTTTTTCAAGAAATTTATGAAATTAAAGCTCATGAATCGTTAGAAGGAGATATTAATGACGATTTGAATACCTTTTTTAAAAACAAATATTGTA
The DNA here is from genome assembly GCF_028296485.1 of Oppia nitens. Taxonomy (NCBI): domain Eukaryota; kingdom Metazoa; phylum Arthropoda; class Arachnida; order Sarcoptiformes; family Oppiidae; genus Oppia; species Oppia nitens. Next base: position 90,579 of record NW_026533209.1, read on the forward strand.
ATAATTAATTACGCTTCTGTAAAATATTTAGGTAATAGTATTATGAAAAGTGTAAATCAAAAAATTTTTTAGATAAATTAAGATTAGTATTGTAATACACATATATTATGGTAATGGTCATATGCTATTTGTTACCATTGTCAATTTTGTTAATATGTAAATAATTTGTGTTTTTCATCATTGTTATTGCGTGATTTGTGTATTGCGTAATATTTATTCCGTTTTATATTTATTAGAGAGTGACATAATTTCCAATGTTAATTTTCCTATCACTAACTATATCAKAACCATTCCTACTAACTATATTTTWAAAAATAATAATATATMAWTATATATTTAATAGATTTTTTATCATTRTTTTTCATAAATAATTWGTTTTAGTTTTATTATAATAWTTTTCATTAATTATATAGATTAATGAATATATTATAAATAAATATTTATAAGATAATTGAAATTTTTTTWTTCATTAAATATTATTRTTTGTYTATTTTATTCATTTTGAAGTCAATTAAAATATTTTATATCAATATAATTATGAAATTTATATGAAACATAAATAATTATATTAAAACTTAATAAACTTATTATTAATTTTTTATTTATTTATAGCTGTAAAATAATAATAAAATTTAATGTAGTAAAAATAAACTACAAATTAATTAGTTATCTAGTTTACTATTTTGAATTTTAATAATATATAAAAAATATTATTACATTTACTAGAGTAATTATTTCTACAAATTTATAAATGTTTAATTAAAATTTTTTAATTAAATCAAATTATATTGTATCATATATTATCATGATAATTTTTCATAAAATCAATAATCTGTAAATTTTAATTAATTAATCAAAAAAATTTTTTGCCTAAAACTATAATTAAATAAAACTCATTATTAATTATTAAAAAAAATATTTATTACATTTTTATATATCAAATAATTTTAATATAAACAGTAATAAAAAACACACAATAATTTAGATATTTATAAATACAGTAATATTTWAATAGTTATAATAATAATAAAATTAATTAAAAAATAGAATTTATTAATTAAATAGCATAAAAATTATTGTTTTAATTTTATTTCAAAAAAATAWATTAAAAACTAAATATACAACTATTTAATAGTTTGTATGATTTGTTTGCACTGTAGGTGACCGACGCCGCCGTAAATATAATAAATAAAAATTGTATAAAACATGACATCAGTCCATAGGTTATCAWAATTTTCGGTATAAAATCCAATGAACTAAACATAACTGTATTCAATATGACAACAATAGCCACACCGAAAATCATCCAAACATATAGCAAAAACTTTGACCAATAGGTTTGGTTATAGTCGGCAATTTCGGCACACAATTTGTCCATCAGTTTTAAATTATTGACTAATACTTTATGGCTGTTTAGGTGTCGGGATATGTGTCCAAAATTTTCGTCTATTATTTGTAGTTTACATTTCAAATAACAACATAATAGATAAAAATAGATTACCTGATAGAGTACTATACTATAGAAATATTTTTGAAATATAGCAAACAGACAGGCATTGGGTATACCATATAATAGGACATACATTGGCGATAATCTATAGCCATATGATATGATAACTATCATACAACCAAAAAATTGTATAACAAATTCAATATTAAACTGACAAAACCTACACAACCGGGACATCAATTTAATCAGTTTCACTACTATCTGGCTATCGGTTAGACCTAAATATTTGGGTGTTATCTGCGAACCGGACATCATTTGAAAGATACGCATAAATTTCGGTTCAATACCCGACAGRTAGTTATAGTAATAGGTTAGTTGYGATRATAGTAATAAAATTGATTGCAATATTAATATCATATCAATTAGTGTACGTTCGCCTATAAAATAGCCAAAATCACCCAACAGTGCAAACAATTGCCAATTATTCATATCGACAAACAATGTTATAATACGTTGAATTAAATATATTAAATAAACGGTAAATATGAGGACAGGCCTATAAAACCAGTGTCTAATGGGATAACAATCTGCAAWCCKATGATGACTTAGACCGATACGATATAAATGATAGGCCGACCATTTGTAGGCTATTTTTACAGGTATTAACTTTGATGTATCAAAATTATKCATTTTTTTAATTAAMCAATATTTAAATTTATTTTTTATTTTATATATTTTTTTGTTAACTATTATAATTAATATGTTGTTAAAATATTACGTTAACTAAATTTAAAACAATAAATTATAATAATATACGGCTAAATATTTTTATTTTTATTACTTATAAACTTTAATACATAAAAATATTAGTGTAAAAAAATAATATAACTTAATGCTTATATATATATATATATATATATATATATATATATATATATATATATATTTATAGATATATATTTAAGTGTACATGTATAAAATATATTATACTAATTATCAAAAAAAAACTTTGAAAAAGTTTTGTTTACTGAAATCTATACAAGCGTTTTTGAGTCTGTGTGTCTGTCTGTCTGTCTGTAGCATTTCATTTTGCGAATTTTGAAATTCTGACTTCAGAATCGGGTAGAGGACTACTTATAATGTATTGAAAAGTTGTATCAAAAATGATCTATCTTTTCGGGAACATAGAGTAAATGGCGGCCAAAGTAAAGAAAATTTTAAGAAATTTTTTTCTAAGTATAGATTTGAATAAAGTATCAAAAACAAGAATAAAAATAATGCATTAAAATTTTGATATCTCTTCGGGAACATAGAGAAAATGGAGGTCAAAGTAAAAAATTTTAGGTAAAAATTTTAACTTTTAGAATTGTATAGATCATCAAAAATAAGATATTATATATAGTTGAGTTTATTATTTGATGCCGAGTCATTTGATACCCTACATGACTAAAGTTGAATTTATTATATCATACTGAGTCATTTGACTATATGACTAAAATCAACTAACAATTAATTTGCGAGTATAATATTTTATGCCGTCAAAGTTTTTTTCTAATAATGCTTTCTAGCATTCTTAACTGGTTTTTATATTAATTATGAATAATATTGAATAAAATAGCAAATAGCAAATTAGTAATTACACTTAAAAAAAATAATTTATAGATATTTAAGTCTAACTAGTATTTAATTATAAGTTATATTATATATATATATAAACCATTATATTAAATAATAATTAAGATAAAAAAATATATATATTACTGCTAACTATTTTACATAATTAAAAATTTTTACTAAATCCTACTAACTTTTACTATAGATAACAAAAAAACCCTAGTTATATAATTATATAGTAGATAATTATGGCATTAATATTGTCTAGCAAAAAAAATTTAGCTAAAATTTGATAATTATTTCATTAATTAAAATTTATTTATTTTATATTCAAGTTATATCGTTAAAATAATCATTTTTAAAAATATTTTAATTTAAACTATTTAATGATTTTCACTTTTATTTGTTATTAAAATTTTATTAGTTTTTAGAGATAATTGACAATTATATGATATTCTCTTATATTTAAGTTTAATTGTTTTTCTAATTATAATATAATTTTAATAAAAAGTAATTTAACTTAAAATTTATTTTCAACTTATTTTAATTTAAACTAATTATTATTAATTTTAATTTAATTCTATTTATTATGGAAATTATAGCATTTAGTAGATTAAAAAAATTGTTTTAAATTGCTATAATTTTCAAAGTTATATTTATTATTCAAATGTTATTTATACTATAGTTAAGTTATCGTTAAAAATTAAAAATATTTAAAAATTTTAATAGTCATACAAAAATTAAATTTGTTTGTAAATTATACGAATAACTTAATTAAGTAGAATAAAAATTAATAATTTTTCAACAAAAAAAAATTAAAAAAAAATATAAAAGTATTGAACAGTTTGTATGATTTGTTTGACCAGTAGTTGACCGACGCTGCCGTAAATATTATGAATAAAAATTGTATAATACATGTTAGCAACCATAGATTATAATTATTTTTGGTATGAAATTCAATGGACTAAATAATACTGTATTCAATGTGATAACAATAGCCAAACCAGATATTAGCCAAACATATTGCAAAAACTTTGACCAATARGTTTGATTATAGTCAGAGATTTCGGCACACAATTTGTTCATCGGTTTCAAAATATTTACTAATACTTTATCCGTATATCGGTATCGGTATATGTGTCCTAATTTATCGTAGATTATCTGCATTTTATACTTCAAATAGCGACACATTATGTAAAAGTAGATCAACTGATAGAGTAGATGACTGTAAAGATATTTACCGAATACTGTCAGATAGCAGGCATTGGGTACACCATATAGTAGGACATACATTGGAGACATCCTATATGAATAGGTTATCAATACTGTCGATATTGTTACGATTGGTACAACAAAATCAATATTAAACTGACATAATTTGCACAATCGGGTCATCAATTTGATAAGTTTCAGTATCTCCTGGAAATCGGTTAGACCAACACTTTTGGGTGTTATCACCGAACCGGACATCATTTGAAAGGCCCGCATGAATGTCGGTTCAATGCCTGACATGTAGTTGTAGTAATAGGTAAGTTGTGGTAATATTAACAACAGTGTAACCAATATTAATATCATATCCAGTAGTATACGATTGCCGAGAAAATAGCCGAAATCACCCAACAGTGCAAACATTAGCCAATTAGTCTTATCGATGACAAACAGTGATAGTATGCGTTCAAACAAATATATAATACAAACGRTAAATATGAGAACCGGTCTATAAAACCAGTGTCTAATGGGATAACAATCGTCAATCCGATGATGACTTAAACCGATACGATATAAATGATAGGCCGACCACTTGTAGACTATATTTAATGGTAATAACTTTGATGGATTAAATTTATACATTTCTAAAATTTAAGTTTAATTTGTTTAAAATGTTTTAATGAATTGAATTGTTTAGAAACAAAATTTTGTTTATGACAATAATATTTGGTTTTAAAATACAACTTATAATATTTATTAGTTTTATTAAAAACTATACTTTTAGATATACTAATTAGCTTTTATGATATAATTTTATAATAATGTTATCAAAAACAAAATATTTTATAATATTATTAGTATTTTTTATTAAATGTAATTTAATATCTTTTAATACTATTTTTAGATAAAAACTCATTTTACTATTTTAATCTAAACTTTTTAATAATATTTTAATTAGAAGATAATTTACTATTAAGTTATTTAAGTTATTAAGTTATTTAAGTTATTAAGTTATTTAAGTTATTAAGTTTATTTTTTAAATTTACTTTACTTTTTTATTTTAATTTAAACTGTTTTTTGAATTTTTATTTTATTTATATTTGATTGCAAAAGTATATCGTTTAGTAAATTTAGAAAATATATTATATTAATGTTTTTATTATTGTTATAAATACTGTATTTCAAAATATTTGTAAATTAGTAGCATATTTATGTTATTAATATAAAATAATTTATATGTTATATAAAATAAAAATTATAATATTGTAAAAAAGTATTACTGTTTTTATAATTACTAATAATTTTAATTTGTTTTGAAAAATTCAAACTATTTATTGCTAATAAAATTTCTGTATATGTTTTTCAAGTTATATAAATATTCAGAGATTATTGAGATAATTGAAATAAAACAATTATAATATATAAAATAATAATCTATAATAATATTAATATATTGACAATATATTCTTGATAATTATTTATACTATTATTATTAATACAACTAACAAGTAATAGATATAAAATTATCTAAATATAGATCATAAATATAGTAGTAGTAGTAGTTATTATTATTTTAATTAATTAAATTAAAATTACAATATTAACATATTAGTCAATTGTAAATTTATTTAATAATTAATGAAAAGTTAGATTACAGTTAAATAATAATACTAATAATTATTAATTAGTTATTATTATTATTTATATATTTTTTTACTAAACAACATATGGTGAACAATAATTGCTTTCATTTAAATATTTCATAAATTTCAGATAATTATCTTCCGATGATGTGATTGCTGGTGTCATATCGTAATTCAATTTATTTTTGAATAGATCCCACGCACGTCTACCCTCTACTGTATCAACAAAACGTTTAGCCSATGGCATTGGTTTGCAAATGTTTGAACARTTATTATTAGTATCGGGAAATAGATAGTCGAAAAACGTAACTTTATTGGGATATAAAGCAAATTTTGGATAATATTTAGCAAATATTTTCTCCGGTAATGCATTCTTGAGTCGTTTGATAGCTTCGGGAACGGCTAATGGTTTGTCCGATTCGTTAACCAAATCGTTGATCGGCCGAACAAAGCGATCGTGAATATAGCATAACTGACCGAATCCTACCAGAAATGTTTCCTTAACGGATATATTAGTAAAATCGGGTAACATATCCGTATCAATGTTGGTCATTACTGTCCGATTCAATTTTGAATCATATTTGAGACCCAATGCATAGTCGTCGGGCACCAGATAACGATCGTCAGACAATTGCCAGCTCAGTACTACCAGATCGCCGCACATTGCATGAAATAAGTAGAAAATCGGATCGTTAGTAGCGTACGGCCTACTAAAGTCACCGTTAATGCCGCCRACATTCAGATGGCCCTTAAAGTGGCCCATGAATGTCAAGTCCAATGCAAATAATGTCCAAAAATTTGAATAATTTGGATTCATTTTGTAGAAAAATTTACCCAAATTCCAAAACTACTGCCCCAACTGTACAATTTGGTATAACTGGCCAATATTTTCAGTGCAACCAATAGTGTTGGCCTATCGAAACCGCGTTGAATAACCGAACTGATCCATTCGGGTGATTCCCAAACCGGTATCARCTTATCATCGATCCATTGACGCCGCAGACAATGCTTTGTCGGATGTTTAACCATTTGTCCAGCAAACGGACCGTCCCGTACACAGTAATCATAATGGGCGTTACCTGCCCGACCAAAATAGTCCCAAACAATACTCAGTTCGGGTCGGGCATAATCGGTAAAATAGTTCCAATAGGGTAGTGTCACACTGGGATCCAATCGCATCATCTCTTTTTCCAGTTCATTGATAAACCAACGATGCCATGGCATACCTTCACCGAATTTGTGCACTTGTGGCCAACTTTTCATATGAAATTCGGACATATAGTCCATATAACCGCTAGYATAGAGACGTTTAAACATATCTATTAGTTTTCCGATCTCTACTTTGGACATACATTTAATATCTTTGCGGACATGTAATCGTTCGCACGGTTGTAGTCCTATTGGTACTAATTTTTCAAATTTTTTAATCAAATATTGTCTAACATTTTCGATCTCTTGTTCGGTAAATTCGGACTCATGAGTGCACTGACGGTAAATATGATCCGAACAGTGATTATTGATATTGTCATTGATTTCTGTTGAACTGATTATTTCAATTTGTATTAATAGAAATAATAACAAAATGATAACTGATTTCAATTTAAAATACATTATTTTTTTATAAACTTAAGAAATWAAAAAAAACAAATTAATAAAATGGACTCTAAATGTTTGTTTGTATTTACTATAATTTAATTAGTTAAAAAACTAACTGTAATTAAAAAAATAATTATATTATTCTATAAATATACATATAGGTATATACACAATATATACTGTATATATATATTTATATATACATATACATTATATATATATATATATACAAATATAAATATATATATACAGTATATTAATATAATATTATTATTTTTATTGACTATTATTTTTTAATAAATATATAATTAATTATTGATATTATAAATTTATAATGGCGTCTCATACATTTTTATGTTAATTAATATTTAATGTTAAGTATATATTAGTTTATATATATATATATATATATATACTCTAWATATAYATTGTATTTGTGTGTTGTGTTTCAACAATTTTAATAATTAATTTAAATAAGAAAATTATATTCAATATTATTAATAAAAATTTAGTTTATTAAACAATTTTATTTAGTTTTAAAAAAACAATTTGTTTAAATTACAATTTTTATTTTCACATTTTATTTTGAATACAMTTGTTTTATACAATATATCATTTGTTTATTTAAAAAAAAATTGTCTAATAATAATATTTATAATAATTTATCAATAKCATATATTTTAATTGTCRTTGYAATGGGTGGYCATTGAATGATGTTTTTCTTAATATAAAAAAGTAATAATAATAATAATAGATACATAACATTGTTAAATAACATATATTCATTTAATGATTAGATTTTAAAATTGTTTATTATATTATTAAATAGTCATATTTATTTTAATCTACATTATTATCAATTATATGTTAAGTAGAATTGTATGATTATWACGATCWYAATTGAAATTTAAAAATAAAAAWTAATAAGCATTAAAAGATAAATCTACCATGATGATAATTCGAATCTATAATTWATAATAATTTTTTTAAATATTTATATAATTAACTTAATTATATATTTTTATTATAAGTTTAGTATAAGCTTAAAATTAAAAAAAAAATTTTATGCTAAATAATTTTYAATATACTTTAAATATATAATATATTAAAACATACTTACMGTTCAAACAATAATTTTTATTAAAAAAAATATATAWWWTATTTCAATAAATTTTAAAATTAACTTTTTTTTTACTAAACAACATATGGTGAACAATAATTGTTTTCATTTAAATATTGCATAAATTGTAAATAATTATCTTCAGTTGATTTGATTATTGGTGTTAAATCATAATTCAATTTATATTTGAATAGATCCAACGCACGTCTACCTTCTACTGTATCGACAAAACGTTTAGCCGATGGCATTGGTTTGCAAATGTTTGAACAGTTATTATTAATATCGGGAAACAGATAGTCGAAAAATGTTACACTATTTGGATATAAAGCAAATTTTGGATAATATTTGGTAAATATTTTCTCCGGTAATGCATTCTTGAGTCGTTTGATAGCTTCGGGAACGGCTAACGGTTTGTTGGATTCGTTAACCAAATCATTGATCGGCCGAACAAAGCGATCGTGAATATAACATAACTGACCGAATCCTATCAGAAATGATTCCTTAACGGATATATTAGTAAAATCGGTTAACCTATCCGTATGAATGTTGGGCACTACTATCCGATTCAATTGCGAATCATATTTGACACCAAATCCATAGTCTTCRGGYACCAGATAACGATCGTCAGAYAATTGCCAGCTCASTACTACCAGATCACACATTKCATGAAATAAATAGAAAATCGGATCGTTAGTAGCGTACGGCATACTAAAGTCACCGTTAATGCCGCCGACATTCAGATGGCCTTTAAAGTGGCCGACGTAGGCCAAGTCCAATGAAAATAGTGACCAAAAATTTGAATAATTTGGATTCATTTTAAATGCAAATTTACCCAAATTTATGAAACTAYTGCCCCAAGTGTTCMATTGGGTATAACTGGTCAYTATTTTAAATGCAACCATTAGTGTTTGCTTATCRTAACCGCGTTGAATAACCGAACTGATCCATTCGGGCGATTCCCAAACCGGTATCARCTTATCGTCGACCCATTGACGCCGCAGACAATGCTCTGTCGGATGTTTAACCATTTGTCCAGCAAACGGACCGTCCCGTACACAGTAATCGTTTTGGGCATTACCYGCCCGACCAAAATAGTCCCAAACAATACTCAGTTCGGGTCGGGCATAATCGGTAAAATAGTTCCAATAGGGTAGTGTCACAGTGGGATCCAATCGCATCATCTCCTTTTCCAGTTCATTGACAAACCAACGATGCCATGGCATACCTTCACCGAATTTGTGCACTTGTGGCCAACTTTTCATATGAAATTCTGACATATAGTCCATATAACCGCTAGTATAGAGACGTTTAAACATATCCATTAGTTTATCGATCTCTACTTTGGACATACATTTGATATCTTTGCGGACATGTAATCGTTCGCACGGTTGTAGTCCTATTGGTACTAAATTTTCAAATTTTTTAATCAAATATTGTCTAACATTTTCGATCTCATGTTCGGTAAACTCGGACTCATGAGTGCACTGTCGGTAAATATGATCCGAACAGTGATTATTGATATTTTCATTGATTTCCGTTGAACTGATTATTTCAATTTGTATTAATAGAAATAAYAACAAAATGATAAYTGATTTCAATTTAAAATACATTATTTTTTTATAAACTATAAGAAATTAAATTTTTTCAAAAACACAAATTAATAAAATGGACTCTAAATGTTTGTTTGTATTTTAAAAAAATTAATTAATRACTTACTGTAATTAAAAAAATAATTATAATATTCTATAAATATATACTGTGTATATAATATATATATATATATATATATATATATATATATATATATATATATATATATATATATATATATATATATATATATATATACATATATATATATTTAGATAATAAAACATTTTTTATAATTAATTAATTATTAGTTTTAAAATAAATTTATTAATACCATTTTCTTAATTAATATATTTTAATAATTATATTTAAAAATTTATTTAGTGTCAAATAAAATTAATTTTTAAATATATGGTCATATTAAGGTAGTATATATATATATATATATAATTAATTATAAAAATAATAAATAATATTGACTATTCATAGAAAAATAGTCTATAATGTTAAATATAATATTTTTAATAGAAAAATTATTATCAAAATATAAAATGACTCAAAAATTATAGTCATGTTTATAAATTTATAAAATAGGTAAACAAAAAGCATCAATAAATTCGGAGACTTTTAATCTTGTATTAAAAATATCTAACCCAAAAATATCATTATAATCTACAATATACTTTTTTTATTATTAATATTATATATTTATATATATTATCACCACAAAATTTAATTAGTTGTTGGTGTTTAACATGGGTTTTATATGTTTATTTTTTATAAGGAAATGGTCAATATTTTATTATTTTTTATTTTTAAATAAAGTAAATTATTTTTAAAAAATATATAATATTTAGATAAAAAACTTATTCATAAAATTAATTTAAGTTTAAATGTTTTACACCTGTATATATATATACCTGTATATATACAAATATAAATATATTTACAGTAAATTAATATAATATTATTTTTTTATTGACTGTTATTTTTTTAATAAATATATAATACATGTTTCTGTTAGTTAATATTTAGTGGTAAGTATATACAGTACTAGTACTATATATATATATATATAATTGTAGAATAATACTGTGCCATAAAATCATTGAAAACTTTAAAAATAAAAATAATTATAATTACTAGTAATTATCGGTTTRTACATATTCTATAGTAATAAATAATTACCTTATGCTTAGAGATATACAGTACATCATAATTATATATACATTTATATAGAAATATACATTTACAACGATTAGATAGTTTAAATGATTGACAGTCTAATTATTTATTTATTTATTTTTTTGCAAATTGTGATCAAAATAGTAATAAGAATCTATATTATTATCAATTAAATAGTTATTATTATTATTTAATTTATTTTTGTTACTAAACAACATATGGTGAACAATAATTGCTTTTATTTAAATATCTCATAAATTTCAGATAATTATTTTCCGATGATATGATTAGTGGTGTTATATCATAATTCAATTTATATTTGAATAGATCCCACACTCGTCTACCTTCTAATGTATCGACAAAACGTTTAGCCGATGGCATTGGTTTGCAAATGTTTGAACAGTTATTATTAGTATCGGGAAACAGATAATCAAAAAAAGTTACACTTTTGGGATATAAAGCAAATTTTGGATAATATTTTGCAAATATTTTCTTCGGCAATGCACTCTTGAGTCGTTTGATAGCTTCGGGAACGGCTAATGGTTTGTCCGATTTGTTAACCAAATCATTGATTGGCCGAACAAAGCGATCGTGAATATAACATAACTGACCGAATCCTACCAGAAATGTTTCCTTAACGGTTATATTAGTAAAATCGGTTAACCTATCCGTATAAATGTTGGCCATTACTGTCCGATTCAGTTTTGATTCATATTTGAGACCTAATCCATAGTCGTCGGGCACCAGATAACGATTGTCAGACAATTGCCAGCTCAGTATTACCAGATCGCCGATCATTGCATGATATAAGTAGAAAATCGGATCGTTAGTAGCGTACGGCCTACTAAAGTCACCGTTAAAGCCGCCGACATTCAGATGGCCTTTAAAGTGGGCGACGTAGGCCAAGTCCAATACAAATAGTGACCATAAATTTGAATAATTTGGACTCATTTTGTAGAAAAATTTACCTAAATACAAGAAACTACTGATCCAAGTATTCAATTGGGTATTACTGACCAATATTTTCAATCCAATCATGAGTGTTGGATTATCGTAACCGCGTTGAATAACCGAACTGATCCATTCGGGCGATTCCCAAACCGGTATCAGCTTATCGTCGATCCATTGACGCCTTAGACAATGCTCTGTCGGATGTTTAACCATTTGTCCAGCAAACGGACCGTCCCGTACACAATAATCGTTTTGAGCAGTACCTGCCCGACCAAAATAGTCCCAAACAATACTCAGTTCGGGTCGGGCATAGTCGGTAAAATAGTTCCAATAGGGTAAGGTTACACTGGGATCCAATCGCATCATCTCTTTTTCCAGTTCATTGACAAACCAACGATGCCATGGCATACCTTCACCATATTTGTGCACTTGTGGCCAACTTTTCATATGAAATTGGGACATATAGTCCATATAACCGCTATTATAGAGACGTTTAAACATATCGATTAGTTTCCCGATCTCTACTTTGGACATACATTTGATATCTTTGCGGACATGCAATCGTTCGCACGGTTGCAGACCTTTTGGTACAAATTTATTAAATTTTTTAATCAAATATTGTCTAACATTTTCGATCTCTTGTTCGGTAAACTCGGACTCATGAGTGCACTGACGGTAAATCTGATCCGAACAGTGATTATTGATATTGTCATTGATTTCTGTTAAACTAATTAATTTAATTTGTATTAATAGAAATGATAGCAAAATGATAACTGATATCAATTTAAAATACATTTTTTTTTAATATAAACTAAGAATTTTAAAATTTTATAAAATAAAACACAAATTAATAAAATGGAATCTAAATGTTTGTTTGTATTTAAAAAAAATTAATTAATGACTATAATTTAATTAATTAAAAAACTTACTGTAATTAAAAAATAATAATATTATTTTATAAATATATACTAAATATATATATAGTATATATATCTTAATTATATATATACTAACATATATATAGAAATATAAATATATATACAGTAAATTAATATAACATTATTTTTTATTGACTGTTATTTTTTTAATAAATATATAATTAATTATTAATATTATAAATTTATAATGGCGTTTTATACATGTTTCTGTTTTAATTAATATTTAGTGTTAAGTACTGTATATACAGTATATACAGTATATAATAGTATAATAATACTGTATCATCATAATAGGCTAATAGGAAAAAATACTTTACCATAAAATTATTGAAAACTTATTATAATTACTAGTAATTATCGGTTTATACACATACTATAGTATTAAATAATTACCGTATGATACATTGTATTTGTGTGTTGTGTTTCAACAATTTTACTAATTAATTTAAATAACAAAAAATAATATCTAGTATTATTAATAAAAATTTAGTTTATTAAACAATTTTATTTAGTTTTAAAAACAATTTGTTTAAATTACAATTTTTATTTTCACATTTTATTTTTTAATACAATTATTTTATACAAAATATAATTTTTTTTTTTAAAATTTTTTAATAATAATATTTTTAATAATTTATAAATTACACATATTTTTATTGTCATTGCAATGTGTGGTCATTAATATATGTTTTTTTTAAAAAAAGTAATAATAATAATAATAATAATAATAATAATAATAGATCCATAACATTGTTGAATAACATATACATTTACAACGATTAGATCGTTTAAATCATTGACAGTCTAATTATTTATTTGTTTTTTTCAAATTGTGATCAAAATAGTCATAGGAATCTACATTACTATCAATTAAATTGTTATTATTATATAATTTTTTTTTACTTAACAACATATGGTGAACAATAATTGCTTTCATTTAAATGTCGCATAAATTTCAAATAATTATCTTCCGATAACTTAATTATTGGTGTTATATCATAATTCAATTTATATTTGAATAGATCCCACACTCGTCTACCTTCTAATGTATCGACAAAACGTTTAGCCGATGGCATTGGTTTGCAAATGTTTGAACAGTTATTATTAGTATCGGGAAACAGATAATCAAAAAACGTTACACTATTGGGATATAAAGCAAATTTTGGATAATATTTGGCAAATATTTTCTYCGGTAATGCATTCTTGAGTCGTTTGATAGCTTCGGGAACGGCTAACGGTTTGTCCGATTCGTTAACCAAATCATTGATCGGCCGAACAAAGCGATCGTGAATATAGCATAACTGACCGAATCCTACCAGAAATGTTTCCTTAACGGTTATATTAGTAAAATCTGTTAACATATCCGTATCAATGTTGGCCACTACTGTCCGATTCAATTGCGAATCATATTTGACACCTAATCCATAGTCTTCGGGCACCAGATAACGATTGTCAGACAATTGCCAGCTCAGTATTACCAGATCGGCGACCATTGCATGATATAAGTAGAAAATCGGATCGTTAGTAGCGTACGGCCTACTAAAGTCACCATTAAAGCCGCCTACATTCAGATGGCCTTTAAAGTGGGCGACGTAGGCCAAGTCCAATACAAATAGTGACCAAAAATTTGAATAATTTGGATTCATTTTGTAGAAAAATTTACCTAAATTCCAGAAACTACTGCCCCAACTATACAATTGGGTATAACTGGCCAATATTTTTAGTGCAACCATTAATGTTGGCCTATCGTAACCGCGTTGAATAACCGAACTGATCCATTCGGGCGATTCCCAAACCGGTATCAGCTTATCGTCGACCCATTGACGCCGCAGACAATGCTCGGTCGGATGCTTAACCATTTGTCCAGCAAACGGACCGTCCCGTAGACAGTAATCGTTTTTGGCGTTACCTGCCCGACCAAAATAATCCCAAACAATGCTCAGTTCTGGTCGGGCATAATCGGTAAAAAAGTTCCAATAGGGTAGTGTCACACTGGGATCCAATCGCATCATCTCTTTTTCCAGTTCATTGACAAACCAACGATGCCATGGCATACCTTCACCATATTTGTGCACTTGTGGCCAACTTTTCATATGAAATTCGGACATATAGTCCATATAACCGCTATTATAGAGACGTTTAAACATATCGATTAGTTTCCCGATCTCTACTTTGGACATACATTTAATATCTTTGCGGACATGTAATCGTTCGCACGGTTGTAGTCCTATTGGTACTAAATTCTCAAATTTTTTAATCAAATATTGTCTAACATTTTCGATCTCTTGTTCGGTAAACTCGGACTCATGAGTGCACTGACGGTAAATCCGATCCGAACAGTGATTATTATTGATATTGTCATTGATTTCTATTGAACTGATTATTTCAATTTGTATTAATAGAAATAATAACAAAATGATAACTGATTTCAATTTAAAATACATTATTTTTTTCATAAACTAAGAATTTTTAAATTTTATAAAAAACACAAATTAATAAAATGGACTCTAAATGTTTGTTTGTATTTTTAAAAAAATTAATTAATGACTATAATTTAATTAGTTAAAAAATTTACTGTAATTAAAAAAACAATTATAATATATTATAAATATATACTGTATATGTAGGTATATACACATTATGTATTACACATATATATATATATATACCAGTATATTTACAAATATAAATATATATATAAACAATATATTATTATTATTATTTTATTTATTGCTATTTTTTAATAAATATATAATTAATTATTAATATTATAAATTTATAATGGCGTCTCATACATGTTTCTGTTAATTAATATTTAGTGTTAAGTATATATTAGTATATAAATTTATATATATATATATATATATATATATATATAATAGTAAAGTAATACTGTACCATAAAATCATTGAAAACTTTAAAAATAATTACAATTACTATTAATTATTAGTTTATATACTCTAGCTTATATACCGTATATACTCTACATTGTATTAGTGTGTTATGTTTAAACAATTTTATTAATTATTTTTTAATAACAAAAAAAAATAATATCTAATATTATTAATAAAAAATTAAATTTAATTAAACAATTTTATTTAGTTTTAAAAACAATTTGTTTATTTTCACATTTTATATTGAATACAAATAATTTTTACTATCCATACTATTTATATTTATAGTTATATCATTTGTTTTTTTTAAAATTGTTTAATAATAATATTTATAATAATTTATCAATAGCACATATTTTTATTGTCATTGCAACGGGTGGTCATTGAATGATGTTTTTTTTAATAAAAATAATAATAATAATAGATCCATAACATTGTTTCAATAACATTATGTGAAACGATTAGATAGTTTAAATCATTGACTGTTGAATTATTTATTTTATTTGTTTTTTTCAAATTGTGATCAAAATAGTCATAGGAATCTACATTATTATCAATTATATGTTAAGTAGAATCGTATGATTATTACGATCTCAATTGAAATTTAAAATAATAATAAGCAATAAAATATAAATCTACCATGATGATAAGTCAAATCTATAATTTATTATTAATTTTTTTTAAAAAATATTAAAATAATTAACTTAATTATATATATATATATTTATTATAAGTTTAGTATGTTTAAAATTTAGAATTTTTATGCTAAATAATTTTTATATACTTTAAAATATATTATATTAAAACTTACTTACCATTCAATACTAATAGTGATATTAGAATATTTTCTTAAATCTATAAAAATAAGCAATAATTTTTATAATAATAATAAATAAATTATTTTAAATATATTTTTAAATTTTATTATTACTTTTTATATTCATAGCCAACTCTCTAGTATTAGTCTAACGTCACAAACCATTTTGAGTGAATTGTTTCATCAGATAATTAATTGTTTTATATAAGTTTTGGTATAATATATAATAAAATGATAGACTATATGCCTATTTTTGGTTAAAAAAAACACAAAATTTTAAAATTAAAAATACAATAACTATAATAATAATAATTTTTTTGAATAAGTCAAAATTAACAATAGTAAATATATATATAACAAATGATAATGATAATAATAATAATAATTAAAATAAAATATTTCTAACCAATATTTTCCAAATTATACCAAATTATTGCAACGATATAATTATGTAAAAGTTATTTACTGTAAATTATTTTTGCTATTTTGTAGATATACATGATCACATTGTATATGTTTTTTGAAGTGTAATTTACTAAATTATAACAAAAATTTTAAAAATAAATAAATAAATTAGCATATGTATAACATAAAATTTTACATTTTAAATTAAAATATGATTATACAAACTTTAAAAAAAAATATAGTTGCAATGGTGTTTGCAAAACTAATGTTTGATCCGTAATAATCATATAATTCTACTATTATATGATAATAATTTATCATCATCATCATCATCATTATAGTATCTAGGTGATAATTGTAAGCTATAATTTAAAAAGGGAAAAAATAATTAAATTATATTAATTTTTTTTTTAATTATTATACTTTTTATTTTATACTTATATAACTGAACTTTTAAAAAATCAATGATATTTAAATCAAAAACAAATTTTTCAAAAAAAACATAGCTTAAAATTTTTT
Organism: Oppia nitens; assembly: GCF_028296485.1. Classification (NCBI taxonomy): domain Eukaryota; kingdom Metazoa; phylum Arthropoda; class Arachnida; order Sarcoptiformes; family Oppiidae; genus Oppia; species Oppia nitens. Next base: position 108,510 of record NW_026533209.1, read on the forward strand.
ATAATTATTATTAATGTAAATTTTTTAATTATTTTATACCTTAGTTAATAACAATAATTATTATATATTTAATTAGCTATAAATTTTTATACCTATTATTTTTTTACTTTATTTAAGCAATGATCAGTTTGTTTATTTAAAATATATAAAATTTTTGTATTCTAAACAAAATTATTAAATAAATAATTAATTGAAAGTTATTAGAAAAATAATGATAAGTAAATTTTAAGGGATATATTAAAAAATATGATTATATTATATTTTTAAATAATTTATATTAAGATTATAATATACTGTAGATATAATAATATTGTTTTATATTATGCAAATAATAAATCATAATAAATAGATTATAAATTAGATAATATAGTTTAAATGTTTATTTAATTTTTAATTATTTATAATTTTAAGTTTATTTTTTAATTTAAGTAATAGTATAATATTACTAATAGTAAATAATAAGCTAGATTTTTTTATTTTCTAACTAACATTTAGAAATATCATTATTTATTTTATTTATTAGCAAATATAGTTGTTTTTTGTTAATTTTAAAAAATTATTATTAGATTTATTAACTAATTTAAATTATTTTGAAATATATTTATATAAATTATGATAGTACAGTTAAGTATTGAATAAAATATAAATAATTAATATAATTTTAAAGCAATAGATTTTACTGCAGTGTCTAATAAAATTCAAACAAGTAAAATAAAATAAAAATAAAAAGCATTAGATAAAAAATTAATTGAAATGATAATTATTTTTAGTATTACATATTTTACAAAACTGTTAAAATGTTTTTTATATATTAAATTTTTACAAACATTTTTTACAACAAAATTTCTATAATAAATTAGATACAAATATTTTTATTATTATATAATTAATGTGTTTATTTGTGTGTGTGTGCATAAATTATTATTAAATTGTAGTGTCTGTGTTGAGATCAGATCACTACTAGAGGGTGATTAAGGAGGCGCCGGTTGTTTAGCGTGGGTCGGTATGAGACCTACAACCAGTTATCTACTTAACCACTAGTTTGTTATCACCTGAAGGGTCGTTATGAGACCAATCAAGTGGTATATATGATGATCACTTGCAGTTGTGGTGCCGAAGTAAGGCAGGAGTTGATCCGTACGTACCGATGATGTCTTCCTATCTCTTGATTTACTTGATTGTGGAACTGTAGGCCAATGTTGGAAACAACCGGTTGAGATGTCTTGAGATTCCTGATATATCTTCAACGATCGGTTGGGACAGTAATGGTGATAGTAGTGAATGAATGGTAGTTAAGACACAGTTTCAATGAATAGTACTTTTATTAGTTAAACACAATTAATATTTGATTGAATACAATGGTTTGATTTGAAGTACAGTATTGTAGAGCACATGTATTGAGTGCTATAGTAATGGTATAACTCTATATTGAGTAGTAGACTAACTGAGAGGTCAGTATGCGCTTAGTATGCGATATGTAGTTACTGTTTGTCTGACTGACTGTCTTACTGTCCAATGTAAGTGTAAAAGCCTACAGTATTTATAGATCTTTTTGGACAACCGGTTGTGTGAGAGAGGACGGGTAGCTATTGGCTAAATTGAATGACTTTTGAACAGTTAGTGGTAGCGGCAGATAACTGTCAGGTCGGCGCCAATAGATTGGAGGCAACAAACGGTTGTTCAGAGAATCGGGTGATAAAATACTGTATATAGTTTAGGGTCTAATTGAAAATAGAAATATAAATCCAAAAATAGTTGCAAAATAATAGATAAACAAATAAATGATAAAATAAATGCAAAACTAAAAGGTAATAAAAATATTTCAATAAATTTATGCTAATTAAAAGCATATTCACTACACTCCCCGGCGCTTTAAGACTGGTCGCGGAGGTAGTATGGCTCGAGTTGACCGACGTGAACCAGGAATGGATCAGTTGACCGGTTGTAGTGTTGTATGGATGCGTTGACAGGTCCTGGGATAGCCATGATAATGAATGGTCCTTCAAATCTTGCGGACAGTTTCTTGAGATCCGGATGGTTAGATGGAATGCGACGTTTGACGAGTTGTCCGACTTTTAGGTCAATCGGTTTGTGCTGTCGATCATAGGCTACTTTAGCTTTGGCTTTGTGTTGGTCGGTATTATGTTTGGCCTGTTTTCTAGCATCCGTTAGTTCCACTCGCGTATTATGATTGTCATTTCCATACATAAGAAATGTTGGCGAGAAACCGGTTACTGTATGTACCGTGTTGTTGTAGTTCATAGTGACTTCCTTGAGCAAAGTTGTCCATTTGCGTCGCGGATTAGCCACTAATGCCATTGATAATCCTGTTTTGATGGTTCTGTTTACTCGCTCATTCGTCCCATTAGACTGCGGATGATATGTGGATGTATAGAGATGTCTGATATCGTGTTTAGTTAGAAATCTGTAAAAGTCTTTAGACTTAAACGATTTGAAATTATCGGTTAACAGAGAGTCGGGTTTACAACCGGTTATTTTAATTATGTCGCCCAATAATGATATACAAGCAGATGAAGTGTTTGTTGGTGTAGCTTTTGTCCACAAGTAACGGGAATGGTGATCAATTACAACTTGTATATACTGGTATTGATTACCGTTTGTCTCTTTACCCATGACCATAGTATCCATTGCAATTAGTTTCATCGGTTGATCGGGAGTAGGCAATGGTTGTAGTTGACCATAGGTTGCATGATTGGATACTTTAACCAATTGACATGTTSGACACGATTTGACGTACTCTTTAATGTTATGTATCATATTTGGCCAATGATACTGTATTTTAATTTGTTTAGTGGTTATCCGTATGCCAGGATGACCACTGTTGTCATGAGCTGTTTCTAGTAGAGGATATACTAGACTTGGAGGGATAATAGTGAGTTTTCGACCATACTTTATAATAGTCTGAAGTATTTCGGTATCGTTTGATGTGAAAGTTGGTCGACTTTGTGATGAGACAACCGGTTGGTGGTTGCCAGCTGTAGTAATCACTTGTACCGGTTCCTCATATGTAGACTTGAGGTCGGCATCGCGTTTTTGGTGTTGATGTATAATAGCTTCGCGTATGAAGTAATTGGCGGGCGCTCTGGACAAGGCATCCACGTGAGCCATTTGTTTACCCGGTTTATGGATGATTTCGAAAGTATATAAACTCAACTCTTCTGACCAACGAAATAGTCGTTTTTTCGTTGATTGGAAGTTAATGAGCCATTTGAGTGCTTTGTGGTCAGTATATAACTTGAATTGAACGCCTTCTAGATATATGCGAAAGTAACAGATGGCGTCATGAACGGCCAGGCATTCAAGTTCGGTTACAGTGTATCGTGTTTCAGCATCGGCCAATTTTCGGGAGTAATAGCCGATCGGTTTTCCACTTTGAAATAGTATGCCAGCGATACCGATTGTGGAAGCGTCGGTGTGGAGTTCAACCGGTTGGCTATGGTTGTATATCCCGCGTACCGGTTCGGAAGCCATTAGTTTCTTGAGGTTGTCAAATGACTCTTGATGTATTTCAAGCCATTTAAACTCTTTAGCTTTTGACTTTTTCATAAGTGTTGTCAATGGTGCGGTAACTGAAGCAAAGTCGGGTATATATTCGCGGAGATAGTTTGCCAAACCGTGAAATCGTTGAACATCTTGTTGAGAAGTCGGTATCGGAAAGTTTAGTATGGCTTTGACTTTACTATCCGGCGGACGTACTGTTTTACCATCGATGATATGGCCTAAGAATTCAATTGATTGTTTGAGAAACTCACATTTTTCTTTCTTTAGTCGGGCATTATTTAAGGACAACCGGTTAAACACTTCGTTTAATAATCGGTTGTGTTCGTCCAGTGATGATGAGTAGATTATGATGTCATCCAAGTATGATATTGTAGCAATTTCCGTGCGGTGATTTACTAATATATGTTCAGAGATAGTACTCTGTCAAAGCCGCGCTTACTATCACCTTCTCCAGCGGTAAAGTTGACACGAAAGCTACACGGATCATCACCTCCAAGGTGATGACACCCTCAACGACAGCAATCGCAACGTTTTCTCAACGATATTTATACTTTCAATTTATAAGCGCTTTATCTGCACTAAAATAAACACTAGTAATTTAACCTCACTTACCTTTGTTTCTACCAAGACGTCCCGATCCTGCCGTTCCTTCCGCTGCTTCGTTGTTTGTCGTTCCTGGTTTACTATCTATACTCACGATATACACTTCATACCGATTACTTACTCTAACTTTATCATACTTAACCTATATCCAACTCTTCAGTCGGATCTACTATTTTGATCAATGTTTTTATTGATCTACAAACCTTTATGTGACGTTTCCGTCACATATTAAACCCATATCCGACTATTACAGTCTGCAAATATATCTCGATCGGTGTTTCCACCGAGAGACAAACCTTTGGATAACATTACTGTTAACTAATATACCTAAGACTGACTATTTCAGTCTGAATCTATGTCTCGATCGGTGTTTCCACCGAGAGTCAAACCTTTAGATAACATTTCTGTTATCTAATATACCTAAGACTGACTATTTCAGTCTGAATCTATGTCTCGATCGGTGTTTCCACCGAGAGACAARCCTTAAGGTAACATTACTGTTACCTACTAAATCTATGTCTCGATCGGTGTTTCCACCGAGAGACGAACCTTAAGGTAACATTTCTGTTACCTACTAAACCTTAAGTCTCGATCGGTGTTTCCACCGAGAGACTAACCCTTAGGTAACATTACTGTTACCTATTAAACCTTAAGTCTCGATCGGTGTTTCCACCGAGAGACTAACCCTTAGGTATCATTACTGTTACCTATTAAACCTTAAGTCTCGATCGGTGTTTCCACCGAGAGACTAACCTTAAGGTAACATTTCTGTTACCTACTAAACCTTAAGTCTCGATCGGTGTTTCCACCGAGAGACTAACCCTTAGGTAACATTACTGTTACCTACTAAATCTATGTCTCGATCGGTGTTTCCACCGAGAGACAAACCTTAAGGTAACATTTCTGTTACCTACTAAACCTTAAGTCTCGATCGGTGTTTCCACCGAGAGACTAACCCTTAGGTAACATTACTGTTACCTATTAAACCTTAAGTCTCGATCGGTGTTTCCACCGAGAGACTAACCCTTATATTACCATAACAGACTATTATAGTCTGATATTACACTATGACCCGATGTTTTCATCGTGATATATGGCTGATCTACACTCCTGTAGATCAGCACACCCAGTATGTCTGATCTATGCTTCCATAGATCGACACGTTACATGCTGAATCCACGCTCCCGCAGATCGGCATACATTAAACTATGCTTTCCTTGTGGAATAAAACACTTACTCTTAAATGATGTAGTTGAATCCGTGGTAATGTCTGTTGAGTAGTTTATGAAATCCTATCCCGTTTCCTTTTGATAATAACTTTATTTATAACACTTTTAACAATACTTACATTATTAACTCAGTCAATTATACTTACTTAATTAACCTTTAAATTACTTCGCAAGCATATACTTTCTTGAGAGACTCAGGGCCGAAGGCCCGAGCCCATCGAAACACTTACTCTTTTGTTTTGTTAAATCACTTTATTATTATGTTTTAAAGTAAAAATACAATTAAAATATAAAACTTTACGTCTATTCACTTTGACGACTCGACGAGAACTCTCTGAGAGCTAGTCAACGACTCACTCTCTTCACTCTGAAAAAATCATATTCTATGACGTCGTTCAGCGTAATCACTCTGTTTCCAATCAAATAACTATATTTTTACTAACTAAACTAAACTTATAATCATTGGATATAAAACCAAATCCAACAACTACATTGTTAAACCCAAATAACTATGTGTACACCTTATATACTAAATAATTAATTATTAAAATAATCCTATAACTGCAATACATTATGGAACCTTGAAATCTTATAACATCACGTTATACATAATAATCATATAAATAAAACTGAGTAAATGTGATAACATTAGTAGCCGACATCGGCCGATATAATAAAAAACTCTCTCACAGTTTAACTATTAACCTAATTCACGTGAAGTATCACAATATGACACCGTTATTATGGAGATTTCCGAGAATCTTATGCACTACTCGATGAAAAGTTGCGGGACTATTCTTGAGTCCGAAAGGTAGGACTGTCCACTCATAGTGTCCGTCGCGGGTGACGAATGCTGTTTTATGTATGTCTTCTGGTGAGACGGCGACCTGCCAATAACCGGAAGCGAAATCCAATTTTGAGAATACAGTTGATCCTTGGAGACGGTCAATGACGTCAGCGATAACCGGTAATGGGGTCTTGTCGGCGACAGTTTTCGTATTGAGACGACGGTAATCCACACACAAACGATATGTGCCGTCTTTCTTAGGAGCCAAAGTGATCGGTGCAGCGTAAGGGCTCACGCTTTCCCGGATTAGTCCTTTTTGTAATAGGTCCTTCACTTGGCGGGCAGTTTCAGCTGCCATTGGAAATGATTGACGGTACGGGCGCTGTGCTGTAGGCTCATTGTCAGTCAATACGATTCTGTGCTCTTCAATTTTAATGCGGCCTAAGTCAGTAGAGTCGGCGGCAAATATTTGTGAATATTTGTGAATGAGTTGATCCACATTTTTATTAGGTATGGTAGGCAACCGGTTTGTTGTTGGTTGAATGGCCATATAATTGCAATGATGACCGGTTGACCTTAAGAATGGGTGTATTTTGTTTGACCATTTATACGATACGGTTTTAGAGTGTGTATCAATGATGACACCATAACGGCCAAGAGAGTCGATAGACATGAGAAGTGTATACTCGAATCCGTTAAGGACTTGTGCTTTCATAGTACGTGTCATCCGATTAATTGTTAGCTTAAATGTTACTTCACCAACGGTACGTATCGATCCACGAGCAAGTGATACGCTTGTTGATCGGCGATAGTTAATTGGAAGCCGTAGATGTTTTGCTACGTAGAGTGGCATTAGATCCACTGTTGAACCTGGATCAGCAAAAGCAGATAGTTCGAAATTCCCTATACGTCCCGGTATTAAGATTATGCTTTTGACATTAGCTGCTGATGCCATGGTTTGGGGACGTATGTAATGATTAGAGGTATCGGTTGATTGACTTGAATCACCAATGTTTGGTGTGACAACCGGTTGTGGTACGGTTGGTTTATGAGGGCAATCTTTATGATAGTGCCACGATGTCAGGCCACGGTCACGGCATATGCGACATGAATATGGTGGGCGAGACTTGTCTTTTGAATCCCGTTTGTTGGGAAAACGTTTGCTGAACCTATCGTTATTCTTGTCGGTTGTAAAATGTGATGAGCCGGGTTGTCTGTAATGTCGATTACGAGATTTGTCGGCTTCTATATCTTGAGCCATTTCCAGCCACTCGGTGGTTGATTTGAATCGACGGCCATAAAAGTATTCGCGATAGTCAGGGATGAGTCCATCGGTGAGGAGGTTGGCTTTGTCGTTATCAGTGTAGTTCTTGACTCGACGTAATAGCTTTAGTTTTTCGTCATAATATTGTTTTATGCTTTCGGCCTTTTGTTGGCGTCTTCTATTTGCGGCCACAACGGGAGGTATGTCGGAGTGTGTGTACCGGTCTAGTAGTAATTGCTTTGCATGAGTCCATGTGACGTCAGAACCGGTTAAGATATCCGAGCCATAGTAGTTGGCGGCGTCGTCTGTTAGAAACTCCATTATATCATCGACTTTGTCGTCATCGGAGTTCAATCGAAATGCTCTGTCAAACATCGATATGAATGCTTCTATCGTGAGGTCTGAATCTGAAGAGCCACTAAACTTCGGTATCTTCCGTTGTTTAGGTTTTGATTTACCGGTTGTATCTGTCGGTGCACCGCTTGAGAGTTGCACAACCGGTTCAATAGAGTTATTAACGTCATTACCATTAATAGACATGTTGTCTAAGTTTGTATCTTCGGTTTCGTTAGAGTTGCTATCGCTGTGAGGTATATCTTGTCGTCGATATAGAGTTCCGCTTCTTGTAAGTCCAGTGATAGGGGTTGTCATCAGTTATGCGAAGGTAAGGATCGTAAGTATGATCAGTGCTGACTGCGCCAATTTATAGTGTCTGTGTTGAGATCAGATCACTACTAGAGGGTGATTAAGGAGGCGCCGGTTGTTTAGCGTGGGTCGGTATGAGACCTACAACCAGTTATCTACTTAACCACTAGTTTGTTATCACCTGAAGGGTCGTTATGAGACCAATCAAGTGGTATATATGATGATCACTTGCAGTTGTGGTGCCGAAGTAAGGCAGGAGTTGATCCGTACGTACCGATGATGTCTTCCTATCTCTTGATTTACTTGATTGTGGAACTGTAGGCCAATGTTGGAAACAACCGGTTGAGATGTCTTGAGATTCCTGATATATCTTCAACGATCGGTTGGGACAGTAATGGTGATAGTAGTGAATGAATGGTAGTTAAGACACAGTTTCAATGAATAGTACTTTTATTAGTTAAACACAATTAATATTTGATTGAATACAATGGTTTGATTTGAAGTACAGTATTGTAGAGCACATGTATTGAGTGCTATAGTAATGGTATAACTCTATATTGAGTAGTAGACTAACTGAGAGGTCAGTATGCGCTTAGTATGCGATATGTAGTTACTGTTTGTCTGACTGACTGTCTTACTGTCCAATGTAAGTGTAAAAGCCTACAGTATTTATAGATCTTTTTGGACAACCGGTTGTGTGAGAGAGGACGGGTAGCTATTGGCTAAATTGAATGACTTTTGAACAGTTAGTGGTAGCGGCAGATAACTGTCAGGTCGGCGCCAATAGATTGGAGGCAACAAACGGTTGTTCAGAGAATCGGGTGATAAAATACTGTATATAGTTTAGGGTCTAATTGAAAATAGAAATATAAATCCAAAAATAGTTGCAAAATAATAGATAAACAAATAAATGATAAAATAAATGCAAAACTAAAAGGTAATAAAAATATTTCAATAAATTTATGCTAATTAAAAGCATATTCACTACAAAATAATTATTATATCCTGTATTTTAAAATATAAATTTATTGCATAATAATTATGATGTTTACTTGAAATAAATGATACAACTAATTAATATAGTTTATAAAACTTTATTATAAATAATATTATTTGTATTTTAATTGACATAAAAGAAATTATATATTAAATTATGAAATACTATTAATTGTATGAATGCTATTAAATATCATTAATTATAAAAAAAAATATTTTTATAAATTATAGTAAAGTAATAACTATATAATACATTAATAATAATTAAAAAAATATATGTAATTTTTTTCTGTAAACAATATTAATAAACTAAAAGTTAATTAACTTATGAAAAAAACAATTTATTATTGAAATATTAAAAGCAATTATTGAATAATATGTATGACTTGTTTGCACAATAGTTGACCGACGCTGCAGTAAATATGATAAATAAAAACTGTATAAAACATAAAATCAAACCATAGATTATAATTAGATTTGGTATGAAATCCAAATCATTAAATAATACGGTATTAAATATGACAACAATAGCTGAACCGAAAATCATCCAAACAGTTAGCATAAACTTTGACCAATAGGTTCGGTTATAGTCAGCAATTTCGGCACACAATTTGTCCATCAGTTTCAAGATATTTAATAATACTTTATAAGCATTTCGGTGTCGGTATGTTTGTAACAATTTCTTGTAGATTATCTGCATTTTGAACTTCAAATAGCGGCACAGTATGTAAAAATAGATAACCTGATAGAGTATATGATTATAGAAATATCTACTGAATATGACAATATAGCAGGCATTGGGTACACCATATAGTAGGGCATCGATAGGCGATAACATATGAAAATAGGTTATCAATGCCAGCAATAATACAATAATTGGTAAAACATAATCAATRTTAAACTGACAAAAACTACACAAWCGKGCCATCAATTTAATCAGTTTCATTAGTTTCGGGATATCAGTTAGACCGACACTTTTGGTGTCGATAAACCGGACATTACTTGAAAGATACGCATAAATGTTGGTTCAATACCGCACTTGTAGTTATAGTAATAGGTTAGTTGCGGTAWTAGTATCAACAGTGCAATCAATATTAATAACRTATTACCTATTATTTGTATACCGAGAAAATAGCCTAAATCACCCAACAGTGCCAACATTTGCCAATTTGTTTTATCAATTAAAAACAATGATATTAARTGTTCAAATAAATATATAATAGAAAGTGTAAATATAAGGATAGGTCTATAAAACCAGTGTCTACTCGGATAACAATCGGCAATCCGATGATAACTTAAACCAATACGATATAAATGATAGGCCGACCATTTGTAGGCGATTTTCATTGGTAATAACTTTGATGAATTAAATTTATACATTTTTATTAAACAATATAAAATTTTAGTTATTTAAATCTATTATACTTTATATAATTAGTTATTAGTACTATTACTACTGTTATTATTTTTATATGGTTTTTAAACAAATATATTTATGTTTAAATACATAATGTTTTTTAATATAATCAATATTTACTTATATTACAAAAACAATTATATTTTTTACTACACTATTAGGCAATATAATTGTTATCCAATAATATTGTTTTTAAATATTTAATTGTTGTTTAGTATTATATTTTATTTAATAACTTTATTAATTAAGTTTATCAATAATAAGAAATTAATTAGTGTATTTTTCAGTATTATAAATTATTATATTAAATACATTTTAATATTATTGACTGTTTTTAATATTATTTATTTCTAGGAAATTACATTAAAGTTACAGTAAAATATGTTTAAATATCATATTTAAATGTTAGATTTAATTATTTTTGGATTTTATATAATTAATTTTTTAATATAAAATAATCCAAAACAGCATATAAACCAAAAGTTTAGACATCAATATAATTATTTATTATACAATATTATTTTAATTTAATTATTTTGTTTTTACACTATTAGCTAACAATAGTATTAAATGTATTATTTTTTATGTTTTCAATTATATTACTGTAGTACAGCATTAATGACTATAAAAAAATATTAATAAAAATTATAAGAATATTAAATGATATATTAATATGCAAAAAATTACAATATTGATCAAATATTATAATTTAAAAAAATTTAAATTTTAGTGATTTAAATCTATTATACTTTAATTAATTAGTTATTATTTTCATATGGTTTTTAAACAAATATTAATGTTTAAATATATAATGTTTTTTAATATAATCAATATTTACTTCTATTAAAAAAAACAATTATATTTTTTACTACACTATTAGGCAATATAATTGTTATCCAATAATATTGTTTTTAAATATTTAATTGTTGTTTAGTATTATATTTTATTTAATAACTTTATTAATTAAGTTTATCAATAATAAGAAAATAATTAGTGTTTTTCCAGTATTATAAATTATTATAATAAATATATATTTTTTTAAATATTTTAATATTATTGACTGTTTTTTAATATTATTTATTTCTATTAAATTACGTTAAAGTTACAGTAAAATATGTTTAAATATTATATTTATATGTTAGAGTTAATTATTTTTGGATTTTATATAATTAATTTTTTTAATATAAAATAATCCAAAACAGCATATAAACCAAAAGTTTAGACATCAATATAATTTATAAAAAAAAAGATATTTTAATTATTTTGTTTTTAAACTATTAGCTAACAGTAGTATTAAATGTATTATTTTTTATGTGTTTTCAATTATATTACTGTAGTACAGCATTAATGACTATAAAAAAAATATTAATAAAAATATTAAATGATAAAATTATTTGCAAAATTAGAAAAATTAAGTTTATAAATACAGTAGTAGTTTATATTAGTTATATTTTTATAATAATTATAGATTATATAAAAGTAATAAATAGAAATTTATGTAATTTTGTTGTCATTGCCATATTAATAGTTATTAAGAGTTAATTAACACATTAAGTAAAACAATTAGATTTAAATTACTAAAAAGTAATTATTAAATAATTTGTATGACTTGTTTGAACAGTTGTTGACCGACGCTGTAGTAAATATGATAAACAAAAACTGTATCAAACATACAATTAAACCATAGATTAAAATTACATCTTGTATTAAATCCAATCCATTAAATAAAAAAGTATTAAAAAATAAAACAATTACTGATCCAAAAATCATCCAAACGTATAACAGAAACTTTGACCAATAGGTTTGGTTATAATCGGAGATTTCGGCACACAATTTATCCATCAGTTTTAAGTTATTTAATAATACTTTATAATCAATTCGGTGTCGGGATATGTGTCCAATTTATCGTAGATTATCTGCATTTTATACTTCAAATAGCGACACATTATGTAAAAGTAGATCATCTGATAAACCATATAACTATAGAAATATTTAGCAAATAAAGCTAAATGGCAGGCAGTGGGTAAACCATATAATATGACATACATAAGTGACATACTATGACTATAAGTTATCAAAACCATCAATAAAGTAACAATTGGTAGAACAAAATCAATGTTAAACTGACAAAAATTACACAATCGGGTCATCAATTTAATCAGTTTTAATATCTTTTGAGAATCGGTTAAACCAAGACTTTTGGGTGTTATCAACAAACCGGACATCATTTGAAAGATACGCATAAATGTCGGTTCAATACCGCACTTGTAGTTATAGTAATAGGTTAGTTGAGATAATAGTACCAATAGTGAACCCAATACTGATACAACGTATCAATTAGTGAACCTTTATCTAGAAAATAGCCCAAATCACCTAAAAATGCGAGAATCTGCCAATTATTTTCATCGATGACAAGCTGTGATGGTATGCGTTAAAAAAATATATGATATGTACGATAAATATGATAACCGGTCTATTAAACCAGTGTCTACTCGGATAACAATCTGCAATCCGATGATAACTTAAACCAATACTATATAAATGATAGGCCGACCATTTGTAGGTCATTTTCATTGCTAATAACTTTGATGAATTAAATTTAAACATTTTCGATAAGCAATATTTAATTTTATTTATTTAAATCTATTTTACTTTATTTAAGTTTAACTTAATGTTAAGTTATTATTTTCATCTGGTTTTAAAACAAATAGACAAATAAATGAATGTTTAAATACTTAATGTTTTTTTTATAGAATCAATATCTACTTCTATTACGAAAACAATTATATTTTTATTATACTATTAGGCATTATAATAGTTATTCAATAATATTATTTATAATATTTTGACATAATTTTTTTATTTATTTTAAATATTAAAAAATACTATAGCAACTAATTATATATTTATTATGATTATTTAATATGATCACTGTAAACTAAACTACTTTTATTTATTTGTTAATTATAATATTTATTTATAATTTAATGTAATATATCACCAAAACCAAATAAACCAAAACAGACATCAATATGACTTTTAAAAATATTTTAATTTAATTATTTTGTTTTTAAACTATTAGCTAACAGTAGTATTAAAATGTATTATTTTTTATGTGCTTTCAATTATATTAGTATCAAAGAATTAATGACTATTATAACAATATTAATAATAATTATAAGAATATTAAATGTTAGAATTATTTGCAAAAAAATTACAATATTGATCAAAATTTATTATTATTTTATTAATTATAAAAAATTATTAATCAGACAATTATTAAATAGTTTGTATGATTTGTTTGCACAGTAGTTGACCGACGCTGTAGTTAATATAAAAAATAAAAATAGTATCAAATATATAAACGTACCGTAAATGTAAAATATTTTAGACATTAAATCCATTGAACTAAACAATATACTATTTATTAGTAAAACAATTACCGAACCAAAGGTCATCCAAAAGTATAGCAAAAACTTTGACCAATAGGTTTGGTTATAGTCAGCAATTTCGGCAAACAATTTGTCCATCAGATCTATGTTATCTAATAATACTTTATAATCATTTTGGTGTCGATATGTTTGTAACAATTTCTTGTAGATTGTGTTCATTTTTAACTTCAAATAGCGGCACAGTATGTAAAAATAGATAACCTGATAGAGTATATGATTCTGCAAATATGTTGAAAATATGACAACATAGCAGGCATTGGGTACACCATATAGTAGGGCATCGATAGGCGATAACATATGAATATAAATTATCAATATCAGCAAAAATGCAAAAATTGGTAAAACAAAATTAATGTTAAACTGACAAAAACTACACAACCGGGTCATCAATTTAATCAGTTTCATTAGTTTCGGGATATCAGTTAGACCGACACTATTGGGTGTCGATAAACCGGACATTACTTGAAAGATTCGCATAAATGTCGGTTCAATACCGCACTTGTAGTTATAGTAATAGGTTAGTTGCTGTAATAGTATCAACAGTGCTAACAATATTAATAATGTATTACCTATTTTCTGTATACCAAGAAAATAGCCGAAATCACCCAACAGTGCCAACATTTGCCAATTTGTTTTATCGATGACAAACAGTGATATTAAGTGTTCAAATGAATATACAATTGTAAGTATAAATACAAGGATAGGTCTATAAAACCAGTGTCTACTCGGATAACAATCGGCAATCCGATGATGACTTAAACCAATACGATATAAATGATAGGCCGACCATTTGTAAACTATATTTAAAGGTAATAACTTTGATGGATTAAATTTATACATTTTCGATAAGCAATATTTAATTTTATTTATTTAAATCTATTATACTTTATATAATTAGTTATTATTTTCATATGGTTTTAAAACAAATAGATGAATGTTTAAATATATATAATGTTTTTTTTATAGAATCAATATTCACTTCTATTACAAAAACAATTATATTTTTATTATACTATTAAGCATTATAATAGTTATTTAATAATATTATTTATAATATTTTTTAACAATATTTTTTTTATTTATTTTCTAATAAATATTAAATATCAACAGTAAATATTAAAAAATACTATAGCAACTAATTATAATTTTATTTATAGATAATTTAATATGATTACTGTAAGCTAAACTACTTTTATTTATTTGGTAATTTACTAATTTGTTAACTAAAAAAATAAATATATTTATTTATAATTTAATGTTATATTCTATAAGTATTAATAATATATAAGAATATATATTTTATGAAACTTTTTAAAATAAATTATAAGTAATTGTATTCACAAAAAACTAAATTAAAATAAAATTATTAGAACTGATGTTAATTATCGAAACATATTATAATTAAACAAATAATTATTATAAAAAATATTTTATAATAGTAAAATTATTATTATTAACTGAATACTATTAAGTATTAAAATATTATTAATAGTAATAATTGGCATTAATTAGCTCATAATAACTATAATTAGTTGTATACACAAAAAAATAATTATATATAATTATTTGAATTGGTGTTAGAATTAGAAACATATTATAATTAAAAAAATAATTTTATAATATTGAAATTATTTTATAGTTTATATCTGGAAATGGGCAAATAGAAATTTCAAATAAATAATTCAAATAAAATTTTTAATTAATTAATTACTTGTAAATGTAATTTTTACATTATATACATATATTTAGAAACTTATGTAATTTTGTTGTCATTGCCATAATAATAGTTATTAAGAATTAATTAACTTAAGTTAATTAATTATTATAATAGTAATATTAATTATAATAGTGAAAAATTATTATTATTATTAAATAAATGCTATTAATTATTGAAATATTATTAGTAATCATTATTAGTAATCATTCAATTAACAACCTTATTAAAAATTTTATTATCTCAAACATATGATAATCCAAATAATTAATTAAACTTATTTTATTATATACTGTATAATAATTTATATATAAATAAATATTTAATAATTTTGTAAATTTTAATATTGTTAATTAAAAAAAAAAATTTGACAATTATTAAATAGTTTGTATGACTTATTTGCCCAATAGTTGACCGACGCTGTAGTAAATATGATAAATAAAAATGATAGCGAATATAAAAATATAGCGTAAATAAAAATTATTTGCGACATTAAATCCAATACATTAAATAATAGAGTATTTAATATAACAACAGTAACCGATCCGAAAACCATCCAAATGTATAACAAAATTTTTGACCAATAAGTCTGGTTATAGTCAATGATTTCGTTAAATACATTGTCCAACGATTTAAGTATATCTACTAATAATAATACTTTACGGGTATTTTTGTGTCGGGATATTTGTCCCAATTTATTGTAGATTATCTGCATTTTATACTTCAAATAGCGACACATAATATAAAAGTAGATCACCTGATAGAGTATATGACTATAAAGATATTTACCGAAAACAATAAGAAAGCAGGCATTGGGTAAACCATATATTAGGACATAAATAGGAGACATCCTATGGCCATAGGTTAACAATACTGTCATTAAAAGATCGATTGGTATAACATAATCAACGTTAAACTGGCAATAATTACACAATCGGGTCATCAATTTAATCAGTTTCAGTATTTCTCTGCATTCGGTTAGACCAGCAGTTTTGGGTGTCACCAAACCGGACATCACTTGAAATATTCGCATAAATGTCGGTTCAATACCGCACTTGTAGTTATAGTAATAGGTTAGTAGCGGTAATAGTAACAACAGTGAAACCAATATTAATATCATATCCATTAGTGTACGTATACCGAGAAAATAACCGAAATCACCCAACAGTGCAAACAATTGCCAATTTGTCTCATTGATGACAAACAGTGATAGAATGCGTTCAATCAAATAAATAACACAAACTATAAATATGAGGACAGGACTATAAAACCAGTGTCTAATGGGATAACTATTTGCAATCCGATGATGACTTAAACCGATTCTATATAAATGATAGGCCGACCACTTATAGACTATATTTAAAGGTAATAGATTTGATGGATTAAATTTAAACATTTTTTTGATTGAACAATAATGAATTTTATTTCTATATTTAGTTTTTTATTAAATACTTATTGCAATTTTACAATAATTGCTAATTTTTAAATTTTTAATCTACACAATACTTACTAAAAATCTATAAACTAAATAATGTATTCATAAATATATTTTACTAATTTTATTATTTCAAAAATTTAAAAAATTAAATTATCAGTTTTACAATTGCATGTTAAAAAATATTATGAAAAATTGTCAAATTATTATAATAAATTATCTTAATTAGTTATCATAATAAATAATCGTAATTAGTTAACATAATAAAGCTATAATTATGGTGAGACTATAGTATAGTAATACAATAATATTTATAATAAATAAAAGTTCATGTATTAAATATATACAAGTGTTAGCGTATCATTAATTTGTACTAATAATATAATAATTTAATATTATGTATTTTTTATATAATTTACATATTATATTATATAATTTTTTTAATTATATTAAATTTGTTTACTTATAATTTTTTATAATATATATATATATATGATAAACAAATAGAAATTTCTAATTATATTTGCATTAAATTTTTAATCAATAAATGTTTTTTATATAAAACATTTTATTTATTATACAATACTATAGCAACTGTAAAACAGCATAATTATAGATTTTTTATGATAACTTATTATGATAATTTATTATGATATTAATATAATAATATACTACACTACTTTTATTTATTATGATATTATATTATATATTAACTTTTATGAATAAATTATAAGTTATGGTATACACAAAAAAACTAATTATATAAAGTTATTAGAATTATGTTAATTATTCAAATACTTTATAATTTAAAAAATTTAAAAAATTTAAAAAATTTAAAAAATTTAAAAAATTTAAAAATTTAAATTAAGTATATTAAAATAAAAAAATATTTTATAATACTAAAATATTATTATTATTATTTAATGAATGCTATTAAATATTGAAATATTATTAATAGTAATAATTGGCATTAATTAGTTTATAATAACTATAATTAGTAGATCTTTCTAATTATATAATATAATTAATTATTAATAATTAAATTTATTTTATTATCAATATGAATTAAATTTAATAATTTTAAGTTAATATTGTTAATTATAAGACATTAATTAGACATTTATTAAATAATTTGTATGACTTGTTTGCATAGTAGTTGACTGAGGCTGCAGTAAATATAATAAATATAAATGATACTGAATATAAAAAAATACCGTAAATAAAAATTATTTTAGACATTAAATCCAATACATTAAACAATAGAGTATTTAAAATCACAACAATAACCAAACCGAAAATCATCCAAACGTATAGCAAATATTTTGACCAATAAGTGTGGTTATAGTCAACGATTTCGTTAAATAAATTATCCGACGATTTAAGAATATCTACTAATAATAATATTTTACGGTTATTTCGGTGACGGGATATTTGTCCCAATTTATTGTAGATTATCTGCATTTTACACTTCAAATAGCGACACAATATATAAAAGTAGATAACCTGATAGAGTATATGACTATAAAGATATTTACCGAAAACAATAAGATAGCAGGTATTGGGTACACCATATAATAGGACATAAATAGGAGACATCCTATGGATATAGGTTATCAATATAATCAATAAGAGAACAATTGGTATAACAAAATCAATATTAAACTGACATAAACTACACAACCGTTTCATCAATTTAATGAGTTTCAGTATTTCGCTGCAATCGGTTAGACCAACAGTTTTGGGTGACAACAAACCGGACATCATTTGAAAGACCCGCATAAATGTCGGTTCAATGCCATACTTGTTGTTGTAGTAATAGGTTAGTTGAGGTAATAGTAATAAAAATGAAACCAATATTAATATCATATCCATTAGTGTACGTATACCGAGAAAATAGCCGAAATCACCCAACAGTGCAAACAATTGCCAATTAGTCTCATTGATGACAAACAGTGATAGAATGCGTTCAAACAAATATATAACACAAACTGTAAATATGAGGACAGGGCTATAAAACCAGTGTCTAATGGGATAACAATCTGCAAACCGATGATGACTTAAACCTATTCTATATAAATGATAGGCCGACCACTTGTAGACTAGATTTACAGGTAATAACTTTGATGGATTAAATTTAAACATTTTGTTTGTATTTTATATTTAGTATTTTTTGCTGTTTTTTAAATCTGCTTAAAACCTATTAAGAATTATCTACTGTACTAAATAATGTATTAATAAATAAATATTTTACTAATTTTGTTACTTCAATATAAAACAAAATATTATTATATGTTTACGAAAAAATTTTCAAATTAATATGTTTGTATGATATCTTAATATAGAAATTTATATATCTAAAATTTATACCAATATCTACTAAATAATGTAATGATAAATATATTTCAATATCAAACAAAATATTATTAATTATACTATTGCGTTTTAAATGTTTATGAAATATTGTCAAATTATTATGTTTGTATAATATAATAATAAATAAAAGTTTATGTATAAAATATATATATATATATCAGTATTAGCTTATCATTAATTTGTACTATTAATATAATAATATAATATTATTTATTTTACATATTAATATAATTTAATTATTTTTTTTTGAATTATATAAAATTTGTTTACTTATCATTTTTATTAGTCTGTAATATATGATCTAGAAATGTCTAATAATTTTCGCATAAAATTTTTAATTAATTATTTTTTTATTTATTATAACCTTGATAAAATTTTATTATCCCTAACACATATTATATAAATAATCATTTATTAAACTTATTTTATTAATCATAAAAATTATATAAAGCATTTTAATATTATAAATTATACAAAAAAAAATTTTATTAAATAGTTTATATGATTTGTTTGCACAGTAGTTGACCGATGCAGCCGTAAATATAATAAATTAAAACGATATCAAAAATAAAACTAAACAATAGATTAAAATTATTTTTGATATTATATCCAATAAACTAAACAATGACACTAACATCACAACAGTTACCGATCCGAAAATCATCCAAATATATAGCAAAAACTATAGGTTTGGTTATAGTCGGAGATTTCGGCAAATAACTTGTTTAACGATTTGATAATATCTATTAATAATACTTTATGGATATTTCGGTGTCGGAATATTTGTCCTAATTTATCGTTGATTATCTGCATTTTACACACAATATGTTAAAACAGTTATATTTAAATTATTAAAAAGCAATTATTATATAATTTGTATGACTTGATTGTATAGTAGTTGACCGACGCGGCAGTAAATATGATAAATAAAAACTGTATCAAACATAAAATTAAACCATAGATTAAAATTAGATTTGATATAAAATCCAATCCACTAAATAATACAGTATTCAATACAATAACAATTAGAGATCCAAAAATCATCCAAACATATAGCAAAAACTTTGACCAATAGGTTTGGTTATAGTCGGAGATTTCGGTACATAATTTGTCCATCAGTTTTAAGTTATTTAATAATACTTTATAAGTATTTCGGTGTCGGGATATGTGTACCAATTTATCGTACATTATCTGTATTTTATACTTCAAATGTCGACACATTATGTAAAAGTAGATCACCTGATAAAATATATGACTATAGAAATATTTACAAAATACGACAACATAGCAGGCATTGGGTATACCATATAATAGGACATATATAAGAGACAACTTATGGCTATAAGCTATCAAAATCATCGAAATAGTAATAACTGGTATAACAAAATCAATGTTAAACTGACACAAACTACACAATCGGGTCATTAATTTAATGAGTTTTAATATCTTTTGAGAATCAATTAGACCAATACTTTTGGGTGTTATCAACAAACCGGACATTAATTGAAAGATACGCATAAATGTCGGTTCAATACCACACTTGTAGTTATAGTAATAGGTTAGTTGTGGTAATAGTATCAACAGTAAAAGTAATACAGATATGGTATCAATTAGTTCACGTATATCTAGAAAATAGCCCAAATCACCCATTAGTGCAAAAAATTGCCAATTTGTCTCATTGCTGACAAACAGTGATAGTATGCGTTCAAACAAATATATGATACAAACGGTAAATATGAGAACAGGTCGATAAAACCAGTGTCTAATGGGATAACAATCTGCAAACCGATGATGACTTAAACCGATACGATATAAATGATAGGCCGACCACTTGTAGGCCATATTAATAGGTACTAACTTTGATGAATTAAATTTATTCATTTTTAAAGCTTTATTAAGTTTTTTATTTTATATTAAGTAATTAACTGTTTTAATTAAGTTTTATTAATTTGTTTATTAAAATCAAATTGTTTATAAAAATAGTTTATGACAATAATATCTGCAATAAACTAACATACTATTTGAAATAATATTTTTAAAAATATTATATAATGTATTTAATATTTAATATTATATATTAAGTATAAATAAACTAATAGCAACTATAATATTAGACATTATAAATAGATTTCATGGTTATTTTATAATAATCTTATTAAATTAAAAAATATAATTAGCATAATTATAAAAATAATTTATCTTTATTTAATACTATTTCATATTTAACAACTTAATTAAGTTTTTTTTGATAAAATAATAATAAGTTATTTAATTTAAGTTATTTATAGTCATAATATTTAAATTATGATAATATAAAAACCTAATTATAATTATTGTCATTTTTTATAATTTTGTAAATTATATTTTTTGAATTATAAAACTATATTTTTATTAATATAGTGATTAGTAATTTTTTTCATATAAATAAATAATTTTAAATAATAAGTATTATATTATAACTTCAGTATATTTATTATAAATTGCTTTTTAATATAATGTAATTTTAATTTTATTTAATAGTATTAAGTATTAATGTTTAATTTTTAAAAATATCTATTTTAATTAAAGCGAATTATTATTTATATTTAATTATATTACTTTATTAGTTAAATGAATTATATTTATTAAATAATATACAATTTAAAAAAAATCTTAATATATAAATTTATACCAGTATCTACTAAATAATGTAATGATAAATATATTTTACTAATTTTGTTATTTCAATATCAAACAAAATATTATTAATTATACTATTGCGTTTTAAATGTTTATGAAATATTATTTATTTAATTATATAAAATTAGTTTACTTATCATTTTTATTAGTCTATAATATATGATCAACAAATAGAAATTTCTAATAATTTTTTCATTAAATTTTTAATTAATAAATTTTATATTTAATTATTATAACCTTGATAAAATTTTATTATCCCAAACATATAATTATAACAAATTATTAATTAAACATTTTTTATCATTGTAAATTATAAAAAAAAATAATTAATTAGAAATTTTATTAAATAGTTTATATGATTTGTTTGCCCAGTAGTTGACCGATGCAGCCGTAAATATAATAAATAAAAACGATATCAAAAATAAAACTAAACCATAGATTAAAATTATTTTTAATATTATATCCAATACACTAAACAATGACACTATCATCACAACAGTTACTGATCCGAAAATCATCCAAACATATAGCAAAAACTTTGACCAATAGGTTTGGTTATAGTCGGAGATTTCGGTAAATAACTTGTCTAACGATTTGAAAATATCTACTAATAATTTATGGCTATTTCGGTGTCGGGATATTTGTCCCAATTTATTGTAGATTATCTGCATTTTACACTTCAAATAGCGACACAATATATAAAAGTAGATCACCTGATAAAGTATATGACTATAAAAATATTTACAAAATACGAAAAGATAGCATTCATTGAGTACACCATATAATAGGACATACATAAGCGACATACTATGGGCATAGGTTATCAATATTATCATTAATGTAACGATTGGTATAATAAAATCATTGTTAAATTGACAAAAACTACACAAACGTTTCATCAATTTAATCAATTTCAGTATTTCTCTGCAATCGGTTAGACCAACACTTTTGGGTGACAACAAACCGGACATCATTTGAAAGACTCGCATAAATGTCGGTTCAATGCCGTACTTGTAGTTATAGTAATAGGTTAGTTGAGGTAATAGTAACAACAGTGAAACCAATATTAATATCATATCCATTAGTGTATGTATACCGAGAAAATAGCCGTAATCACCCAACAGTGCAAACAATTGCCAATTTTTCTCATCGATGACAAACAGTGATATTAAACGTTCAAACAAATATATGATACAAACGGTAAATATGAGAACAGGTCTATAAAACCAGTGTCTAATGGGATAACAATCGTCAATCCGATGATGACTTAAACCGATTCTATATAAATGATAGGCCGACCACTTATAGGCCATATTAATAGGTAATGGTTTTGATAGATTAAATTTAAACATTTTTTTTATTTAAGTAATTTTATTCGTTTATTTAGCTTATTTGAAACACTTATTTCAATTTTACAATAATTTCTGTTTTTAAAAAATATTACATAACACCTAGCAACAATTAATCTAACTAACTAACTAATATATTAATTAAATATATTTTACTAATTTTTTTTACTTCAATATAAAACAAAATTGTATTACTTATACTTTTATATACTATATAAAAAATTTTGAAATTAATATGTTTGTATGATATTTTAATATAATATAATTTATATATCTAAAACATATACCAGTAACTTATTATTAATTAGTACTATTCATATTATAATTAAATATAATATATTTTTTATATAATTTAATTTTTTTAAATTTTAATTATCATTATTTTTGTTAATTACATTTTACACATTTTACTTATAATTTCATATTATATTATATATATTAATTATATAAATTAATTATATTTAATATTAGGTTTATTAAGTTTATTCAAGTATAAGTTATAAATCTAGAGATGTACAACTAGAAATTTCTAGTAAAATTTCCCATTAACTATTTAATCAAAATATTTAATAATTTTTCATATATGTTTTAAATTGTATTTATATAATAAAATAATAATAATAATATATATATATTTTTTATTAATTAATATTATCCATATTTTCCATTTCCAATCCATAATCTATTATAAATATTAGTTTACTATATAATTAAATGGGTTATTTATTAAAAATAATTTTCTAGTATTATAAAAACTTTATATTATTTTATTAACTATTTTTAGACGACACTATAAACTACTGTCGTAATTAATTAAATAAATTTACAAGCTATTAGTAATGGTGTTAATGATGATTAAACAATTAAAAATTCATAAATAAATTATCAATTTACTGGTTACTGGAAAATACTAGTTATTTATTGAATATATTATATTGTAATAATTATAATTAATGTAAATTATATTATTATAAGCAATTAATAAACTTAAATATGCTATAGTTTAATTAGAAACAAGTAGTGTAACTATAATAAAATATAGAAACTTAGAAATAATTAAAATTGAAATATCAATAAATTATATTATAGTTAGTAATTTATGTTTTAGTAATTACATAATATCAGTAAAGTATGATTAAATATTCAATTTTAATTTTAAATTTGTTTTTTTTTGTAAATTACACATTAAATCTATTACACTTAAAAATATAATATTTAAAATCACAACTATATCCAATGATAAATATATTTTACTAATTTTTGTTATTTCTACATAAAACAAAATATTATTACTTATATACTGTTGCGTGTTAAATGTTTATGAAAAAAATGTCAAATTATTTATGTTTGTATAATATAATAATAAATAAACGTTTATGTATGAAATATATAACAGTATTAGCTTATCATTAATTTGTACTATTAATATAATAATTTAATATTATTTATTTTACATATTAATATAAGTTATTTTTTTAATTATATAAAATTTGTTTACTTTTCATTAATTTGTACTATTAATGTAAATTAATATAATAATTTAAATGTATTTTTGTATAACTTATAATGATAAACAATATATATATGATAAATAAATAAAAATAACTAATAATTTTCTCATTAAATTTTTAATTAACAATTTTTTTATAAAAAATATTTATTTACTATAACCTTGATAAAATTTTATTATCCCAAACATATAACTGTAACTAATTATTTAACTAATAATCATATAGATTAGACATTTTAATATTGTAAATTATACACATAAAAAAAATTAATTAGACATTTATTAAATAGTTTGTATGATTTGTTTGCACAGTAGTTGACCGATGCAGCCGTAAATATAATAAATATAAACTGTATTAAAAATAAAACTAAACCATAAATTATAATTATTTTTGATATTATATCCAATAGACTAAACAATGACACTAACATCACAACAGTTACCGATCCGAAAATCATCCAAATGTATAGCAAAAACTTTGACCAATAGGTTTGGTTATAGTCGGAGATTTCGGCAAATAACTTGTCCGACGATTTAAGAATATCTACTAATAATAATATTTTACGGGTATTTCGGTTTCGGGATATTTGTCCCAATTTATCGTTGATTATCTGCATTTTACACTTCAAATAGCGACACATTATATAAAAATAGATTACCTGATAAACTATATGACTATAGAAATATTTACAAAATACTATAAGATAGCAGGCATTGAGTATACCATATAATATGACATACATTGTAGACATACTATTGGCATAGGTTATCAATATTATAACTATTATAACTATTGGTATAACAAAATCAATGTTAAATTGACAAAAACTACACAAATGTTTCATCAATTTAATCAATTTCAGTATTTCTCTGCTATCGGTTAGATCAACAGTTTTGGGTGACAACAAACCGGACATCATTTGAAAGATTCGCATAAATGTCGGTTCAATACCACACTTGTAGTTATAGTAATAGGTTAGATGCTGTAATAGTAACAACAGTGAAACCAATATTAATATCATATCCATTAGTGTACGTATACCGAGAAAATACCCGTAATCACCCAACAGTGCAAACATTTGCCAATTTGTTTCATTGATGACAACCAGTGATATTAAATGTTCAAACAAATAAATAATACTCACTATAAATATGAGAACCGGTCTATAAAACCAGTGTCTAATGGGATAACAATCTGCAATCCGATGATGACTTAAACCGATTCTATATAAATGATAGGCCGACCACTTGTAGACTATATTTACAGGTAATAACTTTGATGAATTAAATTTAAACATTTTGATTAAGCTATTTCCTTTTTTAGTATTTAAAAAACACTACAATTTAACAATAATTGCTATTTTTAAAAACCTAAATATATATTATAATTCATACATTGATATACTTATTATACATTTTAAATACTTATGAAAAAAATGTTAAATTAATATATTTGTTATATATATCCTAACAACAGTATATATATACTATTAGCCTAACATTAATTGGTTTACTATTGGATGCTATTAATATAATTTAATTATTATTTGTGTTAATTGTTAAATTTATTTTCTTATAAAACTTATAATCTATATATAGTATATTCAAGGCTAAAGTTTAAACAATTATTTTATAAGTTATATCAATAGATTTTTAATTAATAAATTTCTTACTATTATTATATATTTATAGCCTACTATAATAGCTATACAACTGTATTTTTTTTACTGTAAAATTTTATTAATTTATTAATTATATAAATGATAGTCCGATCACTTATAGACTATATTTACAGGTAATAACTTTGATGTATTTAAATTTAAACATTTTGTTTGTATTTTATATTTAGTTTTTTAATTTAGCAATATTAATATTAGTTATTAAGTGTCAATTAACTTATGATAAAACAGTTAGATTTAAATTATTAAAAAGCAATTATTAAATAATTTGTATGACTTGTTTGCCCAGTAGTTGACCGACGCTGCGGTAAATATGATAAATAAAAAGGGTATCAAACATATAATCAAACCATAGATAAGAAAAAGATTTGGTATAAAATCTAATCCATTAAATAATACAGTATTCAACATAATAACAATAATCGATCCAAAAATCATCCAAACATATAGCAAAAACTTTGACCAATAGGTTTGATTATAGTCAGCAATTTCGGCACATAATTTGTCCATCAGTTTTAAGTTATTTAATAATACTTTATAAGCATTTCGGTGTTGGGATATGTATAACAATGAATTGTATATTATATGCATTTTATACTTCAAATAGCGACACATTATGTAAAAGTAGATCACCTGATAAACTATATGACTATAACAATATTTACTGAAAACAAAAAAATAGCAGGCATTGGGTAAACCATATAATAAGACATACATAAGAGTCAACTTATGCCTAAAAGTTATAAAAATCATTGAAAAAGTTACAAATGGTATAACAAAATCAATGTTAAACTGACAAAAACAACACAATCGGGTCATCAATTTAATAAGTTTTAATATCTTCTGAGAATCAGTTAAACCAATACTTTTGGGTGTTATCAACAAACCGGACATCATTTGAAAAATACGCATAAATTTGGGTTCAATACCGCACTTGTAGTTATAGTAATAGGTTAGTTGTGGTAATAGTATCAACAGTGAAAGTAATACACATATCGTATCCATTAGTTTACGTATACCTAGAAAATAGCCAAAATCACCCAATAGTGCAAACATCTGCCAATTTGTCTCATCGATAACAAACAGTGATATTAATCGTYCAAACAAATAAATAACAAACACTATAAATATGAGAACCGGTCGATAAAACCAGTGTCTAATGGGATAACAATCTGCAATCCGATGATGACTTAAACCGATTCTATATAAATGATAGGCCGACCACTTGTAGACTATATTTACAGGTAATAATTTTGATGAATTAATTTTAAACATTTTGTTTTTATTTATTTAGCTTTTATTTTACTGTTTTTTTTAAAAAAAAATCTGCTTAATACCTATTAAGAATTATCTACTAAATAATGTATTAATAAATATATTTTACTAATTTTGTTACTTCAATATAAAACAAAATATTATTACTTATACTATTACATGTTTACGAAAAATTTTMAAATTAATATGTTTGTATAATATCTTAATATATAAATTTATATATCAGTTTATATACTATTATCGTATTATTAATTTGTACTATTAATATAAAAATTTAATATTATCTATTTTTATATAATTTATTATTAAATAGTTCAACTTAATTATAAATACAAGTTTATTAGTACTGGTGTTAATTATAATTAAATAATTAAAATAATTAGTAATATATAATTAAATAGTTTACTAGTTATTTGTTGAAAATATACTATAAATAGTATTATTTTAAATTATTATTTATTATAAGCTTTAGTTTAATTAATAATAATTTCCAAAAATATACTATAGTTTAATAATAGAAAATCCAGCTTTACAAAATAGTTTACCAATCAATAAATATATTAGTAGTTATAAGTGCATTATAAATAGAGTATTAATAATTATTTGTTTAAATATGATCTCATTTTTTTCATTAAATTTATTATATAATTTATTTTTAAAAAATGTACTTTTATTTTAATCTTATTTTTAATTATTAAATTAGAACTTACCCGGTAATTATTTATTTTAATTTAAGCTAATTATTGCTTATATTTAAAAATAACAATTTAATAATTATTTTAATTTAATAATCAAATAAATTAATAGTTTTATTAATTAATAATATTAATAATATATAGTTAAAAATAAAATTAATAAATAACATAAATATTATGTATTATTGTTTATTTAAAATTAAGAAAATCCAATAATAAAATTATTAAATACTTTATATGATTTGTTTGCACAGTAGTTATTCCCATACTATATGTAACTATTATATGTATATATTTAATTAATATTAATTATATTAATATCAATAATAAAAAGTTATAATTAGAAAATAATTTTAATAGTTATCAAAAAATATGATTAATATACAGTTAAAATAAAATACGTAAACGTAAATTTTAATGATTATTTAACCTTATTATTAATAAGATTACTAATAGACTATATTATCATATTATTACATGTATTAAATAAGCATAAGTATTTTTTTATAAACTTTTTTTAAAAAATTTATAATTTTTTTGTCAACATTATATATTTAATTATAAATTTTATTTTTACAGTATAAGTATAAATTTATAAGTATATACAAAAAAAAAGATTAATTATATAAATTTATTAGAATTTGTGTTAACTATTTAAACACATTATAATTAGACAAATAATTTAGAAATTTATAGTTTAATTAAGTTTATTTGAGTACATCATTAGTTTATAAATAAAGTAAAAATAATATACAAATAGCGGTAATATTTATTCCAACTAATTATTAAGATTTATAATAATTATTATAATAAAAATTTATATACTTTTATTGTTGTAAATTTAGCAATAATAATAGTAGTTATTAAGATTTTAATTAACTTAAGCAAATCAATTAGATTTAAATTATTAAAAAAACGATTATTAAATAATTTTCATGACTTGTTTGCACAGTTATTGACCGACAATTTTTTTAATATTAATATTTAAACATATTATTAATACACACTACACACTAATAAACAATAAAATAATATCTTATAAATTATAAAAACACTAATAAGTGAAATATTTTAAATGTTATATTAATTTATTAAGAGTAATTAATTAATTTAAGATAAAATAATTACATTTAAATTATTAAAAGCAATTATTAAATACTTTGTATGACTTGTTTGACCAGTAATTGACCGACGCTGCAGTAAATATGATAAATAAAAACGGTATCAAAAATACAATCAAACCATAGATTATAATAAGATTTACTATAAAATCTAATCCACTAAATAATAAGGTATTCAACATAATAACAATAGCCGATCCAAAAATCATCCAAACATATAGCAAAAACTTTGACCAATAGGTTTGGTTATAATCAGAGATTTCGGCACACAATTTGTCCATCAGTTTTAACTTATTTAATAATACTTTATAAGCATTTCGGTGTCGGGATATGCGTCCAAATTTATTGTAGATTATCATAATTTTATACTTCAAATAGCGACACATTATGTAAAAGTAGATCACCTGATAAAGTATATGACTATAAAAATATTTAGCAAATACAACTAAATAGCAGGCATTGGGTACACCATATAATATGAAATACATAAAAGACAACTTATGGCTATAAGTTATCAAAACCATCATTAATGTAACAAATGGTATAACAAAATCAATGTTAAACTGACAAAAACTACACAATCGGGTCATCAATTTAATCAGTTTTAATATCTTCTTAGAATCGGTTAGACCAAGACTTTTGGGTGTTATCAACAAACCGGACATCATTTGAAAGATACGCATAAATGTCGGTTCAATACCGCACTTGTAGTAATAATAATAATAATAGGTTAGTTGAGGTAATAGCAACAACAGTGAAACAAATACTGATATCGTATCAAATAGTTTACGTATATCCAGAAAATAGCCCAAATCACCTAAAAGTGCAAATATTTGCCAATTTGTTTCATTGATGACAAATAGTGATAGCATGTGTTCAATGAATTATATGATACAAACGGTAAATATGAGAACAGGTCTATAAAACCAGTGTCTAATGGGATAACAATCGTCAATCCGATGATGACTTAAACCGATTCTATATAAATGATAGGCCGACCACTTATAAGCCATAGTAATAGGTAATAACTTTGATGTATTAAAATTAAGCATTTTAAAATTTTTAATTTAATTAAACTTTATCTAACTGAAAATTAGAATCAAATTATTTTTAAAAATCTTTTATGAAAAAATATCTGGTATTAAAATAAAATAATATCAAATATTATGTTTTTAAAAATGTTTTTAATATTTATTATTTATTTTGAATATAAGTAAACTAACCAACTATAATATTAGACTTATCTAAAATATTTATCAAAATAAAATATAATTAGTATTATTTTAAAAAAGTAATTTAACTTTATTTAAGACAATTTCATATTAATATTTTTAAAAATAGTTTTACTATTTTATTTAAAAAACTTAATTAAGTTTACTTTTATTTTTTTTCTATAATTATATTGTTAGTTAAGTTTTAATAGTATTATTAAATATTTTATACATAATAATAAGATATGAAATTTTATAAATAATATGATAATATAAAAATCATGAAATATTAATTATTATTATTTGTTAAGATTTTGTAAATTTAGTAAAAAAGTACTTTTAATAAGTAAATATTAATTTTAGTTCATATTAATATTTAAAAAAATAGTTTATTACTTAAAACTACTTAATTAACTTCTATTTGTTATTATTAAATTTAAAGTAAGGTTTTTTTAATACAGGCATGCATTAACAATCTTTAATTTTTAAAAATAAATCTTTTAATTTAAGCGAATTATTACTTATATTCAATTATATTACATCTATAGTTTAATAATAAAACAATACATTATTATATTTATTAAATAATATACAATTAAAAAAATGTTAATAAATAAAATCAATATTATTGATTATTTTAAATTATAAAATCCTATAAAATAATTATTAAATAGTTTATATGAATTGTTTGTACTGTAGTTGACAGACGCTGTAGAAAATATAATAAATAAAAACGATATCAAAAATAGATTATAATTAGATTTAGTATAAAATCCAATGCATTAAATAATAAGGTTTTCAATACAATAACAATCAATGATCATAAAAAATTAGACAAATATATAGCAAAAACTTTGACCAATAGGTTTGGTTATAGTCAGCAATTTCGGCACACAATTTGTCCATCAGTTTTATGTTATTTAATAATTACCAATTGATTGTAAATTATATGCATTTTATACTTTCACACATAGAGATATTAAATAATAACAGTAAGAATAATAATTTATTGATTAAAATTATTATAATTATAAAATGTTTACAAATTAATGTTTATTTATTTTACAAAAAAGCTTATATTAAAAACAATAATACAATTATTAAATGATAATCATAAATTAAAAATTATTTTTTTATTTACTATATAACCATATTATTAATAATATAATACATTATATTATTATACAAATGATATTTAATTTTAATTTTAAACTTTTGTTTAGTTTTTACTTATAATTTTTAGTTTAATGTAATATCTTTAGGCATAAATATTTTTTAAAAATGTTATATTATTATCTTTCAAACATTACAAACTTTTAAACATTAAAATAATATCTAATAAATTATAAAAACACTAATAAGTGAAATATTTTAATTGTTATATTAGTTTATTACGAGTTAATTAACTAATTTATGATAAAATAATTACATTTAAATTATTAAAAGCAATTATTAAATACTTTGTATGACTTGTTTGCCCAGTAGTTGACCGACGCTGCAGTAAATATAATAAATAAAAACTGTATCAAACATACAATCAAACCATAGATTACTATAAGATTTACTACAAAATCTAATCCACTAAATAATGCAGTATTAAACATAATAACAATCAATGATCCAAAAATTAGCCAAATGTATAGCAAAAACTTTGACCAATAGGTTTGGTTATAATAAGAGATTTCGGCACACAATTTATCCATCAGTTTTAACTTATTTAATAATAATTTATAAGCATTTCTGTTTCGTGATATGTGTCCAAACTTATTGTAGATTATCTGCATTTTATACTTCAAATAGCGACACATTATGTAAAAGTAGATCACCTGATAAAGTATATGACTATAAAAATATTTAGCAAATAAAATTAAATAGCAGGCATTAGGTATACCATATAATATGACATATATAAAAGACAACTTATGGCTATAAGTTATCATAATCATTGAAAAAGTTACAAATGGTATAACAAAATCAATGTTAAACTGACAAATACTACACAATCGGGTCATCATTTTAATCAGTTTTAATATTGCGTTATGTTTAGTACAGCATAACTGATATCCGTCTATAGTGACTGATATAGTTATGCTGATCATGCAATTTAAATATACAATTTTATAAAACTGATTAAATGTAATACTGTTAGTGTATATGCACTTAAAGTGTTTACTAATACTAATATAGGTTTTTACGGCATTTTATGATACTGTTAAATACATTTTTAATACATAATACTGTTATGAATAATTAATACATATTTCAAATACTATTGTTTTATTGTTAATACTTATAGGTATAAATTATTGTTGTAGATTTTAAGTAGTAGTGGTTAAGTGTTGTGAAATATAATACTGTTTTGTTTTATTATTAAATATTAAATGTAAACATTAAATATTAATTTGTTTTAATACTCTATTATAATACTATTTGAAATATTATTTAAACAATACTATAAGGTAAATACTATTTTTTACACTTTGTTCGGTTATTTTTTTAAACGGAAATGCTTTTTGACCACAAACATTTATCAACAAATAACATAACTATAATAAAACAGTAACTCGTATATATAACTCATACGGTAACAATCAACGTACAAATAATGCCAAAAATAGTGGCGGCTTAATAATAATTCAACTAATAATTCAGTAAACCTACTTTATTGTGAACCATCAACTTCTCGAAATAAAAATCAAATCGTTCCGTATATCATCACTGATAGCGAAAAAATGCTGTTTCAAATAATATTGAGATAAATAAAATAAGCTCTAGTAATGGAAATGATTATAAAGTAAAAACGACGACTATAATTCGAATGCGGATGACTAAAATGATATTACAAATGCAGATGTTGTAATAGAATTCGCAGTAGTAGAAGAGAATACGGAAGTAGTGGACACAGGAGTTGCAGATAAAACCAAATCAGAAAACATTAGATTCGTAAATAACCCGAATGTAATGGAAGTGCCAAATGAATGGCACGTAATGAATAAAACATTATGGACAATTAACCGACAATATATTTATTGGACAAAACAGTGAATTTAATTTCAGTGGACCATTTGGTTCTACATTTAATGCATATAACAGATTCAGATGTTCTGTTAGTACATTCAATACTGGATACCGAAAAGCTTTTTATTGGACTTAGCTATGGACAAATAGCAGCATTTATTAATGAATCATAAAGACCTATAAGCTACAAATTGCAACAGAAAATAAATCACTTTTTAATAAATTATTAAAAAACTGTTTAAAATTTATCGAATTATAAGCAGCTACTGGTAACACAATTGTTTATTACTAGAAATTAAATAGACAGCAAGTCTACACTCACACATACACAGCTGGAAAAATTATTACAATTTTTAATGAATGCTATCAAAAATAAAATTTCACATAATTTTACGAACTAATATTTATGACAACAATTTAATAAGTGTACGCTACGCAACAGGTATCGGATGAGTTTCAGAAAGAATCGCATTTGATGGATTGTCAAAACATAACACAGCAAGTAATGGAAAATCAATCTTTACATTATTACAAGTGGAATATAGGAAAGTGTTACGTATTAAAGTGTACGATATAGAAATTACTAGTGATGTATTCAAACAAACAGAATAAGAATGTGTATTGGTCTCTGGCAATAGTTTAGCAGCCGAACACAAAATGGTCGTCACAACGGATTACATAATTTTGGCAGAACTGTATAATACAAATTCACCGACAACTACTTGAAAGAAGATTCAAGTCTATCGAAATGATACACTACTTTAAATGTATTGGTTTAACACCTAGCTCACCAATAAGGAGATAAATTATCTAATTTTGTTTACTGAACTCATGAAATTGACAAAAGCAATTTTAATAATTTACAAAGAACATATTTGATTTCTTGTGAACTACAATAGTTTACAATGATGACACTAAAACAAGCGCGTGAAGAAGCGGCTAATCGTCATCAAAGCCTTCAATTTAAAATTAATTAATTATCTATACTTATTTGATTAACTAAAATTAGATTTTTTTAATGATTTAAATATAAATTTAAAAATTTTATAATAAATGTTTTACGAAATTAATAAAGTGTCTCATATTAATCGACATTTAAAATAAATCAAAATATATAATAACTGTTAAATTAAATACTAATTAAATACTAATAAAAATTTATTAAAACTAATAATAATATACAATATCTAAAAGCGTTAAAGGAGATAGTTCAGTAGATCATATGATCGAAATCAAAAGTAATGATTATTAAGCTGATAAAATGAAAATTAACAAATGAATTATTATCGATAAAATTTATGGAAATAGAAATAAAAGAAAATAATAGAAGATAATCAATGGCAGATCTATATTGATAAAGAGTTCATAAGTATGCGATCAAAATTAGTGATAAAAGAAGATAAAAGATAAAATTTGACAAAATAATAATAGACAAGAAAACAAAATATAGTCAATTTAATAAACAAATATCAAGACATAAGACGTTAATGATAATATTTGATTAAAGAGACAATTAAAGGATTATGAAAAGAAATGATCGTCGATTTATAATGGTTAAATACAATAATCAATTCCATTAAAAAAGAATCAATCATAATTACTGTTATAACAAAAACAGCTAAAGGTAATGAAATGGACAATAAATGGACATATTAAATGATAAATTGACAAATGACAAGAAACATGAATTAATGGCCAATGGAAATGTAATAAAGAAAATTTAAATGAAAACTATGGTCGAAAGGCGTTATTAATACGGAGTTAATCAAGTGATATTAACTGGAAAAAAGTGACTAAAAAAAGTAAACAATCAGGTGGACATATAGAAAAGATACACTAGTAGTCAAGTGATTAAACAGAAGACAGAAAAACACGACTGATCGACTGACAATAGATTGAAAATCGACATATGTAATCTATGTTCAAAAATAAATAGAGACTTAAAACAATTATTGAAATAATATTGAAAAATGTAATATTACTGAAAAGTCAATGGAAGTAAAAGAAATCATAAATTCAATGGATAAATATAATTTAAAAAAGTGGTCGACAATTAAAAGGATGACAAGAGATCATCGGAAAAAGTAATTACTGGACTGATCAATAGAAGTGTAAAAAAAATTAACTCATTAAAATTAAAAAGTGACGAAAGTCAAAAAGAAATAGACAAAACTGGATACAGAATATAGAGGTTTTCAGTAATGATTAACTGATATGAAATATCAACAGAAAGATTAGAACCAATGACGTCAATGGGAACTACTGTCGAAAGGTGTTGTAAAATAAGCAACAATAAACAATTAAAAAAGACTGATGGAAATGTAGCAGTCATTATGTATAGTGATGTTCTAGAATCAATGAATAAACAAATAGACAAATAAATCAAATAAAATAGACAGTGGATAAACTAAAATAATTATCAGACAACGGATGATAGAAAATAGTCAACGAAAAATTCAATAAAGTAAAATAATAATGTAGTAAATAAATAAATGAATTACAAAATAGTTACAAAATACTGGAATATTAGAATCATTACAATTAAAATTGGACAATAGAGAGATAACTAATTTACAGTTTGTAAATTCACAGACATCACAGATGAATACAAGTATAGTCGACAGCAGTCAGTAGTCAATGATATAAGATAAAAACACGTGTTGAAAATAAGAAAATAAACGATTAACTGTAAATAAAAACGATACTGTACATCTGGATGGATAAATATTGCA
Source organism: Oppia nitens (assembly GCF_028296485.1). NCBI lineage: Eukaryota > Metazoa > Arthropoda > Arachnida > Sarcoptiformes > Oppiidae > Oppia > Oppia nitens. The sequence goes on from NW_026533209.1 coordinate 145,216, forward strand.
ATATTAAGATAGCTGATTGGACCACCTGAAGAAATGAATTACAATTAAGATAAAGGTTGGATCACTGGAAACATTTAAAATCTGATAGACTGAACTACAAAAGATAAAAATATACTGAAATGTTTGGTGGAATCAGCTGATTAATTGGTACTAATGGAGATTATGGATTAATCTCAAGGAAAAGTTGTGAATGGAGTCAAAGCAAATTACGTCATTGTACGTCAAGTTTATATTGTGTCTTTTAAGTTAATTAAAATTGAATAGCACGATAATCTTATTTTAGTGGCCACTGGTAATGTCGGGGACATTGAGTAAAATCAGGGATAGATTTTACTGAAGCAAGTTCATTGTTATTTGAATGTCGTTGAAAACAATTATAAAATAATTAATCACGCTTAAAATTTATCAAAGAGTTATTCAAATTTTATAAATTAGGCCTAAATGAACGCAAAATTATAAACAAATAAACAATTTAAACACAGTAAACAATACAATTACTAAAATATGGAAACGATAGTTTAAATAAGAAAAGTTAAAATCATATCGGATGAATGGACTTGGGATTTGGTAGAAAAAGTCATGTACTTTAAATTGCTTTGAGCTCAACAAATAAAGACTCCATTACACTTAATTTATAGACGGTTTGATTGACTTCCGTCTGGGATAAGGCCTTCTGTATGTTTCGTTATCGTGTTAACGAATCACGTTATACAGGATATGCTGATATGCTCCGGTTTGAGCATATGTTTGCGCAAACGGTTGAAGAAGGGCTCGTTGTTTCAATAGACAGAACTGATCACTCTTGTTATTGAAACCATATTTATAAATAGAAAAATTTACAAAAATTACGAAAATATTAAATAAAAGCCTACATAGAGAATACAATTGTAAACTAAAGGAGAAGATACTGTATTGAGCCGTACAGGGATGTCAGGATAGACATTGAAATGTTAACAAAGAGAGAATAGTCGACATTCTTGATGTTAATGGAAATGTAAACAAAAAAAAGATGTCGTTGACTAAATGTAAAAGTAAAAGAGAATAATGAAAGGATATAACTATTAATGATAAGGATAATGACAAGAAAAGACCATCTAAATGGACGTTATTGGCATACTGGGGGACCCCTTAACATTCAATGACAGGATTGGATTAACGAGAGACATAAGAAAAGCAAAAGTCATAAACGATATAGGAAATGGCAACAATAAAGGATTAGTCAACGCGGCTTTAAGGTGATGACAAACGACGGTAACATCACCTGAAAACGTGAGAGGACTGTAGTTTCTGAGGACAGAAACGTTTTAAAGTGAGGGGAAATGCGTTATGTTTAGTACAGCATAACTGATATCCGTCTATAGTGACTGATATAGTTATGCTGATCATGCAATTTAAATATACAATTTTATAAAACTGATTAAATGTAATACTGTTAGTGTATATGCACTTAAAGTGTTTACTAATACTAATATAGGTTTTTACGGCATTTTATGATACTGTTAAATACATTTTTAATACATAATACTGTTATGAATAATTAATACATATTTCAAATACTATTGTTTTATTGTTAATACTTATAGGTATAAATTATTGTTGTAGATTTTAAGTAGTAGTGGTTAAGTGTTGTGAAATATAATACTGTTTTGTTTTATTATTAAATATTAAATGTAAACATTAAATATTAATTTGTTTTAATACTCTATTATAATACTATTTGAAATATTATTTAAACAATACTATAAGGTAAATACTATTTTGTAATACAGATTATAATTATTATTATCTATTATTGTTATAGTTATTATTATTATTATTAATTAATGTTATTATTAATATTGTATAATTACTGTCAGGCAATGATGTATATGTATTGTGGCGCCGGTACTGCCATCTATCGATGAATACCGACACCACATACAATAGAGTTGGGATCGGGATTCCTGTTTTTAGTCCCAACGGGACAAACCAGGAGTCCGGTAATTAAAAAGTTAAACTTATATTATTAAGGGATAATTACCCGAGTAAACCCGGGAATTATCCCATCTAAAATTGTTACACTATTATAAATAGGGTTGTAGTTAAACGGGAACATTAGGGAATATTAGTGGGAATATTAAGTAGATAAATGTAATGTCTTTGTTATTAATGGGAATTTATATAGTAATGTCTAAGTGAGGGGAACTTATATATTGTAGAGTAAGGCATGTGTGCACACGACACTCATTGGTGTCGTCTGCAAACAATAAGACCTATTGATTCAAAAGCATATAAATACTGATGTACTTCACATAGTAAAGTCACTCAAGTGTTGAGCTAAGACTTAAACTGGTCAGCTCAAGAGCTATAGAGTTTAGACTTAAAACAGTTAACTCTAACAGTAGCTAAAGCTCTGCCTGGACTGGCAGGCCTTTGCTATGCATAAACTTGCATATCATTGGTCGGCAGTTCCGGGCAGTGCAGTGTTGTTATATTTTATGTACTGATGTTTTATGTACTGATGTATACTTATATTTAATCAATTATTAATAAACAATACTTTTAATTATTATAATGTGTGTACCATTATTCGGATTACTTCATTGTGTCAACTGTGATATTATTGAGGATTACTGAGACTATAAACAAGCGATCATTGGCGAGATCTATCATCGGACAGATCTCGGAGTTGTGTGTGTCGACTATGGTCCGGGACTAACAGCGCATATAGTGGACAGAAAAGACGGCAACACAGCACAATATCTTCTGAGAATCGGTTAAACCAATACTTTTGGGTGTTATCAACAAACCGGACATCAATTGAAAGATACGCATAAATGTCGTTTCAATACCACACTTGTAGTTATAGTAATAGGTTAGTTGAGGTAATAGTAACAACAGTGAAACCAATACTGATATCGTATCCATTAGTGTATGTATACCTAGAAAATAGCCCAAATCACCCATTAGTGCAAACATTTGCCAATTTGTCTCATCGATGACAAACAGTGATAGTATGCGTTCAAATAAATATATGATACAAACGGTAAATATGAGAACAGGTCTATAAAACCAGTGTCTAATGGGATAACAATCGTCAATCCGATGATGACTTAAACCAATTCTGTATAAATGATAGGCCGACCACTTATAGGCCATATTAATAGGTACTAACTTTTATGTATTAAAATTTTTCATTTTTAAAGCTTTATCTACTAATTGTTTTAATTAATTTAATTAATCAATTAAAATAAAATTGTTTATAAAAATGCCAATAAACTAGCTTGATATTTAAAATAATATTTTCAAAAATATTATATAATGTTTTTAATATTTATTTATTGTATATGTTAACTAATAGCAACAATAATATTAGACATTATAAATAATTTTTATGATTATTTTATAAAAATTTTATCAAAATAAAATATAATTAGTATTAGTATAAAAATGTAATTGAACTTTATTAAAGACAATTGCATATTAATATTTAAAAAAATAGTTATACTATTTTATTTAAACAACTTAATTAAGTTTACTTTTATTTGTTTCTATAATTATATTGTTAGTTAGGTTTTATTAGTACTATTAAATAATAATAAGATATAAAATTTTTAAAATAATATGATAATATAAAAAAAATCATTTAATATTAATTATTATTATTTGTTATAATTTTGTAATTTATATTTTTACTTCTAAGGTTTACTATAATTTATTTATAAATACTTTTAATAAGTAATTATTAATTTTATTTCATATTAAGATTTAAAAAAAGTTAAAACTTCTTAAATTACTTCTATTTGTTATCATTATATTTTATGTATAGATTTTTAAGCATTAAAAATGTTTAATTTTTAAAATAACTATTTTAATTTAAACAAATTATTACTTATATTCCATTATATTATTTTTATAGTTATATTAATTATTATATTTATTAAAAAATATACAATTTAAAAAAACTTAATAAATAAATTCAAATTTATTGATTATTTTAAATTATAAAATCTAATAATACAATTATTAAATAGTTTGTATAACTTGTTTGCACAGTAATTGACCGATGCTGCAGTAAATATAATAAATAAAAATTGTATTAAAAATACAATTAAACCATAGCTTATAATTAGATTTAGTATAAAATCCAATCCATTAAATAATACGGTATTCAATATAATAACAATCAATGATCCAAAAATTAGCCAAATATATAGCAAAACTTTGACCAATAGGTATGGTTATAGTCAGCAATTTAGGCAAACAATTAAATCAATAAGCGTTCAAATAATCTATAAGCATAAATGTTTTTATTTTTAAAATGTTATATTATTTTTATACAAACGCTATTAAATATTTTCATCATTAAATTAATATCTTATAAATTATAAAACAATAACTAGTAAAATGTTTTAATTGTTATATTAGTTTATTAAAAGTTAATTAACTAATTTATGACAAAATTGTTTAATTAAATTATTAAAATTATTAAAAGCAATTATTAAATAGTTTGTATGACTTATTTGCCAAGTAGTTGACCGACGCTGCAGTAAATATAATAAATAAAAACGGTATCAAACATACAATTAAAGCATATATTATAATAAGATTTGGTATAAAATCCAATCCACTAAATAATACAGTATTCAACATAATAACAATAACCGATCCAAAAATCATCCAAACATATAGTAAAATCTTTGACCAATAGGTTTGGTTATAGTCAACAATTTCGGCAAACAATTTGTCCATCAGTTTTAAGTTATTTAATAATACTTTATGGCTGTTTCGGTGTCGGGATATTTGTCCCAATTTATTGTAGATTATCTGCATTTTATATTTCAAATATTGACACATAATGTAGAAATAGATCACCTGATAAACTATATGACTATAAAAATATTTACCGAATATAACTAAATAGCAGGCATTGGGTAAACCATATAATAAGACATACATAAGAGACAACTTATGGCTATAAGTTATCAAAATCATTAAAAAAGTAAAAAATGGTACAACAATATCAATGTTAAACTGACAAAAACTACACAATCGGGTCATCAATTTAATCAGTTTTAATATCTTTTGAGAATCGGTTAAACCAATACTTTTGGGTGTTATCAACAAACCGGACATCATTTGAAAGATCCGCATAAATGTCTGTTCAATACCGCACTTGTAGTTATAGTAATAGGTTAGTTGAGTTAATAGTATCAACAGTATAATCAATATTGATATCGTATCAATTAGTTTACGTATACCTAGAAAATAGCCGAATTCACCCATTAGTGCAAACATCTGGTAATATGTCTCATTGCTGACAAACAGTGATAGTATGCGTTCAAACAAATATATGATACAAACGGTAAATATGAGAACAGGTCGATAAAACCAGTGTCTAATGGGATAACAATCTGCAAACCGATGATGACTTAAACCGATTCTATATAAATGATAGGCCGACCACTTGTAGGTCATATTAATAGGTAATAACTTTGATGTATTAAAATTATTCATTTTTAAAGCTTTATCTACTAATAGTTTATGACAATAATATCTGGCATTAAACTAACATAATATTTGAAATAACATTTTTAAAAATATGATTATTTATATTAAGTATATAATATATATAACTAATAGCAACTAGAATATTAGTTTTTATGATTATTTTAAAATAATTTTATTAGATTATAATATAATTAGTATTATTATAAAAAATAATTTTATCTTTATTTAAGATAATTTTATATTAATATTTTTAAAAAATAGTTTGAATTAAAATAACTTAATTAAGTTTACTTCTATTTATTAAATTATTATTTGTTAAAAGTTATTACTTAAGTTTTTTTTTGATTAGTTATTAATTATAATTTTTAATTTAATGTAATAATCTAAAAGCATAGATATTTTAAATTATATTTTTACCTTTGAAACAATACACACTATTAAAATTTTAAACATTAAAATAATATCTTATAAATTATAAAATCAGAAACAAATAAAATATTTTAATTGCTATATTAGCTTATTATGAATGAATTAATTTATTTATGATAAAAATGTTAGATTTAAATTATTAAATAGCAATTATTAAATAGTTTGTATGACTTGTTTGCCCAGTAGTTGATCGACTCTGCAGTAAATATGATAAATAAAAACTGTATATAAAAATACAATTAAACCATATATTAAAATTAGATTTGATATAAAATCCAATCCACTAAATAATACTGTATTCAACTAGACTGACCACCCAATTAATTTGCAAACCTGTATAATAGTATAAAATATATGATTTTCACCTGTATGTTAACATGCACTTAAATATCTATATATTTATAATATTAATTAAGAAAAAATTAATTTAGATTTATTCGAATTATATAAAAAGTTGAAATTTATTTTTTTATTTTGAACATTAACAATTTTATAAATATTTATAAATTTTTTATAAAAATTATTTATTTTATATATTTAAACTTAATAAGCAATTTTTACTAACAAAATGAATTAAATTTTAATAAAAATAGTCATTTTATACTTTTATTAATCAATTAGTTTCACATATTTTAAAACTGTATATATTTATTATACAGGTTAACCCCTTTCCTGTAACAATAGCCGATCAAAATATCATCCAAACGTATAGCAGAAACTTTGATCAAAATATAAAAATTATTTTTTATAATTTAGAAAATTATATTTTTACTATAATTATAATTTATTTCATATTAATATTTATAAAATAGTTTTTTTAATTAAAACAACTTAATTTACTTCTATTTGTTTTTATTAAATTTTAGGTAAGGTTTTTTTTAATACAAGTATTAACAATGTTTATTATATAAAAATAACTATTTTAAATAAATTATTAGTATAATTACTTACTGTATATTCAATTATATTATTTTTATAGTTATATTAATTTTTATATATATTAAATAATATACAATTAAAAAAAATTAATAAATAAAATCAATATTAATGATTATTTTAAATTATAAAATCTAATAATATAATTAATAAATAGTTTGTATGACTTGTTTGCACAGTAGTTGACCGACGCCGCAGTAAATATGATAAATAAAAATTGTATTAAAAATACAATTAAACCATAGATTATAATTAGATTTGGTATAAAATCAAATCCATTAAATAATACAGTATTCAATACAATAACAATCACTGATCCAAAAATTAGCCAAATATATAGCAAAAACTTTGACCAATAGGTTTGATTATAGTCGGAGATTTCGGCACATAATTTGTCCATCAGTTGTAATTTATTTAATAATACTTTATAAATATTTCGGAGTCGGGAGATATGTACCAATTTATCGTATATTATCTGTATTTTATACTTCAAATAGCGACACATTATGTAAAAGTAGATCACCTGATAGAGTATATGACTATAGATATATTTACAAAATACGACAACATAGCAGGCATTGGGTATACCATATAATAGGATATATATAAGAGACAACTTATGGCTATAAGCTATCAAAATCATCGAAATAGTAATAACTGGTATAATCAAATCAATGTTAAACTGACATAAACTACACAATCGGGTCATCAATTATATCAGTTTTAATATCTTTTGAGAATCAATTAGACCAATACTTTTGGGTGTTATCAACAAACCGGACATCAATTGAAAGATACGCATAAATGTGGGTTCAATACCGCACTTGTAGTTATAATAATAGGTTAGTTGCGATAATAGTATCAACAGTAAAAGTAATACAGATATCGTATCAATTATTTTACGTATATCTAGAAAATAGCCCAAATCACCCATTAGTGCAAACATTTGCCAATTTGTATTATTGCTGACAAATAGTGATAGTATGCGTTCAAACAAATATATGATACAAATAGACTGACCACCCAATTTATTAGTAAACCTGTATAATAGTATAAAATTATTATTTTCACCTGTATTTTCCTGTATATTAAAAATTATATTCCTGTATGTTTACCTGTACTTAAATAACAATATATTCGTGTATATTTATAATTTTAATTAATAAATTTAATTTAGATGCTATAATTATATAAAAAGTTGAAATTATTTTATATTGAACATGAACTATTTTAGAAATATTTAAACTGTATATTAAAAATACAAGCAATTTTTTACTAACAAAACTTAATTCATAGTTATTTTATACTTTTATTAATCAATTAGTTTAACATATTTTAAAACTGTATATTTTATTATACAGGTTAGCCCTTTCCTGTCACCTGTATTAGACCCTTGATTCCTGTATAATACATTCCTGTATGGGTGGTCAGTCTAGATACAAACGATAAATATGAGAACAGGTCTATAAAACCAGTGTCTAATGGGATAACAATCGTCAATCCGATGATGACTTAAACCGATTCTATATAAATGATAGGCCGACCACTTATAGGCCATATTAATAGGTAGTGGATTTGATAGATTAAATTTAAACATTTTTGATTTAAGTAATTTTATTACTTTATTTAACTTATTTAAAACACTTTTTTACATTTCAATTTTAGAATAATTTCTGTTTTTAAAAAATATTACACAACATCTTACAACAATTAATCTACTAATTAAATATATTTTATTAATTTTTTTACTTCAATATAAAACAAAATTTTATTACTTCAATATAAAACAAAATTTTATTACTTATACTTTTACATACAATATAAAAATTTTTGAAATTAATATGTTTGTATGATATTTTAATATAATATAAATTTATATATATAAAACATATACCAGTATATACTTATTATTAATTAGTACTATTCATATTATAATTAAATATAATGTATTTTTTATATAATTTAAGTTTAATTATCATTTTGCACATTTTACTTATAATTTCTTATAATATTATATATATTAATTATATAAATTAATTATATAATTAATATTAGGTGCAGCTAGAAATTTCTAATAAATTTTCCATTAAATTTTTAATCAAAATATTTTATAATTTTTCATATATGTTTTATTATTATCTTATAATTTAAATTTTATTTATATAATAAAATAATAATATATTTTTTCAATTAATTAATAGTATCCATATTTTCCATTCCCAATTGATTATAAATTCAATGTAATTAAATGGTTATTTTTAAAAAATAAATTTCTAGTATTATAAAAACTTTATATTATTTTATAAACTAATTTTTTAGACGACACTATAAACTACTGTCGTAATTAATCAAATAAATTTAATAATTAACTTAATTTTAATTACAAGCTATTAGTACTGGTGTAAATTATAATTAAATAATTTAAAAATATATAATTAAATTGTCAATTTACTGGTTACTGGAAAATACTAGTTATTTGTTGAATATATTATAAAGTAATAATTATATTATTATAGCTTATAATTTATAAGCAATATATTATAGTTTAATTATAAACAAGTAATGAATCTAAATAATTAAATTAAAAACTAGTTAATATTTTCACAAATTCCTGAAAGGAATACGTATATGAAATCTATAAGTCGGTCTGTCTGTCGGTCTGTCTGTCTGTCCCACGAGGACATAGGTTCGAATCCAGGCTCAGCTACGTTTTTTTTTATTTTTTTTTATTTTTAAGTTTATTTTTAAGCAAAAAAACAAAATGGTGTCCAATAATTAATAAAAAAAAAATTTTTTTTGAATTTTTTTTTGTTTTTTTTCTTATTTAAGTTTATTTTTTAGGAAATTGAAGAAAATGGTGTCCAAAAATTAATTAAAACAATTTTGAATTTTTTTTTGAATTATTTTGAATATTGATTTTTTATTTTTTTCGTTTTTAAGTTTATTTTTTAGGAAAATAGTAGTTTATTTTGTAATACTGAATCATTTGATACCCCACATGACTATAGTTGTTTATTTTGTCATACTAAATCGTTTGATACCCTACATAACTATAGTTGATTTTATTTTATCATACTGAATTTAATTTTTAATTATGATTAGGAATTCGTGTGGAAATGCTTTCTAGCATTCTCAACTGGTTTTGTTTGTATTTTTAATAAAATAAGTAGTACATAATTAAAGATTATATAAAAATTACTATTAAATGTTAATAATACAAATATATTATAACATATTTAATATATTATATACTATTAGTAATAATCTTAATTGGTATTAATTATAATAAATAATAAAAATTGTATCAAATATAAAACTATAACATAAATAAAAATTATTTTAGACATTAAATCTAAATACATTTAAAAAATATAGTATTTAAAATCACAACTATAACCAATGATAAATATATTTTACTAATTTTGTGTTACAACTATTATTACTTATTATTACAACTATTATTGCGTGTTAAATGTTATATATAATATATGTATAAAAAATATTTATTTACTATAACCTTGATAAAATTTTATTAATCCAAACATATAACATAACTAATTATTTAACTAATAATCATATAGATTAGACATTTTAATATTGAAAATTATACACATAAAAAAATTAATTAGACATTTATTAAATAGTTTGTATGATTTGTTTGCACAGTAGTTGACCGATGCAGCCGTAAATATAATAAATATAAATTGTATCGACAATAAAACTAAACCATAAATTATAGTTATTTTTGAAATTATATCCAATACACTAAACAATGACACTAAAATCATAACAGTTATCGATCCGAAAATCATCCAAACATATAGCAAAAACTTTGACCAATAGGTTTGGTTATAGTCGGAGATTTCGGATAATAATTTGTCTGACGATTTATGAATATCTAATAATAATAATATTTTACGGGTATTTAGGTGTCGGGATATTTGTCCCAATTTATTGTAGATTATCTGCATTTGACACTTCAATTAGCGACACAATATATAAAAATATATGACCTGATAAAGTATATGACTATAGAAATATTTACAAAATACTATAATATAGCAGGCATTGAGTAAACCATATAATAGGACATACATTGGAGACATACTATTGGCATAGGTTATCAATATTAACACTGTTATAGCGATTGGTATAACAAAATCACAGTTAAATCGACAAATACTACACAAACGTGCCATCAATTTAATCAATTTCAGTATTTCTCTGCAATCGGTTAGACCAACACTTTTGGGTGACAACAAAACGGACATCATTTGAAAAACCCTCATAAATGTGGGTTCAATACCGCACTTGTAGTTATAGTAATAGGTTAGTTGCGGTAATAGTAACAACAGTGAAACCAATATTAATATCATATCCATTAGTGTTTGTATACCGAGAAAATAGCCCAAATCACCCAACAGTGCAAACATTTGCCAATTTGTTTCATTGATGGCGAACAGTTATATTAAACGTTGAAACAAATAAATAACACACACTATAAATATGAGAACAGGTCTATAAAACCAGTGTCTAATGGGATAACAATCGTCAATCCGATGATGACTTAAACCGATACGATATAAATGATAGGCCGACCACTTGTAGACTATATTTATAGGTAATAACTTTGATGGATTGAATTTAAACATTTTGATTAAGTTATTTCGTTATTTAGTATTTAAAAAAACAATGCAATTTTAGAATATATTAAAAACCTATTTTTACTATTATTACTATTTTTAAAAACCTAAATATTATATATTATTATTTATACATTGATATACTTATCATACGTTTTAAATACTTATGAAAAAAATGTTAAGTTAATATATTTGTTATCATCATTGTTATCAATCCTAGTACCAGTATATATATATATATATATATATATATATATATATATATACTATTAGCCTAACATTAATTGGTTTACTATTGGTTGCTATTAATATAATTTAATTATTATTTGTGTTAATTGTGTTTTCTTATAAAACTTATAATCTATATATTTAAAAAAAATCTATATATTCAAGGCTAATGTTTAAACAATTATTTTATAAGTTAAATAAATAGATTATTAATTAATAAATTTTTTATAAATAAAATTTATTTAATATTACTGTAATATTACAGTATATAATGGGAACCTAATATTTATAGACTACTATAATAACTATACAAATGTATTTTTTTCGCTGTAAAATTTAATTAATTTATTAATTAAAATTTTTAGTTTAATCTAATATACAATAAGCAAATAATATATATATATATATTTAGAAAATTATTATTATTTTTTTTTGCAAACGCTAAATGCTAAATTATAAGTAATGGTATACAAAAATTATATAAAGTTTATAGAATTGGTGTTAATGTATAAAAACAAATTTATAATTAAGATATTTTTTTTAGTTTAATTAAGATAATTTGATTATTAGAAAAATTAAGTTTATAAATACAGTAGTAGATTATTTCATAATTTAGTTATATTTTTAAAATAATTATAGATTATATAACAGTAATAATAAAAATTTATGCAATTTTGTTGTTATTGTTATATTAATAGTTATTAAGAGCTAATTAACTTAAATTATATATAAATTATTTTTTTTAAAAACAATTATTAAATAGTTTGTATAATTTGTTTGAACAGTAGTTAACCGACGCTGCAGTAAATATGATAAAATATAAACTGTATTAAACATACAATCAAACTATAGATTATTAATAATTTTGGTATAAAATAGCTAATAAACTAAATAACACAATATTATATAATATGACAGAACCGGACCACTTATAGACTATATTTACAGATAATAACTTTGATGTATTTAAATTTAAACATTTTATATAATAGTTTTTTAATTTAGCAATATTAATATCAGTTATTAAGAGTTAATTAACTTATGATAAAACAGTTTGATTTAAATTATTAAAAAGCAATTATTAAATAATTTGTATGTCTTATTTGCACAGTAGTTGACCGAAGCTGCAGTAAATATGATAAATAAAAACTGTATCAAACATACAATTAAACCATATATAATAAAAAGATTTGGTATAAAATCTAATCCATTAAATAATACAGTATTTAACATAATAACAATAATCGATCCAAAAATCATCCAAACATATAGCAAAAACTTTGACCAATAAGTCTGGTTATAGTCAGCAATTTCGGCATACAATTTGTCCATCAGTTTTAAGTTAATTAATAATACTTTATAAGCATTTCGGTGTCGGGATATGTATATCAATTTATTGTAGATTATATGCATTTTATACTTCAAATAGCGACACATTATGTATAAGTAGATCACCTGATAAACTATATGACAATAACAATATTTACCGAATACAAAAAAATAGCAGGCATTGGGTAAACCATATAATAAGACATACATAAGAGTCAACTTATGCTTAAAAGTTATCAAAATCATTGAAAAAGTAACAAATGGTATAATAAAATCACAGTTAAACTGACAAAAACTACACAATCGGGTCATCAATTTAATCAGTTTTAATATTCTCTGAGAATCGGTTAGACCAATACTTTTGGGTGTTATCAACAAACCGGACATCATTTGAAAGATACGCATAAATGTCGGTTCAATACCACACTTGTAGTTATAGTAATAGGTTAGATGCGGTAATAGTAACAACAGTGAAATTAATACAGATATCGTATCAATTAGTTTACGTATACCTAGAAAATAGCCGAAATCACCCAACAGTGCAAACATTTGCCAATTTGTCTTATCGATGACCTACATTGATACTATGCGTTCAAACAAATATATGATACAAACGCTAAATATGAGGACAGGTCTATAAAACCAGTGTCTTATGGGATAACAATCGTCAATCCGATGATGACTTAAACCGATACGATATAAATGATAGGCCGACCACTTGTAGACTATATTTACAGGTAATAACTTTGATGAATTAAATTTTAACATTTTTTTTAATTTTAGCTTTTTTGTTGCTTTTTTTAAAAAATAACTATTAAGAATTATCTACTAAATAATGTATTAATAAATATAATTTACTAATTTTGTTACTTCAATATAAAACAAAATATTATTACATGTTTACGAAAAATTTTCAAATTAATATTTTTGTATAATATCTTAATATATAAATTTATATATTAGTATATATAACTATTAACGTATTATTAAATTGTACTATTAATATAACAATTTAATATTATCTATTTTTATATAATTTTTATTATTAAATAGTTTACTTAATTATAAATACAAGCTATTAGTATTGGTGTTAATTATGATTAAATAATTAAAATAATTAGTAATATAGAATAATAAACAAATAATTAGAAATATATAATTAAATTATCACTTAATAGTTAAACTAGTTATTTGTTGAAAATATACTGTAAATAGTATTATTTTAAATTATTATTTATTATAAGCTTTAGTTTAATTAATAATAATTTCCAAAAATATACTATAGTTTAATTATAGAAAATCCAGCTAATTAATAATAGCTAATTATAGTTTATCAATCAATAAATATAGTGGTAGATATAAGTAAATTAATTATATTTAATTAAATCTATATGGTCTAATTTTGTTAATTTGTTTCTAATCTAATTGTTTAAAAAAATATTTTATTACAATAATATTTGTCATTAAAAAAAATATTAAGTATTTTTTAATATTTATTATTTATTTCATATATAAAAAACTAATATCTACTATAATTTTAGATTTTTAAATTTATTTTAAGTGTAAATAAATAGAAAATAAATATTAAATGTATATGTAAATCTAATTGAAATGATATTACTATTTCTATTACTAATATCTATAACTATTATAAAATTATAATTTATAATAATGTATTAATGGAAAAAAATATATTTTTTATCTTATGATTTTGATCTTATGATAAGAAAAAAATTAATATAATCTTTTTTAAATTAATTAATAGTATCCATATTTTAATCTAAATATTAGTTCAATGTAATTAAATAAATTAATTTCTAATAAAAAAAACTATATATTATTATTTTAAAAACTATGATATTATTTTCTAGACGACTATAAACTTGAATCTAATTAATTAAATAAATATAATAATTAACTTAATTAAAATTTCAAGCTATTAGTACTGGTGTTAATTATGATTAAATACTTAAAAATATATATAATTAAATTATCTGGTTATTTGTTGAAAATATTATATTAAAATAATTATAATTAATGTAATTTGTATTATTTTAAGCAATATATAAGCATCTAGAAAATTAAATTAAAACTAATTAATAAATTATATTATATGTAGTAATATATTTTTTAATAATTACATAATATCAGTAAAGTATGATTAAATATTACAGTATATTTAAATTTTAAATTTGTTTTTTTTTGTGAATTTTATAAAATTAATTATTTTTTATTAAATATTATTTTATATAAAATTATTAAATAAATTTACAATAAAATCATGAAAACATTCACACATAGAGATATTATATAATTACAGTAAACATAATACTGTAATTTATATACAATAATTCAAAACACATAAAACCAACATCAATATGATTTAAAAATATTTTATTTATTTATAATATTTTGTTTTTATAAATTTTTAACTAACAGTACAGAGTATGTGTGTATTATTTTTTGTGTGCTTTTAATAACATAAGTAGTAAGGATTACAGACAATTAAAAATACTATTAAATTATAATAATATAAATAAAGTATTATAACTATTTGGTCTTAATTGGTATTAATTAGCCGTAATAACAATAATTAGTAGATATTATAGCTAATAATCTTGATTTTTTTAATTATCTTAAATATATAATATAACTAATTATAAATAGTTATTATAATTATAAAATGTAAATTCTATCTAATTTATAAAATTTACAAATTAATGTTTATTTATTTTTTTAAAAAGTCAGACAATAATACAATTATTAGATGATAATCATAAATTTATTATACAAATGATATTTAATTAGAGTTTATTTTAATAAAACTTTTGTTTAGTTTTTAATTATTTTTAGTTTAATGTAATAAAATACAAGCATAAATATTTTTATTTTTAAAATGTTATATTATTATCTTTCAAACACTATACATTATTAAAAATTAAAATAATATTTTATAAATTATAAAAAACACTAACTATTAAAATATTTTAATTGTTATATTAGTTTATTAAGAGTTAATTAATTAATTTAAGATAAAACTGTTAGTTTTAAATTATTAAAAGCAATTATTAAATACTTTATATGACTTGTTTGCCCAATAGTTGACCGACGCTGCAGTAAATATGATAAATAAAAACTGTATCAAACATACAATCAAAGCATAGATTATAATAAGATTTACTACAAAATCTAATCCACTAAATACTGTAGTATTCAATATAATAACAATCAATGATCCAAAAATTAGCCAAATGTATAGCAAAAACTTTGACCAATAGGTTTGGTTATAGTCGGAGATTTCGGCACATAATTTGTCCATCAGTTTTAAGTTATTTAATAATACTTTATAAGCATTTCTGTTTCGTGATATGTGTCCAAATTTATTGTAGATTATCTCAATTTTATACTTCAAATATCGACACATTATGTAAAAGTAGATCACCTGATAAAGTATATGACTATAGAAATATTTAGCAAATACAACTAAATAGCAGGCATTGGGTAAACCATATAATAAGATATACATAATAGACATGTTATTGCTATAAGTTATCATAATCATSGAAAAAGTAACAAATGGTATAACAAWATCAATGTTAAACTGACAAAAACTACACAATCGGGTCATCAATTTAATCAGTTTTAATATCTTCTGAGAATCAGTTGTTAAATCAATACTTTTGGGTGTTATCAACAAACCGGACATCATTTGAAAGATAAGCATAAATTTCGGTTCAATACCGCACTTGTAGTTATAGTAATAGGTTAATAGCGGTAATAGTAACAACAGTGATACCAATACTGATATCGTATTAATTAGTGTACTTATATTTAGAAAATAGCCCAAATCACCCAACAGTGCAAACAATTGCCAATTWSTCTTATCGATAACAAACAGTGATAGTATGCGTTCAAACAAATATATGATACAAACGGTAAATATGAGAACCGGTMGATAAAACCAGTGTCTAATGGGATAACAATCGTCAATCCGATGATGACTTAAACCGATTCTATATAAATGATAGGCCGACCACTTATAGGCCATATTAATAGGTAATAACTTTGATGTATTAAAATTATTCATTTTTAAATCTATATCCACTAATTGTTTTAATTAATTTTATTAATGTTTATTAAAATAGTTTATGAAAATAATATATGCCTGTAAACTTTAATCTTGATATTTAAAATAATATTTTCAAAAATATTATATAATGTTTTTAATATTTTATTATTTATTTTTTTGTATAAGTAAACTGATAGCAACTATAATATTAAAAATTATAAATAATTTTTATGATTATTTTGTAAGAATTTTATCGACAGTTTTGGGTGACAACAAACTGGACATTATTTGAAAGATCCGCATAAATGTCGGTTCAATGCCATACTTGTTGTTGTAGTAATAGGTTAGTTGCGGTAATAGTAATAACAGTGAAACCAATATTAATATCATATCCATTAATGTATGTATATCTAGAAAATAGCCGAAATCACCCATTAGTGCAAACATTTGCCAATTTATCTTATCGATAACAAACAGTGATATTATGCGTTCAAACAAATATATGATACAAACGGTAAATATGAGAACAGGTCTATAAAACCAGTGTCTAATGGGATAACAATTTGCAAACCGATGATGACTTAAACCGATTCTATTTAAATGATAGGCCGACCACTTATAGGCCATATTAATAGGTAATAGTTTTGATGTATTAAAATTATTCATTTTTAAAGCTTTATCTATTAATTGTTTTAATTAATTTAATTAATGTTTATTAAAATAGTTTATGACAAAAATATATGCCAATAAACTAGCTTGATATTTAAAATAATATTTTTAATATTTATTATTTATTTTTTTATAAGTAAACTAATAGCAACTATACTATTAAACATTATAAATAATTTTTATGATTATTTTATCAAAATAAAATATAATTAGTATTATTATAAAAAAGTAATTGAACTTTTATTAAAGTAAATTGCATATTAATATTTAAAAAAATAGTTATACTATTTTATTTAAACAACTTAATTAAGTTTACTTCTATTTGTTTCTATAATTATATTATTAGTTAGGATTTATTAGTATTATTAAATAATTTATAAATAATAATAAAATATGAAATTTTTAAAAATAATATGATGAAATAAAATAAATTATTATTATTTGTTATAATTTAGTAAATTATATTTTTACTTCTAAGGTTAAATATAATATATTTATAAATACATTTAATAAGTAATTATTAATTTTATCTCATATTAATATTTTTAAAAATAGTTTTTTTAATTAAAAAAACTTAATTAACTTTTATTTGTTATTAATAATTTTTTTAATAAAGGCTAATAATGTTTCATTTTTAAAAATAACTATTTTAATTTAAGCGAATTATTACTTATATTTAAAATATTTAAAACCTTATTAATAATATAATAGTATATTATGATATTTAATTATTAGACTATAATATGATATTTAATTAGATTTTATTTTTATAAAAATTGTATTTTTAGTTTAATTTGATAATCTATAAGCATAAGTATTTTTATTTTTAAAAAGTTATTATTATTTTCTATCAAACACTACTAAAATTTTCAACAGTAATTAGTAAAATAGTTTAATTGTTATATTAAGTTATTAAGTGTTCATTAACTTATGATTTAAACAATTTATAATTAGACAAATAACTTATTAGATATTTATAGTTTAATTAAGTTTATTTATGTACATCATTAGTTTATAAATCAAGTAAAAATAATATATAAATAACATAATATTTATTTCAACTAATTATTAAAATTTATAATAATAATTATTTAAAAAAATATATATAATTTTATTTTTGTAAATTTTACAAATTAGTTATTAAGATTATTATTAAAAGTTATAAAACAATAAAATAATTATACGGTTATATTTAAATTATTAAAAAGCAATTATTAAATAATTTGTATGACTTGTTTGCACAGTTGTTGACCGACGCCGCAGTAAATATAATACATAAAAATGGTATCAAACATGCCATCAGACCATAGATTACAATAAGATTTGGTATAAAATCCAATCCACTAAATATAATGGTATTCAATACAATAACAATAATCGATCCAAAAATCATCCAAACATATAGCAAAAACATTGACCAATAGGTTTGGTTATAGTCAGCAATTTCGGCACACAATTTGTCCATCAGTTTTAAGTTAATTACTAATACTTTATAAGTATTTCGGTGTCGGGATATGTGTACCGATTTATTGTAGATTATATGCATTTTATACTTCAAATAGCGACACATTATGTAAAAGTAGATCACCTGATAAACTATATGACTATAACAATATTTACAAAATACAACAAAATAGCAGGCATTGGGTAAACCATATAATAAGATATACATAAGTGACAACTTATGGCTATAAGTTATCATAATCATCGAAAAGGTAACAAATGGTATAACAAAATCAATGTTAAACTGACAAAAACTACACAATCGGGTCATTAATTTAATAAGTTTTAATATCTTTTGAGAATCGGTTAAACCAATACTTTTAGGTGTTATCAACAAACCGGACATCAATTGAAAGATACGCATAAATGTCGGTTCAATGCTGTAATTATTGTTGTAGTAATAGGTTAGTTGCGATAATAGTAAMAACAGTGAAACCAATATTACTATCATATCCATTAGTGTATGTATACCGAGAAAATAGCCGAAATCACCCAACAGTGCAAACATTTGCCAATTTGTTTCATTGATGACAAACAGTGATATTAAACGTTGAAACAAATAAATAAGACACACTATAAATATGAGAACAGGTCTATAAAACCAGTGTCTAATGGGATAACTATTTGCAATCCGATGATGACTTAAACCGATTCTATATAAATGATAGGCCGACCACTTATAGGCCATATTAATAGGTAATAACTTTGATGTATTAAAATTATGCATTTTTTAAAAATATTATATAATGCTTTTAATATTTATTTTTTATTTTGTATATAAGTAAACTAATCACAACTATAATATTAAACACTATAATTTATAAGTAGTATTTTTGATTATTTTTTTAATATTCCTAAAATATAGAATATAATTAGTCTTATTATAAAAAGTAATTTATCTTTATTTAAGACTAATAATAAACTACTTTTATTTATTTGTTATTTATGATATTTATTATCTATAATTTATACTCAATAGTATAATTTTTTTTTCTATAAGTATTAGTAATATATAAGCATAAATATTTTTTAAGAAACATTTTATAATAAATTATAAGTTATTGTATACAACAACAAAATAATTATATAAAGTTATTAGAATTGTGTTAATTATAGAAAAATTTAACAAATAATTAAATTTAAATATATTAACATAAAAATTATTATTATTATTATTAAATGAAAACTATTAAAGATTGAAATATTATTAAAAGTAATAATTGTCATTAATTAGTAGATATTTAGAAATAACAACCTAGATAAAATTTTATTATATTAGACATTATTAAGTAACCATATATTAAACATATTAAGTAATATTTTTATAATTTTATTTTTGAGTCTAAATAAACTACTAACAACTATAATATTAAACATTATAAATAGTATTTATGATTATTTTTATAATATTGTTATAAAAATAAAAAATAAAATTAATATTATTACAAAAAGTAATTGCATATTAATATTTTCTTAATTTAATAATAGTCTATTAAACTATTTAAATTAAAAAGATATTATTAATATGCAATAGTCTTAAATAAAGATAAAATAATTTTTATAATAATACTAATTATATATTATTTTAATAATAAAATTATAAAATAATCATAAAAATTATTTATAATGTTTAATATTATAGTGCAATTAGTTTACTGATACTCAAAATAAATAATAAATATTAAAAACATTATATACTATTTTTTTTAAATATTATTTTAAAACTTGTTTATTGGCAAATACTAATTTTTATAAACAAGTTAATTTTTATATTATCATAATTTAAATATTACTATAAATAACTTAAATTAAATAAGTTATTATAATTTTATCAAAAAAAACTTAATAAAAAAACAAATAAATTTAATAATAGTTAAATATGAAATAGTCTTATATAAAGATAAATTATTTTTTTATAATAATACTAATTGTATTTTTTATTTTAATAAGATTATTATAAAAAAAACCATAAAAACAAATGAATAATAAATTACATTACACAATATTTTTAAAAATATTGTTAGTTTATTGCAGATATTATTATCATAAACTACAGTATTTTTACAAACAATTTGATTTTAATAAACAAATTAATAAAATTAATTAAAACAATTAATAGATAAAAAGATTTAAAAATGAATAAATTTAATACATCAAAGTTATTRCCTATTAATATGGTCTATAAATGGTCGGCCTATCATTTATATAGAGTAGGTTTAAGTCATCATCGGATTGCAGATTGTTATCCCATTAGACACTGGTTTTATAGACCTGTTCTCATATTTACCGTTTGTATCATATATTTGTTTGAACGCATACTATCACTGTTTGTCAGCAATAATACAAATTGGCAAATGTTTGCACTAATGGGTGATTTGGGATATTTTCTAGATATACGTGAACTAATTGATACCATATCTGTATTACTTTTACTGTTGATACTATTACCACAACTAACCTATTATTATAACTACAAGTGCGGTATTGAACCAACATTTATGCGTATCTTTCAATTGATGTCCGGTTTGTTGATAACACCCAAAAGTATTGGTTTAACTGATTCTCAGAAGATATTAAAACTGATTAAATTAATGACCCGATTGTGTAGTTTGTGTCAGTTTAACATTGATTTTGTTGTACCAGTTGTTAGTTTTTCAATGGTTTTGATAACTTATAGCCATAAGTTGTCTCTTATGTATGTCTTATTATATGGTTTACCCAATGCCTGCTATGTTGTCGTATTTTGTAAATATTTCTATAGCCATATAGTTTATCAGGTGATCTACTTTTACATAATGTGTCGCTATTTGAAGTATAAAATGCATATAAACTACAATCAATTGGTACACATATCCCGACATCGAAATGCTTATAAAGTATTATTAAATAAGTTAAAACTGATGGACAAATTGTTTGCCGAAATTGCTGACTATAATCAAACCTATTGGTCAAAGTTTTTGCTATATGTTTGGATGATTTTTTGATCAATTAGTGTTATTATGTTGAATACTGTATTATTTAGTGGATTGGATTTTATACCAAATCTTATTATAATCTATGGTTTAATTGTATGTTTGATACAGTTTTTATTTCTCATATTTACTGCGGCTTCGGTCAACTACAATATAAACAAGTCATACAAATTATTTAATAATTGCTTTTTAATAATTTATATCTAATTGTTTTATCATAACTATTAATATTCCAATATTTATAACAACAACAAAAAATCATAAATTTTTATTATTACTGTTTTATAATTTATACAATTCAAGGTTTTATTTAACATTTTAACAATTTAACAGAACTATTATAATATATAATTTTTTTATGTTAATTATCTTACATTATAATCTTATGAATATAAAAAATGTTTAATTATTATATAACGTTAATAATTAGTTAAAAAATAATATTATTCTACATGTTATATATTTTTGTTTTAATTTATATAAATTAAAAAATAAGTTTCTATAGTATTTATTAACATATTTTTCAAATAATCCAATTATCATAACTTAACATCAATTCTAATAACTTTATATAATTATTATTATTTTTTTGTATATCATATATTATAATTTAGTATTTTAACATTATATATTTAAACATTCATATATTTGTCTATTTGTTTTAAAACCAGATRAAAATCTAATAAYTAAAAAAATAAATAAAAGTAWWATATATTTAAATAAATAATATTGCTTATAAAATATTATTAATGTTGTTAACTATAATTAAATAAACTAATTAAGAAGTTATGACTTCAATTAAAATATTATAAATTGCTTTTAGATTATTTTTATAATTATTTTATAATATGATATCATTTATTGTTTGAATGCGTAATTATAATGTATTAAATGTAATTTTAATTTAATTAGATAGTATAGACTATTAATATTTAATTTTTAAAAATAAATATTTTAATTTATGCGAATTATTTACTTATATTTAATTATATTACTTTAATAGTTAAATTAATTATTATATTTATTATATAATATACAATAAAAAAATTTTAATAAATAAAATCAATATTATTGATTATTTTAAATTAATAAATGCAAAAATACAATTATTAAATAGTTTGTATAACTTGTTTGCACTGTARTTGACCGACGCTGCMGTAAATATAATAAATAAAAACTGAATTAAATATACAATTAAACCATAGATTATAATTAGATTTATCATAAAATCCAATTCATTAAATACAGRRTAGGTGTTCAACATAATAACRAYAGCCGATCCAAAAATCATCCAAACRTATAGYAAAAACTTTGACCAATAGGTTTGGTTATAATCGGAGATTTCGGCACACAATTTGTCCATCAATTTCAAGTTAAATACTAATAATTTATAAGTATTTCGGTGTCGGGATATGTGTACCAATTTATCGTTGATTATCTGAATTTTACACTTCAAATAGCGACACATTATGTAAAAGTAGATCACCTGATAAACTATATGACTATAGATATATTTACAGAATATGACTGTATAACAGGCATTGGGTATACCATATAATAGGATATACATAAGTGACATACTATGGGCATAGGTTATCAAAATCATCAATAAAGAAGCTATTGGTATAACAAAATCAATGTTAAACTGACATAAACTACACAACCGTKTCATCAATTTAATGAGTTTCAGTATTTCGCTGCAATCGGTTAGACCAACAGTTTTGGGTGACAACAAACCGGACATCATTTGAAAGAYMCGCATAAATGTCGGTTCAATGCCGTACTTGTTGTTGTAGTAATAGGTTAGTTGAGATAATAGTAACAACAGTAATATCAATATTAATAACATATYCATTAGTGTASGTATACCGAGAAAATAGCCGAAATCACCCAACAGTGCAAACATTTKCCAATTTGTTTCATYGATGACAAACAGTGATAGTATGCGTTCAAACAAATATATGATACAAACTGTAAATATGAGGACAGGTCTATAAAACCAGTGTCTAATGGGATAACAATCGTCAATCCGATGATGACTTAAACCTATTCTATATAAATGATAGGCCGACCACTTGTAGACTATATTTATAGGTAATAGTTTTGATGGATTAAATTTAAGCATTTTTAAAATAATCTACAGTATRTAACACGTATTAACAATTTATCAACTGAATAATGTATTTATAAATATATTACTTATTTTGTTACTTAAATATAAAGAATACTATTACTTATATATATAATTTAATATTATATAATATTATATATACTGTATATAATGTACATTTATAAAATATATAACTTTAAATATTATTAATATAGTATTAGTGTTATTGATGTTAATTATGATTGAAGTTATTAAATTTAAACAAATAATTAGAAATTTATAATTATATTATTAATTACTWGACACAWGGAAAATTCTAGTTATTTGTTATTATAATATTATATATTGTAATAATTATATAATTAAATTATAGTAAAATAATATTATTAAAAACAATATATATATTTATATAAGTTTAGTTTAATTAATAATAMTATARTTAATTAGAAACATGCAGTGTATATACAGYTAATAAAATTATAGTTTATAATCAATAAATACTGTCTGTATTATACWGTAGTAGATATTAATWAATTAARTAAAATTACTATAATTTATCAATCAAACAGTAACATTARTCATAAACAATTTATCTACTAAATAATGTATTGTTAAATACTGTATATATTTACTAATTTTGTTATTACAATATATATATATATATATATATATATATATATATATATATATATAATATTACTAATATGAGTCAAATATTTATGAAAAAAATTGTCAAATCAATCTCTTTGTTATATATTATATAATAATATTTAAATGTACATGTGTAAAATATATAACATAATTTAATAATAGTATACTGTACAATTAATTAGTATTATAATTTTTTATGTATTTTTATATTAACATATTTTAATTAAATTATTTTTTATCTTATAATTTTTTTCAAAGTTGAAGTTATATCTAGTTATATGAACGCATAATTGAAAAATTAATTTTACATTAAATTTTTAATCAATATTTTTTATACTTTGACGTATTTATTTAAGCAATAACTTTATAACTTAATTTAGGCTAATTATTAGTTTTAGTTAATTACAGTATATAACATTAAAACAATATAAATTGTATAATATCATCAATATTTAATGAATCAATATAAAACCTAATAATATATCTAAAATAACAATTGTTTTTTTTATAAAGATATATTATATTAAAATAATTATTAATTGTTTTTACTGTTTAACTTGTATTTATCAAATTACATTAGTTAATGAATGCTAATTGAATGAATATAATTTTAATTGTAAATAAATATAATGTATATTTTATTTAATTTATATAATTTACAAATTAATGTTTTTTTAAATAAAATAATAATACAATTATTAAATGATAATCATTAAATTTAGTCAAACTTATATAGACTTTTATGCTACTTTTTAAAAAAAAAGTATTTATTACACTAAAAATGATACTTATAATATTAAACTAAAATATATAATGCTAAACTTACTGTAATGAACATAAAAAATATATAGAATTTATATAAAATATATAATAAAATAACAATTTTATTGGTTATTTGAACTTATTATTAATATTATAATAGTATATTGTAAATTACACTATTATAMAAATGATATTTAATTAGACTTTATTTTTATTTTAAAAATTTATTTAGTTTTTAATTATAATTATTAGTTTAATATAATATTCTATAAGCATAAATATTTTTATTTTTAAAAATTAGATTTTATAAATTATAATACAGTAATTAGTAAAATAATTTAATTGTAATATTAGTTTCTAAAAAAGTTAATTAACTTTATAATAAAACAAATAATTTAGTTTAATTAAGTTTATTAGAGTACACATTATTAGTTTATTGAAACATTAAGTTTATAAATACAGTAAAAGTTTTTTGTTAGATAGTGAATTATATAATGTTTAGATATATTTAAAAAAATTATAAATAAATATTTGTCAAATAAAAACAAAAAAAGTACAAAATATGAAAAAGTAATATATRAATAACATAATATTTTTTTCYAACTAATTATTAACATTTATAATAATTATTATAATAAYAATTTATATAATTTTATTGTGTTGTAAATACAAAAGCAATATTAATATTAATTATTAAAATTTCTAATTAACTTTAGTAAATCATTTAGATTTAAATTATTTTAAAAACAATTATTAAATAATTTGTATGACTTGTTTGCACAGTTGTTGACTGAGGCCGCAGTAAATATGATAAACAAAAACGGTATAAAACATAGAATCATACCATAGATTATAATAAGATTTGGTATAAAATCCAATCCACTAAATAATACAGTATTCAACATAATAACAATAATCGATCCAAAAATCATCCAAAAATATAGCAAAAACTTTGACCAATAGGTTTGGTTATAGTCGGAGATTTCGGTACACAAGTTATCCATAAGTTTTAAGTTAATAACCAATACTTTATAAGTATTTCGGTGTCGGGATATGTGTACCAATTTATTGTAGATTATATGCATTTTATACTTCAAATATCGACACATTATGTAAAAGTAGATCACCTGATAAACTATATGACTATAGATATATTTACCGAATATAACTATATAGCAGGCATTGGGTAAACCATATAATAAGACATACATAAGTGACATACTATGGGAATAAGTTATCAAAATCATCGAAAAAGTAACAAATGGTATAATAAAATCAATGTTAAACTGACAAAAACTACACAATCGGGTCATCAATTTAATCAATTTTAATATCTTCTGAGAATCAGTTAAACCAATACTTTTGGGTGTTATCAACAAACCGGACATCATTTGAAAGATACGCATAAATGTCGGTTCAATACCGCACTTGTAGTTATAGTAATAGGTTAGTTGAGGTAATAGTAACAACAGTATAAGCAATACTGATAACGTATCAATTACTTTACGTATATCTAGAAAATAGCCGAAATCACCAATTAGTGCAAACAACTGCCAATTTGTCTCATCGATGACAAACAGTGATAGTATGCGTTCAAACAAATATATGATACAAACAATAAATATGAGAACAGGTCTATAAAACCAGTGTCTAATGGGATAACAATCGTCAAACCGATGATGACTTAAACCGATTCTATATAAATGATAGGCCGACCACTTGTAGGCCATATTAATAGGTAATAACTTTGATGGATTAAAATTACTCATTTTAATTAGAGTTTTAATTAATTAAATTTGATATTTTTTTTAATTAGAATCAAATTGTTTATAAAATTAGTATAATATTAAATAAAATATTTTCTTAAATATAAAATAGTGCAACTATACTACAGTATTAAATATTTTACGTATTTTTATGATTATTTTATAATAATGTTATCAAAATAATATTTGTATTTTTATAAGAAATAATTTAACTTTGTTATCATTTTTAAAAAATATTTTTATTATTGTATTTTAATTTAAACAGCTAAATTTTATTTACTTATATTGATTATAATAATTATAATAATTTAAAAAATCCATAATAATAATAATATTTATTTTATTAGTATAAATTATATATTTTTTCACATTTTTACAAAAATTATTTTTCCAGAAACATTTAAATTATGTAATTCAGCTAATATTTATATTAAACGTTTATTTTAAATACAATATAAATTATGTAATACACTTCTAAACACTGTATTTTATATAAAATAATATAATATATAAGAAATAGAATTATCATTTATTCATAAATATTTTATAGATTAATCTAATAGTTGATAATATATATATTTAAAAAACAATTGTATTTTATTATCACAAAAAAACTAATTAATAATTTCTTTAACTGTTTAWCTTRTATTTATAAAATTACATAAAGTTAATAAATGCTAATTATGAATATTAATTTTAATTGTAAATAAATGTCCAATAAATATAATTTATATTCTATCTATTTTGTAAAATTTTCAAATTAATGTTTATTTAAAAAAACAACAAGTAATGAAAATAATACAATTATTAGATGATAATCATAAATTTAGACAAACTATTATAGACTAAAAATAATTATTATTTAAAAATATATTTATTATAATAAAAAAAACTTATAATAATGTTACTAAGATAAAGTATACAATGCTAAACTTATTGTAATTAAATATTATTTACATAAAATATATATATATACGACTATATAAAACAATTTTATTGACTATTTAACCTTATTATTAATAATATAATAGTATATTTTACATTACATTATTAAATTATGATATTTAATTAGACTTTATTTTTTTTAATTTTATTTAGTTTATATTATAGTTAAATTTTTAATGTAATATTCTATTAGCATAAAAAATTTATTTTTAAAAAGTTATATTATTTTCTATCAAACACATCATACTATTAAAATTTTGAACATTAAAATATAATCTTATAAATTATAAAACAGTAAATAATAAAATAATTGTTATATTAGTTAGTAAGAGATAATTAACTTATGATAAAATAGTTAAATTTAAATTGTTAAAACCATTTATTTATTTATTTTTTGTATGACTTGTTTGCCCAGGAGTTCACCGATGCTGTAGTAAATATGATAAATAAAAACGGTATCAAACATACAATTAAACAATATATTAAAATTAGATTTTGTATAAAATCCAATCCATTAAATAATACGGTATTCAAAAAAATAACAATTACTGATCCAAAAATTATCCAAACGTATAACAGAAACTTTGACCAATAGGTTTGGTTATAATCGGAGATTTCGGCACACAATTTGTCCATCAGTTTTAACTTATTTAATAATACTTTATAAGCATTTCGGTGTCGGGATATATGTCCAAATTTATTGTAGATTATCTGCATTTTATACTTCAAATAGCGACACATTATGTAAAAATAGATCACCTGATAAACTATATGGCTATAGAAATATTTAGAAAATAAAACTAAATGGCAGGCATTGGGTATACCATATAATATGACATACATAAGTGACATACTATGTCTATAAGTTATCAAAACCATCAATAAATTAACAATTGGTATTTAATATCTTCTGAGAATCGGTTAAACCAATACTTTTTGGTGTTATCAACAAACCGGACATCATTTTAAAGATACGCATAAATGTCGGTTCAATACCACACTTGTAGTTATAGTAATAGGTTAGTTGAGATAATAGTAACAACAGTGAAACCAATACTGATATCATATCAATTAGAGTACCTATATTTAGAAAATAGCCCAAATCACCTAAAAGTGCAAAAATTTGCCAATTTTTGTCATCGATGATAAACAGTGATAGTATGCGTTTAAAAATATATATAATATATACGGTAAATATGAGGACAGGTCTATAAAACCAGTGTCTAATGGGATAAATATCGTCAATCCGATGATGACTTAAACAAATTCTATATAAATGATAGGCCGACCACTTATAGGCCATATTAATAGGTAATAACTTTGATGGATTAAAATTATTCATATTAAAAAACTTTATGTAGTAATTGTTTTAATTAATTTAATTAATTAAAAAAAATAGTTTATGACTATAATATCATATTTTGCAATAAACTAACATACTATTTGAAATAATATTTTTAACTATATTATATAATGTTTTTAATATTTATTGTTTATTTTAATACAATTAGCAACTATAATATCAGATATTATAAATAGTTTTTTATGATTATTTTTATAATAATCTTATTAAAATAAAATATAAATAGTATTATTATAAAAAATACTACTAAAAAATATGCAAATTATATTAGCAACACATTTAAGGCTAAAATTACTTCATTAAACTATTAATGTTTAAAAATAACCATTTTAATTTAAGCCAAATATTACTTATATATAATTATATTACTTTAATAGTTATATTAATTATTATATTTATTAAATAATATACAAAATAAAGTTTATATTGTTTTTATATATAATTATTAGTTTTTTTAATAATATCAATTACTATCATTAAAGAAGTTTTTCATTTCAAAATTATTATTAATTTGGTTTATATAATTATTAATTATTATTATAATTTTTAAAATAATATAAACATCATCATTATTATTGTTATCAAACACATTTAGTAAATTAAATATATTTCAGTATTTTTACCATTATTGCTAATAAATAAATTATTTTATTTAATATTATTATTTATTCAATTATTTAAAAAAAATTATTTTGAGTTATTTATATATATATACTGTTTTAAACTAATTTTAAATTAGTTGAATAAAATTAAAAATTAATTTCTAAAATAAATACATTTAATACTATAAAAACTCTATAATAATTTAGATATTTATAGTTTAATTAAGTTAATTTATGTACATTAAAGTAATTATTAAATAATTTTTATGACTTGTTTGCACAGTTGTTGACCGACGCTGTAGTAAATATGATAAACAAAAACGGTATCAAACATACAATCAAACCATAGATTATAATAAGATTTTCATTAGAAATTAGTCTCATCGATGACAAACAGTGATAGTATGCGTTCAAACAAATATATGATACAAACGGTAAATATGAGAACCGGTCGATAAAACCAGTGTCTAATGGGATAACAATCGTCAATCCGATGATGACTTAAACCGATTCTATATAAATGATAGGCCGACCACTTGTAGGCCATATTAATAGGTAATAACTTTGATGGATTAAAATTACTCATTTTAATTAGAGTTTTAATTAATTAAATTTGATTTTTTTATTATAATCAAATTGTTTATAAAATTAGTATAATACTAATTAAAATATTTTTTTAAATATAAAATAGTGTAACTATACTATAATATTAAATATTATATATAGTTTTTATGATTATTTTATAATAATGTTATCAAAATAAAATTAGTATATTTATAAGAAATAATTTAACTTTGTTATTATTTTTATAAAAATATTTTTATTATAGTATTTTAATTTAAACAAGTAAATTTCATTTATTTATATTTATTATAATAATTTAAAAATCCATAAYAATAATAATATTTATAATTTATTTTATTTGTATAAATTATATTATTTTTAACATTTTTACAAAAATTATTTTTTCTGAAACATTTAAAATATCTAATTCAGATAATATTTATTTTATATATTTTTATTAAATACAATACAAATTGTGTAATACACTTTTACTCATTGTATTTTAAATAAAATAAAATAATATATAAGAAATAAAATCATCAATATTTAATAGATCAATATATTACCTGATAATATATATATATAAAACAACTTTATTTTATTATCACAAAAAAAATAATAATTTCTTTAACTGTTTTACTTGTATTTATCAAATTACATTAGTTAATGAATGAATGATAATTTTAATTGTAAATAAATATTAAATAAATAAAATGTTTATTCTATAAATTGGATTAAAATTTACAAATTAATGTTTATTTTTTTAAAAAAACAAGTAAGAAAATAATACAATTATTATATGGCAATCATAAATTATAAAACAATAACTAGGGAAATGTTTTAATTGTACTATAAGTTTATTAAGATTTAATTAACTAATTAAAATTATTAAAAGCAATTATTAAATAGTTTTTATAACTTATTTGCCCAGTAGTTGACCGACGCTGTAGTAAATATGATAAATAAAAACTGTATTAACAATACAGTTAAACAATAGATTATAATAAGATTTGGTATAAAATCCAAACCATTAAATAATACAGTATTCAACATAATAACAATAATCGATCCAAAAATCATCCAAACGTATAGCAAAAACTTTGACCAATAGTTTTGGTTATAGTCAGCAATTTCGGCAAACAATTTGTCCATCAGTTTTAAGTTATTTAATAATAAAATTAATAATATTAATAGGTAATAACTTTGATGTATTAAAATTATTTATTTTTAAAGTTTTATCTACTAAATGTTTCAATTAATTTAATTTATTTGTTTATAAAAATAGTTTATGATAATAATATCTAATATATAGTTTTTAATGTTTATTGTTTATTTTGAGTATAACTAAACCAATAGCAACTATAATCTTATTAAATTATATTATTTATATAACTTTATTTAAGACTATTTTATATTTATATTTTAAAATATAGTTTCATCATTTTAATTAAAAAAACTTGATTAAATTTACTATTTGTTATTTTTTTAAATTTTAAATTTAAGTCATTTATAGTAATATTTAAATTATTATAATATAAAAATCGAATTATAATTATAGTGATTAGTAATTTTTTAATATAAATTAAAATATAAATTTTTATGTAATACAGTATATTATAACTTTAGTTAAAATATTATAAATTGCATTGTGATCTTTTTAATAATAATTTTATAATATGATCTCATTTATTGTATGAATGTATTAATATATTGTTTAATTTAAGCGAATAATTACTTATATTTAATTATATAACTTTAATAGTTATATTTAGTATTATCTTTATAAAATAATATGCAATTTCAAAAAAAGTTAATAAATAAAATTAATATTATTGATTATTTTAAATTATAAAATCCAATAATACAATTATTAAATAGTTTATAGGATTTGCTTGCACTGTAGTTGACCGACGCCGCAGTAAATATAATAAATAAAAATTGTATTAACAATACAATTAAACCATAGATTATAATTAGATTTAGTATAAAATCCAATCCATTAAATAATAAGGTATTCAATATAATAACAATCAATGCTCCAAAAATTAGCCAAATATATAGCAAAAACTTTGACCAATAGGTTTGGTTATAGTCAGTAATTTCAGCACACAATTTGTCCATCAGTTTTAATTTATTGAATAATACTTTACATATATTTCTGTGTCGGGATGTGTGTCCCAATTTATCGTATATTATCTGCATTTTATACTTCAAATAGCGACACATTATGTAAAAGTAGATCACCTGATAAAGTATGTGACTATAAAAATATTTACAGAATATGACAGCAAAACAGGCATTAGGTATACCATATAATAGGACAAACATAAGAGATAACTTATGGCTATAAGTTATCAAAATCATCATAAATGTAACAAATGGTATAACAAAATCAATGTTAAACTGACAAAAACTACATAATCGGGTCATTAATTTAATTAGTTTTAATATCTTCTGAGAATCGGTTAAACCAATACTTTTGGGTGTTATCAACAAACCGGAAATCAATTGAAATATACGCATAAATGTCTGTTCAATACCGCACTTGTAGTTATAGTAATAGGTTAGTTGAGGTAATAGTAGCATTAGTGAAATAAATACTGATATCGTATTAATTAGTGTACTTATATTTAGAAAATAGCCCACATCACCTAAAAGTGCAAACATTTGCCAATTTGTCTCATCGATGACAAACAGTGATAGTATGCGTTCAAACAAATATATGATACAAACGGTAAATATGAGAACCGGACTATAAAACCAGTGTCTAATGGGATAACAATCTGCAATCCGATGATGACTTAAACCGATTCTATATAAATGATAGGCCGACCACTTGTAGGCCATATTAATAGGTAATAACTTTGATGTATTAAAATTATTCATTTTTAAAGCTTTATCTACTAATTATTTTTATTAATTTTATTAATTTGTTTATTAGAATAAAATTGTTTAAAAAAAATCATTTATGACAATAATATATGGAAGTAAACTAACATACTATTTGAAATAATATTTTTAAATAAATTATATAATGTTTTTAATATTTAATATTTATTTTTATTATAACTAAACTAATAAATTCTTTAATATTAGACATTATATATAATCAAATTAAATTAAAATATAATTATTATAAAAAATAATTTATTTTTGTTTAAGACTATTACATATTAATATTTTAAAAAAATAGTTTTACTATTTTAATTAAAACAACTTAAATAAGTTTACTTCTATTTGTTATTATTAAATTTTAATTAGATTTTTTTATTAAGTAATTTTTAATAAAATATTAATAAGTTGTTTAATTTAAGCTATTTATAGTAATATTTAAATTATAAAATAAAATAAAAATCTAATTATATATTCATTTTAATTTATTAAATTATATATTTCGATTTATACGTTTACTTCTAAATAAATTATTTTTAATAAGCAAATTGTTTAATTATATTATTATATTTATTAAATAATATACAATTTTAAAAAATTTAAATAAATAAATATTAAAAAAAATATTATTTTAAATTATAATACAATTATTAAATAGTTTGTATGAATTATTTGCCCAGTAGTTGACCGACGTTGCAGTAAATATAATAAATAAAAACGGTTTCATACATAGAAACTTATGATAAAATAGTTAGATTTAAATTAATAAAAATGTATTATTAAATAATTTGTATGACTTGTTTGCACAGTTGTTGACCGACGCCGCAGTAAATATAATAAATAAAAACGGTATCAAAGATATGAACAAACCATAAATTATAATAAGATTTGGTATAAAATCCAATCGACTAAATAATACGGTATTCAATACAATAACAGTTAGTTATCCAAAAATCATCCAAACGTATAGTAAAAACTTTGACCAATAGGTTTGGTTATAGTCAGCAATTWCAGCAAACAATTTGTCCATCAGTTTTAAGTTATTTAATAATAAGTATAAGTATTCCGGTGTCGGGATATGTGTACCAATTTATTGTAGATTATATGCATTTTATACTTCAAATAGCGACACATTATGTAAAAGTAGATCACCTGATATAGTTGATGACTATAACAATATTTACCTAATACARCAAAATARCAGGCATTKGGTATACCATATAATAARACATACATAAGAGACAACTTATGGCTATAAGTTATCAAAATAATCGAAAAAGTAATAAATGGTATAATAAAATCAATGTTAAACTGACAAAAACTACACAATCGGATCATCAATTTAATCAGTTTTAATATCTTCTGAGAATCGGTTAAACCAATACTTTTGGGTGTTATCAACAAACCGGACATCATTTGAAAGATACGCATAAATGTCGGTTCAATACCGCACTTGTAGTTATAGTAATAGGTTAGTTGTGGTAATAGTAGCAACAGTGAAACCAATATTAATATCATATCCATTAGTGTATGTATACCGAGAAAATAGCCGTAATCACCCAACAGTGCAAACATTTGCCAATTTGTTTCATCGATAAAAAACAGTGATATAAAACCTTTAAACAAATAAATAACACACACTATAAATATGAGAACATGACTGTAAAACCAGTGTCTAATGGGATAACAATCGTCAATCCGATGATGACTTAAACCGATTCTATATAAATGATAGGCCGACCACTTGTAGGCCATATTAATAGGTAATAACTTTGATGTATTAAAATTACTCATTTTAATAAGTGTTTTAATTGATTAAATTTTTTYTATAATAATSAAATTGTTTATAAAAATATTTTATRACAATAATATTTTCTATTAAGTTTTAATATATTTAAAATTTTAAACAGTACAACCAGAGATACATAGCATTTGACATGCATCGGATCATATTAATGCTAAATATGTTAGGGTCAGTTTATGAATTTTTATTTTGAAGAAAATATATTGTAGAGATCCAAAGTTAAAATTGCGTTTTAAATGGCATTTTTATCATTATGTGATAAATTAGTTTCACTATCATAACAATATTTATTTTTAAAATAAAAAGTTCAACTCTATGATTGAATTTGTCAAATGCTCTGTATGACTGAGTGCAACTATACTACAATATTAAATATTATAAATATTTTTTATGATTATTTGTTAATAATGTTATCAAAATAAAATTACTATTTTTATCAGAAGTAATTTAACTTTATTTAAGAAAATATTACATATTATTAAAAATATAATAATATATTGTATATTAAACTACTATACAAATGATATTTAATTAGATTTTTGTTTTATATAAATTTTATTTAGTTTTTAATTTTTAGTTTAATGTAATAAACTATTTGAATACATGTTTATATAATGAAAAAGTTTCTTTCAAACGCTATTAAATATTTTGAATATTAAATTGATATCTTATGTTTTAATTGTTATATTAGTTTATTAAGATAAATATAATTTTAATTTAAAATAAATATAAAATTTACAAATTAATGTTTATTTTAAAAAATCAAAATTAAAGACAAAAACACAATTATTAGATGATAATAATAAATTTTATGACAAACTATTATACTAAACAAACATTAATAATATATAATAATAGTATATTGTATAATACATTACACTATTATAMAWATGATATTTACTTAGATTTTATTTTTATAAAAATTTTATTTAGTTTTTAATTTTAATTTTTAGTTTAATCTATAAGCATAATTTTTTTATATTTATAAGTTATATTATTAAACACTATTAAATACTTAATTTACTATAACAGTAACTATAGTAAAATGTCTTAATTGTTATATTAGTTTATTGAAAAGTTAATTAACTAATTTATGATAAAAATTTTAGATTTTAGATTATTAAAAGCAATTATTAAATAGTTTGTATGACTTGTTTGCACAGTAGTTCACCGATGCTGTAGTAAATATGATAAATAAAAACTGTATCAAACATACAATTAAACCATATATTAAAATTAGATTTTGCATAAAATCCTATCCATTAAATAATACGGTATTCAAAAAAATAACAATTACTGATCAAAAAATCATCCAAACATATAGCAGAAACTTTGACCAATAGGTTTGGTTATAATCGAAGATTTCGGGACACAATTTATCCATCAGTTTTAAGTTATTTAATAATACTTTATAAGCATTTTGGTGTCGGGATATGTGTTCAAATTTATTGTAGATTATCAGCATTTTATACTTCAAATATCGACACATTATGTAAAAGTAGATCACCTGATAAACTATATGACTATAAAAATATTTAGAAAATAAAACTAAATAAAAGGCAGTGGGTATACCATATAATATGACATTCATAAGTGAAATACTATGACTATAAGTTATCAAAACCATAAATAAATTAACAATTGGTATAACGAAATCAATGTTAAACTCACAAAAACTACATAATCGGGTCATTAATTTAATCAATTTTAATATTATTTGTGAATCGGTTAAACCAATATATAATGTTATCAGCAAACCGGACATCATTTGAAAGATACGCATAAATGTCGGTTCAATACCGCACTTGTAGTTATAGTAATAGGTTAGTTGCGATAATAGTACCAACAGTGAAACCAATACTGATATCATATCAATTAGAGTACCTATATTTAGAAAATATCCCACATCACCTAAAAGTGCAAATATCTGCCAATAATTTGTTTATTAAAATTAAAATCTTTATAAAAATAGTTTATGACAATAATATCGGGCAATAAACTAACATACTATTTGAAATAATATTTTTAACAATATTTTATAATGTTTTTAATATTTTATTAACTAAACTAATAGCAACTATAATATTAGACATTATAAATAGTTTTTATGGTTATTTTTATAATAATCTTATTAAAATAAAATATAATTATTATTAGTAGTAGTAAAATACATACTACTAAAACTACTTAAAAATATGCAAATTATATTATTAACACATTTAAGGCTAAAATAATTGTTTTATGAGATGTAAACATCGATATTAAAAATATATATAACTATTAGTATGTATTTGTATATTAATATTATTACTTTATTAAAATATTTTTATAATAATATTAAAAATATGATCTCATTTATTGTATAAATGCGTTAATATATAATTTTAATTTAATTTAATAGGTATTGACTATTAATGTTTAAATTTAATTATATTACTTTAATAGTACTATTAATTATTATATTTATTAAATAATATACAAAATAAAGTTATTGCACTATTTATATTGTTTTTATTAGTATTTGTAATTATTTGTATTATTTTTTAAATAGTATCAATTACAATCATTAAAGAAGTTTTTCATTTCAAAATTATTATTACATTGGTTTATATAATTATTTATTATAATTATTTTTTAAATAATGAAAACATCATCATTATTATTATAGTTATCATACATATTAAGTAAATTAAATATATGTCAATATTTTTACCACTTTTGCGCTAATCAATAAATTATTTTATTTTATATTATTATTTATTTAATTATTTTTAAAAAAAATTATTTTCAGTTATTTATATATATATATATATTATTAATTTTAAATTAGTTGAATACAATAAGTTGCATTAATGCACTATTAATATTAGTTTATTAAAAGTTAATTAACTTAAGCAAATCAATTAGATTTAAATTATTTAAAAACAATTATTAAATAGTTTGTATGACTTGTTTGCTAAGTAGTTCACCGACGCTGCAGTAAATATGATAAATAAAAACTGAATCATACATACAATTAAACCATAGATTAAAATTAGATTTAGTATAAAATCAAATCCATTAAATAATATGGTATTAAAAAAAATAACAATTAGAGATCCAAAAATCATCCAAACATATAGCAGAAACTTTGACCAATAGGTTTGGTTATAATCGGAGATTTCGGCACACAATTTATCCATCAGTATTATGATATTTAATAATACTTTATAAGCATTTCGGTGTCGGGATATGTGTCCAAATTTATTGTAGATTATATGCATTTTATACTTCAAATAGCGACACATTATGTAAAAGTATATAACCTGATAGAGTATATGACTATAAAAATATTTAGTGAATACAACAATATAGCAGGCATTGGGTAAACCATATAATAAGACATACATAAGAGTCAACTTATGGCTATAGGTTATCAAAACCAATAAAAAAGTAGCAAATGATAGAACAATATCAATGTTAAACTGACAAATACTACACAATCGGGTCATCAATTCAATCAATTTTAATATCATCTGAGAATCGGTTAGACCAACAGTTTTGGGTGACAACAAACCGGACATCATTTGAAAGATACGCATAAATGTCGGTTTAATACCACACTTGTAGTTATAGTAATAGGTTAGTAGCGGTAATAGTAACAATAGTGAACACAATACTAATATCGTATCAATTAGTTTATGTATTTCTAGAAAATAGCCGAAATCACCCAACAGAGCAAACATTTGCCAATTTTTCTCATCGATGACAAACAGTGATAGTATGCGTTCAATTAAAAATATAATACAAACGGTAAATATGAGAACCGGTCTATAAAACCAGTGTCTAATGGGATAACAATTGTGAATCCGATGATAACTTAAACCAATACGATATAAATGATAGGCCGACCACTTATAGGCCATATTATTATGTAATAACTTTGATGTATTAAATTTATTCATTTTTTAAAGCTTTATCTACTAATTGTTTTAATTAATTTTATTAATTTGTTTATTAAAATCAAATTCTTTATAAAAATACTTTATGCCATTAAAATCTGACAATATACTAATATATTATTTGAAATAATATTTTTAAAATATTTTTAATATTTATTAATTATTT
This sequence comes from Oppia nitens, assembly GCF_028296485.1. Classification (NCBI taxonomy): domain Eukaryota; kingdom Metazoa; phylum Arthropoda; class Arachnida; order Sarcoptiformes; family Oppiidae; genus Oppia; species Oppia nitens. The sequence continues at coordinate 185,050 of NW_026533209.1, forward strand.
TGAGTATTATTATAAAAAAATACATACTATTAAAATTATTTGTACTAAAATAAAATATGCAAATTATATCAGCAACACATTTAAGTCAATAAATAATAGTTTTATGACATTTACATATTACAACATTATATATATATTATTGTATATGTACAAGCTACAAGCTAGATGTAGACATTGATATTAAAAAACTATTATTAAAAAATATATATTAGGATGTATTTGTATGTTAATATTATTACTTCATTAAAAATATTATAAATTGTTTTTTGATCATATTTTATAATAATTTTTTGATATCATCTAATTTATTGTATGAATGCGTAAATATATAATTTATATTTAATTTAATTAGTATTGATTATCAATGTTTAATAATTTTTACAAATAATTATTTTAATTTAAGCGAATTATTACTTATATTTAATTATATTACATTAATAGTATTAAATAAAACTAATTTACAAATAACAAGTAATAGTATTAAATAAAATAATTTATTGATTATAGCAATAATATTAAAAATATTTACATATATTTAATGTTTTTGATAACAATAATAATGATGATGTTTATATTATTTTAAAAATAATAATAAATAATTATAAAAAACATGCAATAATAATTTTGAAATAAAATTTTACTAAAATATTACATATACTGACAATTTATAATGAAAAACTTATTACTTAATGATATTAATGGATACTATTAAAAAAAATCTAATAATTATATATAAATACAATATAAATAGTATAATAAATTTATTTTGTATATTATGATACATACAGTATATATATTTTGTTATAATATTAATTATATAATATATTTTTTTTTAAATTATTAAACATTAATAATCAATATTATTGATTATTTTAAATTATTTTAGAAAATAGTCGAAATCATCCAACAGTGCAAACAATTGCCAATTTGTTTCATCGATGTTATAAACAATGATATAATGCGATCAAACAATTATATCATACAAATTGTTAATATAAGTAACGGTCTATAAAACCATAATTAATAAAATAAAAAGAAAATAATTGACAAAATAACAAGTATCATGTATTAAATAAAATAATTTATTGATTAGCAATAATGATAAAATTATTGGCATATATTTAAATATGTTATTAAATGTGTTTGATAACAATAATAATGATGATGTTTTTATATTATTTTAAAAATAATAATAATAAATAAATAATTATAAAAACTAATGTAATAATAATTTTGTAATAATATGCTGACAATTTATAATGAAAAACTTATTTAATGATAGTAATTGATAATATTAATTATAAAAAAACTACTAATATATAAATACAATATAAATAGTATAATGCATTTATTTAGTATATTATGATATTTATATAATTAATATTATCACAAAAATAATTGAAATACAAATAATTTACAAACTATTATAGACTAGTAGTATACATAGCACTTGACACGCGATTTAATCCTCCTATAGTTTTAATTCTTTAATCCCCTACTAATCCTCTTATCAGTTAATCCGATCAGTCCGTGCGTAAAAGTTATGAATAAAATAGTACTACTACATGTAGTAGTAGTACTATTGACCATTCATAAATTATGTAAATGTGTAAAAGTGATGTTATGCAATATGTCACGTGACATATTGCATCACAAGAAATTAAAATGTTTTTTTTAATTATGCATCTATTTTTTGATTAATTATTAATTTTATTTTATTAAATATTAATAATGTTAAATACAATTAAATAAAAGTTAATTACAATTAAGTATAATATAATTATTATAATTTAAATTGGTAATTATAATTATTAGACTTATTATAATTATTTGGTATTATTTTTTAACAAATAAGTATTTGTTTATATTTTTAATAAAATTATATTTTGATTTAATAGGTATAAATTCTAAATATATTTTCAATGATAAATTATTTAAACATTCACGTTGATAAATATACTTATTATTATCCGAGTTTATAATAATCAACTGTAACCCTAGATTACCTTTTATATTTACAGTTAATAGATAATTTTGCATTAAGTCCCAATTGTGTGACCCTAATTTCTCACTATAATTGATCCCAGCTAAGCGACATAACTTTTGTGTACCACGAGTTTGAATGTTTGGACTATATCCCTTTGCAGCAATAATTTTAAACCAATGAAGATTATTGGATAGTTTTTGTTTATCAAAGCCATAATAATGCCAGACGCTTCCTATCCAAATAGCATGATATCCAGATGAATAAGATTTGCAATTAATTGTGATAACACTTCGCTTTTTAAAACTTTTTATTAACTGCTCTTTTTGATTATTCACAACAGGTATTATTTCAATTGATTGTGATTTAATTGTTTTTGAGTCGCCGGTGTTAAAATTCATATTTTAATGATATACTAAGGCTACAAACACGTAAAAATAAATAAAAAATACGTTTTAATAACACTATAATATATAATCTATTGAGATTGAAGTATATATTGCTTGCAATTTACTGTGCGCTATATTAAGCGCCTGAGTATAAATAAAATAATTATTTATGATGCAATGCTTATTAATATTTATAACACAATTAGATATTGTTATAATTATTATATATCTAAAATAAATAATATATTTATATATTATATTATTTAAAATAACAAATTATAATAAAATTATTAACATACTAATAATTTTAATATTAGTTATATATCAACTAACAATAATTTAATAATAAAGTACTTTAAAACATTAATATACTTATAATATTACCTGTTTATAACATGTATAATAAGATAAATTAAATGAAGTGAACGTTTAAAGCTATGCAAAGCTAATGAAATGCGTTAACTGCTATGCAATGTTGCAATATGTGGTGCTATGTATTACGCCTGCGCACAAAGTGTAAATGCTGTTAATGCATAAATGTTGATGCAATCATATGTTTATCAAAAAATATATATAATTATAGATGATGCAATGAGTTTCTTGATATTATTATTAACACTAACATATTACTATTATTTCTTTTACTTAAAATAATCATAACACTAGAATAGTAGTTAACTCTTATTATAACTTAGTATAATAAGTAATAAAATAAATTTTTTGTTACAATTGAAGTATGTTTTAATAAAATTATTTAAAATAAAAAATGATGGAATACTAAATTCAGTAGTTCTTATTATTACACTAAAGACTATTATTATAAATAATTATAATATACTGTGAATTAAAATTGTTTATTACAAGTTTTACGATTATTCATATATTAACTAATATATATATAACTTAAGTGCATCCATTAATACACTCTAATAGAATAATGCTAGATATTAAGATAGCTTGTATGCAATACGTTGAGCTATGTATTACGTCTGTGCAAAAACCGGTTATTAAATGTTGATGCAGTATAACTGGTTCAAACCGGTTTATTAGTGTTAATGCAATCACATGATTAAAGAACCGGTTATTACTAGTTTAAAAATATAGATAAAAATAATGAATTCCTAAACCTAGTTATAGTCATTATATATATATATATATATATCGTAGCTATAAGTTTAATAAGGTATGTATTAGATATTGTTTATAATACGGATTGGCTGTATATACTAGTGGTTCTGTAATAAAAATATATACATATATATATTTAGACAGTTATGATAGAAAATTTTTCGTTGAGTTATATATTAAAGATATAATACTGTTTTATTAAAATATTAAGTTTTAAAAGCAATATTTAATTTATTTATGTTAAAGTTATATTGTATAAGTAATTTTCCTAATACGTTGTAAAGAATATATGTATTACAGTATATTATACTGTATAGTAACTTGTAAAATATATAAAATAAAGAGTAACTTGGTTATATTAAATCTATGTACTGTATATAAGTGATAATTAAACTACTACTTAATTTGTTATTAATAATATCTTAATTTATATTAATTGTCAATATTGTACTATAAAAAATACCTATTAATTTATCTATAATGTTATAATATTATCATACTGAGTACAAGTATTAATATTACTGCATTATATTCTATTATTTTTACATTTTAGTAATATATATCTATGATATATTGTACCAAAACATATACTATTTTTGAAATATTATACTAAGTCAACTTTTAATTACATTAACTATGTAAGAAAGTTTGGTCATTATTCCGGATCTTCGGATCAGTAATCCATCTCCGAGACAGATACAAGACTTCAAAATAATATTAGTTATATATAACTCAGCTATCAATAAACAGAACTTCAAATGGGTCATTCATATACACTGTGACGTTATAGATAAGCTATAAAAATTGACCATACCCCTTAATCTTTGATAAGTAATCTTTTAATTCATAAATTACGTTACAGTTCCTTATAAAATATATCTAGCTTTACTTATTGTTTTGTAAATTTTACTTAAAATTCACTTTAAGGCTATATGACGGTTAACTCTCAGACTAAACCGTCAAATACTAATATTATTTTATATTATAAATAAATAATATTGTACTATAAATTTATAAAGATACATTACTATTATTTTATATATTTATATTTCTACATTACTTTAAAATATTTGTACATTTTACTAAATATATCTATTATTTATTGTACTCTAGCATATATTATACTAATTTTTATAATATTTTACTAGTTATACATTATAATACCCTATTATGTCATAATATACATTGTATTGTACTATTATTTTTAACTATTATTGTTGTAATACAGTAGCATTGGAATAATTAATTTCTATATTAGATTATATACGAATAAACTATTTAGTAAAATTATATATATTTACTTTATAGTTAATTTTATTACCATAATTTTTTTTTAAATAATACTATTTTATTTAATTTATTTAAATCTTTTTTCAGTATTACTTTTTTCATATTACAATTTGTATTATTAAGTTATATAACTAAATTATATTACACTATTACTGTATTATTTGACTATACTAACCTTATATTATTTTATTAATACATTAAAATTATTAAACACTAATTTATTTATATTTTATTATTGTTTATTCAATATAATTAAAAAAATAAATTTTTTATTATATATAACAAATTCATTTTTAAAACATTATTTTAAAAATTATTGGCATATTACAATTACAGAATTTAAAATTTATTATAAAAAATATAATAAATTATATTACAAGTACACTATTTTACATTTTAGTGATTTTATATTATACTAGTATGATATTTTACAAATAATTATAATATATTAAACTATTACAATATATTTTACTATATATGTATGATATATTATTAGCACATTAACTAAACATTATGATATATTTTTAAATATTAAATAATATATCTTTATTATGATAAACAAAAACTAAAATATTAATTTACATTATGACTGWTTTAACATATTATAATATATAAATAATTATATACTATTAATAATCTTATACATAATATCTTTTATATTCAATAACTAAAATAAATAACAATTTTATATTGTTTTTTAATAATACTGTCTTATTTTACACTATTTCTATATTAATTTATATTTTAACTATTCTATATAACACTGTTTAATTACATTTACCTATACAATTACACAAACAGATAATACAGTTTAAAGATATAATGTTATTTTTATATTTATGTTATACTGGACTACATTATACCATTAAACAGTATGACCATGCCATATTTAATTAAAGCAGTAATTATAAATATAACGTTATAATTTATTGGTTTTGCATTTGATAATAATATTATGATGTGACCACCGGTTAAATTGCTAACCTGGTTCTGACCCCAAGTGGTCCCTATCACCCGCAACGGTGATGCGTGTCATCGTTGTGCAGTTATATACAAAATTAATATTTATTTTAATAGTCTACTTACTGCTAATCAATATCCAGTATACAGTAGTATCACAAAATAATAGTTAACGCCAATCGCTTAGTTCAAAACTGTGTAATTTTATTATAATATTAGATTGGTATCAAACGGCACAGTTAACCACTACTATATAAAAATATACATTTAAATAATAGTAAAAACTGTATATAACATTTAAGGCCAGAATAAGTATTGTATAATAAAACAATACTTTATATAATAGATAGAAATAAATTGAGAGGATGTATACATCCGCTATAAAATTACATTGAGTTAATGTAAACTACGTAAATGTTATTAATTTTAAAACAAATATTTTATAATAATAAAGTATATTAATAATAACTATTAATAATAAATTGTATATTATTACGTAGATTTACATTAAATAATTTAATAAATTAACTTTTATATCAATATAAAATATTTGAAATATACTCCACAAACTAATTTATATTAATTAATAATAGTATAATTAATAAAAAAAATATGTTTAATCCTATTACACATCTCAATTATTTGATCTATAACTAACTAGCTTAAACACAATTATGTAGTATACTTACACCATTTAAACAGTATAACTATATTATCCTACACTATAGTCAACTAATTTTTAATATAATTATAGGTTAGAGCACAATATTTATAATAAATATTATTATATTTTACTTTATAACTATGTATATTTAAAAGTATCTTTACAATAATTTTCGACATAACAATGAAATATTTCTTTATAATACGTTATATTATATCATATAATATAACTTTATTATATATAACTATATCTATACTAATTAAAAATGTTATTATAATCAATTCTCTATACACTTGTTAACAAAAATAGTAATCTATTCCGCACTATATTAGTTAAAAATATCTTAACATTAAGTATGATGTATTACATTTAGATTTTTAAACAGTATAACATTATTATACTACTTTACACTCACACTAGATTGCATTATCGTGACATTATAGTACATTACAGTTAACAATACTAGATAACATTATGCTTTTGTATGTTTTGCATATTGCTATATTATACAACATCATGTTTACATAAATTATTAGTATAAATATATGACATTCAATTATAGTTATATTAATTTTTGTTAAAATTATTCTATATTTCATTATATATCTATGATATATTTTATTATGCTTACACTATTAAATAGTTGTATATATGTTTATCATTACATTATCTGACAGTGTAATAATGGATTATTACACAATCCATATAATACAATACAATATTATTATTTTATATTTACTAAAATTAAACTACTTAACAATGTTATTGTGTCTAATTATTTATACACTTTTTAAAGTAATATTAAACTAATATTTACTAAAAAATACAATATTATACAATGCTATTGTTTTATACGTCTCAAAAATTACATTAATTAACTGAATAATTGTTATATTCACAAATAATTAAGACTTTAATTTTTTATTATAATTATTTTATTATATATTTTATTATATTTATTAGCATTTACAGTAATTTATAAAATAATTATTGCATTTTAAAACATTTATACTTATTGCATGCATTGCATTTCCACTGATTTAGTCTATAATTATGGTATATCGCATACACCTATATTAACTAATAAGATAATTACAGTATATTACATTACTCATTAACTAGCCAACACTATAATTTATCATTATAATATTACTATTATTATTGTAACTAGCTTGTGGTATAACTACGTTAAATTTTACTAAACTTATGCTAATATGATATATAAAATATACTTTAAACTTAACATTTTAATTTTTATACTACCTTTAAACTTATATACAATATATCTAAGCTACATTTCAAAACATTTACTTTACTTAGCATTAATATAGTTAATATTAATTTACTATACCTAATTACATTTATTTAATAAGGAATGTAATGTTTTATTACACTACCATACACTATAACTATCTTATATTTCTTATATATATTTTTATTCTATATAACTTGCACATATATATTATATAACAATATAGCACTATCAGTATGCTAGTTGACATTATATCCATTCTATGTTACACAACACTAATAATAGCTAACAGTTTTGATATGCTATATTAAAGTACTAACACTATACTGTATTGAAATGTATACTATAATATTTACATTTTTAGATAACTGTTTTTAAATTTATTTCTTTATTTTTACACTACATAACAATATAATTACCTTAAAGCACACTACACGTACACAAGTTTACTGTATAACATAATATTATTTACTACAAGTATACTTACTTAATTATTTTTTCTTAATTTAATATAATTTTTCTATTTTGTTGCATTGTTTTACAATATATATTATAAATTTAAAACTGTTGGTTTGTTATTGTTTTATAATCTAGTCAACTATGTAACTGTTATATTATATATTTATGTATTTTGGTTAAAAAATGTTATACAAAAATAAAAATGATTGACAAAAACATTGCTTGTCGTTGATAGTATATATAAATAATATAGAATATTTACAAATATATAAAGTAATAATTAGTTTTGATAGATATGATAATAATGAGAATGTAAGCCAATTGCGATCAATAGTTTTTAGTATATCCATATGGTGAGATAAATGTGTTATAAATAGATGATATCAAAGACCGTCATTGCATATATTTAGTAATAATTATTGGTTATTAGTAATTAATTATAACATTATCTGAGCAAGTAATACATTATACACATTAAATATAAAATTTGATATTAGAAATAGACTGTTGTATACAATTGGTAACACTTTGATATAATAAATATTATATGAGTCGTGCTAATATTGTTACTATTACACACTCTAGTGACTAAATTATAAAGTGATGAGGTTATAAAATAATTATACTGATTATATTTTTGTATTATTAATGGTAATAAACATTAGGATTTTTAGTTAACACAATTGATATGTATTTGTTTGTTAGTATGTATTATTATTTATTATAAAACATGGTTGAATAATATTATTATTTTGCATATACTAGCATATTTTAGAATTTACAGCATAATTTATTAAAAATGCAAAACTAATATATTTTTATAGACTAATTTGTTGTGCAACAATACACTACGTTTGACTATAAACTATTAAGTTTACAACTTATGTTATTAATGTAACATAAAATCTAATTAATAGTAAGTATCAACTATCAAAGAGAACTAAACCACAATATTACTTTATTATATTTTACTTTGATAACTAATTTATTGTACTAATAATTCAATTTAAGCAGTAATATTATTATATTATTAACTATTAGTAACCAATATTTTACTAAAATATAGTATGTTATGAGAGACAAGTAAATTATTTTTATATATTTTTATTATAATTAAATTATTATCAAATTATTATTATAAGTAAATTTTTATATATACTTACTATAGAATATAATGTTTAAAATAACTTTAGTTTATATATGTGACATTTGCTATATAATGAATTGTATATTCAAGTTGTAGAATATATTACTTTGAATAGTATGTGATATTGGATAATTTGATAGTATATAAATAGTATAGTCATTGTACAAGTATAATGTGTATAGATGTATTTTTTACTGATTTACTAAATATGTATATTGAAAAGTAGAACACAGTAAATAAAACTTCATAAATCATATATTTTTTATATAATTATACATTTACTTATATTACTAAACTTATATTAGAACGATATTATTACATACACAACTATTGCATATATATATAATTGCATAATAGTTATAACAGTTTTAAAATATAACAGTTATACGATACTTATTAATATTAAATACCAAGTTATTTTTATAATTACTCTAATTTTATAATTTTATGTATCATAATTATTAGCTTACTATAATTGATTCAATATTAATGTTGAAACTATGAAAACAACACAATTACATATTCGAAATATAATTAGTTTAACATATATAAAATCTGATATAAACTTAATGATAATATTCAAGATTATGTATGTTTAACCATATGCCTCTAAACAAGCTAGAATATCTAACAGGCATTGAATAATATGGGACAGACGTATTCATGAATATAAATGTAATCATATTGCAGAAAATATATTGTACATTTTGAAAAAGACTCTAGAGATAAAATATATAATGTTTTAAAATAATCACTAAATGATAAAATAAAATAAAGAATCTAATTTTTTTATATTAATTAAACAATTGACAATTAGACAATTTGTAATTTTTAAATTAGTCTATATCAGTTAAGTGATGACAACATTGCAATACTACACTTTTATTTTATTTACATAACATTTTTTACAGAGTAATTGATCATTAATACTATTTTTAAATTATTAATTTTTGAAATCAATTCTTCGAACTTGGGTAAAGTACTTTGGTTTCACTACTCTTTTCACTATCATTTATTTCAATACGTTTTAATAAATGTTTTCTTTACGTTGATATACTTGTATGTTTGCATATTTTAGATCCAAATAATATCGATTATTTATTTGTGTTTTGTTTACTTAAGGTAGTGATATTAATAATTATGAGAAGGCTAACAAATTTTTACTATTTAATAAATATTTATAAATTATAAAGAATTGTTTTTACTTTTTAGATAAGTAATTTCTTAAGATCGAATAATTGTATATTATGTACTCTTAAAATATGTAATATGAAATACAATAGTTATTTATAAGTGTTAAGGTAGAACTTTACAGTGAGTGTAAAGATATAATATAATTGTTATGTTTGTGTAACTATCAAAATGTTTGTAATTAAATATGCAAAGTGGGATATATATGTTACAAATGTGTCGTATTCTTTTAAAGAATAGCTATTAGAAGATTATTTATGAGTATATATATCTAATATTTTTATTACGTCACAGTATATATGAATGGCCCATTCGGGTGTTTGATCATTGGTAACTAAGTGGAAATGGGTATGATTCATCTGTTTTAACAACATTTTAACCAAACTTTGTTACACCTTATCTATTACTATTTAAACTTTGAATTAATAAATATTACATCTTCATATACGATACTGGAATCCTAGTTTACCTATTGCTAAGATGGACAGGGATTTGTGATATTATAATGAGATAATAGATACATATCATGTATTTTATATTTAAAGCTAATAATCTTTATATTACTAATTTACTATATCTACAACATTAATAATAAATTATAAATTTGATTAATCAATTAAAATTTCATTAATAATAAGATTTAAAGATAGAATCAGTAATAAAATTAAATATTGTTATAATAATAAAATTACATAAAAGTTATATTAAATTAATTAATAAAGAATTATAAATATATACAGTATAAATTACTTATAATGAAATAGTTAACTACATTTCAATTAGTGACATTTTGTTGTTAGTGATGTTCAAACATTCACCTACTATATATAAGATTAGAATATATATTAAAATTGTTTAATATAAATCAACTAGTTATATAAATATTTAAGGTGATGCAAATATTAAATAATATATTACAAATATTACAATAAATTGTAATAGCAATTATAAAATATATGTTATTGTTGATATAGTTGTGTATGTAATAATATCGTTCTAATATAAGTTTAGTAATATAAGTAAATGTATAATTATATAAAAAATATATGATTTATGAAGTTTTATTTACTGTGTTCTACTTTTCAATATACATATTTAGTAAATCAGTAAAAATACATCTATACACACTATACTTGTACAATAACTAAATAATATTTATATAATATCAAATTATCAAATATACCATTCTATCCAAAATAAGATATACTATAACTTAAATATACTATTCATTATTGTTATCAATGCATAGCAAATGTCACATATATAAACTAAAGTTATTACATTATATTCAATATTAAGTATATATAAAAATATAAATAATTTACTTGTCTCTCATAACATACTATATTTTAGTAAAATATTGGTTACTAATAGTTAATAATATAATAATATTACTGCTTAAATTGAATTATTAGTACAATAAATTAGTTATCAAAGTAAAATATAATAAAGTAATAKTGTGGTTTAGTTTTCTTTAATAGTTTATACTTAATATTAATTAGATTTTATGTTACATTAAAAACATAAGTTGTAAACTTAATAGTTTATAGTCAAACGTAATGTAGTGTTGCACAACAAATTAGTCTATATAAATATATTAGTGTTACATTTTTAATAAATTATGCTGTAAATTGAAAAATATGCTAGTATATGCAAAATAATAATATTATTCAACCATGTTTTATAATATGTAATAATACATACTAACAAACAAATACATATCAATTGTGTTAACTAAAAATCGTAATGTTTATTACCATTAATAATACAAAAATATAATCAGTATAATTATTTTATAACCTCATCACTTTATAATTTAGTCACTAGARTGTATAATAGTAACAATATTAGCACGACTCATATAATATTTATTATATCAATKKGTTACCAATTGTACACAACAGTCTATTTCTAATAACAAATTTTATATTTAATGTGTATAATGTATTACTTTCTCAGATAATGTTATAATTAATTACTAATAACCAATAATTATTACTAAATATATGCAATGACGGTCTTTGAAATTTATTTATAACACATTTATCTCACCATATGGATACACTAAARACTATTGATTACAATTAACTTACATTCTCATTGTTATCATATCTATCAAAACTAATTATTACTTTATATATTTTTAAATATTTTATATTATTTATATGTACTATCAACGACAAGCAATGTTTTTTTCAATCATTTTTATTATTTTATAACATTTTTTAACCAAAATACATAAATATATAATATAAAAGTTACATAGTTGACTAGTTTATAAAACAATAGCAAACCAACAGTTTTAAACTCATAATATATATTGTAAAACAATGCAACAAAATAGAAAAATTATATTAAATTAAGAAAAAAAGAAAATTAAGTAAGTATACTTTTAGTAAACAATAATATGTTATATAGTAAATTTGTGTACGTGTAGTGTGCTTTAGCATAATTATATTACTATGTAAAATTAATGAAATAAATTAAAAAAACGGTTACCTAAAAAAATGTAAATTTTTTAATTTAAATTTCAATACATTATAGTATTAGTACTTTAATATAGCATATCAAAACTGTTAGCTATTATTAGTATTGTGTAACATAGCATGGATATAATGTCTACTAGTATACTGATCGTGCTATATTGTTATATAAGATATATGTGTAAGTTTAGTGAAATATAGGATAGTTATAATGTTTGAGTGTAATAAAACATTCCTCATTAAATAAATGTATAGAGTATAGTAAATTAATATTAACTGTATATTAATGTTAAGTAAAGTAAATGTGAAATGTAGATTAGATATATTGTATATAAGTTTAAGATAGTATAAAATTATAATGTTATGTTTAAAGTTTATGCTATATATATATATTAGCTTAGTATTAGTATAATTTAACGTATTATAGACTAGCTAGTTTAAAAGTAGTACAATAGTGAGCAGTTACAGTGTATAAGTAATGATATACAAAATAATTACCATATTAGTTAGTAAATGTGTATGCGATATATCATAATTATAGACTAAATCAGTGGAAATGCAATACATTAACATTGTAAATAAGTATAAATGTTTTAAAATGCAATAATTATTTTATAAATTACTGTAAATGCTAATAAATATAATAAAATATATAATAAAATAAATATAATAAAAAATTAAGTCTTAATTATTTGTGAATATAACAATTATTCAGTTAATTAATGTAATTTTTGAGACGTATAAAACAATAACATTGTATAATATTGTATTTTTAGTAAATATTAGTTTAATATTACTTTAAAAAGTGTAAAATAATTAGACACAATAACATTGTTAAGTAGTTTAATTTTAGTAAATATAAAATAACAATATTGTATAAAATTATATGGATGTGTAATAATACATTATTACATTGTCATATAATGTAAAGATAAACAAATATAATAAATTTAAATAATTTAGTTGTGTAAGCATAGAAAAATATATCAAAGATATATAAATAAATAATATAATATAGTATAATTTTAACAATAATTAATAAAATTATAATTGAATGTCATATACTTATACAAATAATTAATGAGATCTATGTAGTATAATATAGTTATATTGCTAAATAAGGTAAGTGTATTACATATTTACATATTTGTTTAGTTAGATAGTGTAATTGTAGTTCAATATATTAAAATTATATAATAAAATATTGTAAAGATAGTAATATATATTAGTTGACTATAAATTTGTGTAGTATAATAAATTGTAATGTTATATAGTATTGTTAATTGTAATGTATTATAATATAATTGTATTATTAATTAATGTAACAATAATGTATATTAGTGTGAGTGTAAATAGTAAAGCATTGTCAGACTGTTTTATAATCTAAATGTAATTAAATATATATTATGTTAGCATATTTTTAAGCATTATATGTAGTGTAGAATACTTTATTATTATTTTTGTCAAGTGTAGAAACGTTGTTAATCAGTATTGATGTTGCGATATATTATATACTATAATACAATATAGAGTAATATAATAAAATATAGAATTATTATATAGTTAGATAGTTATAGTTACATACGTTAGGTTATATAACACATATATAGTGCAAATTAAATCAAAGTAATAATTATTATGAGTATTGTGCTATATACTATAATTTTATTAATAATTAATTAAATAATTAGTGAAATTTATATGTTGTTTAATCTTAGTTCTTAATGCTGAAAGTATAATACATAATCGTGTTGATAATTACTTAGTTTTAGTTTAAATAATGATATTGTGTATTAAGATTATACATATTTTATACATTTAGTTACAATATGTATATTATATTATACAGATGTTATATTCTTCAGTTTAAATGTTATGCTATTAGTATTAATTAATATAAATTAGATTTTGTAGTATATTATAAACATGTTATACAATGATTAATTGCAAATTTAATTAATTATAATGTTATATTAATAATTAGTGTTTTTAAAAAGCATATTTATAGTTTTAAAATGATATTATGTTGTCCAGTATAGCATAAATATTAAATTAATTTGTAAATTATAGTCCATAGCTTTTTAATAAAAACATTAATGAGTGTATTAATTGTCCTATAAATCATAGTAATATCATTAATAAGTGTGGGTTTAGAGAAAAATAATGTTATATTATATACTACTGGTCGTTTATGGACTAAAACATTATCTTGTCAGTTTATGTTAAGATAAAGTAATATAGAATAGTTATAACATAAATTTCTTTGAAATATAATAAACAATAGCATTGTTATAACAATATACGTTTAAAATATATGTAGTTGTATTTCTTAACGATAACTTAAAATGTTATAAAAATAGTTAAAATTTAAATTAATAAACAAACAGTAAAAAATAAAACTATTAATAAAATAAAATGTATATTAGTAAATGATTTTTATTATAGTTATTGTTGAATATAAAATAGATATTATTTATAATATTTTTACAGTATATCAGTATTTCCATATTATTTTTTAATAATAAATTAATATTTTAGTAATCGTTGATTATAACAAAGAAATAATGATTGATATTTTATAAATAAAAGATTTTTGATGTTTAATTAAAATTTAAATAAGTAATACGTAATAGATATTTAGTTAAATATAATGTAATAATTTAATATAGTTTAATAATTTTTTAAATTTTATATTAATAATGTAATAAAATATAAATAAAATGTAAAAAAGTATTTGTAATATATGTTTTAAATTTTATCAAATAATTTTTAACTTCTGAAATTGTAATATGCAATTAATTTTTTAAAATAATGTTTTTTTTAGTGAATTTATTATTTAAAAGAAAAAATTTATTCTTTTGATTATAAAGTATGAACAGTAGTAAAATATAAATTAATTAATATTTAATAATTTTAATGTATTAATAATATAATATAAGATTAGTATAGTCAAATAATACAGTAATAGTGTAATATAATCTAGTTATTTAACTTAATAATACGGATTGTAATATAATAAAGAGTAATACTACAAAAGGATTTAAATAAATTAAATAAAATAGTATTCTTTAAAAAAAATTATGGTAATAAAATTAACTATGAAGTAAATATATATAATTTTACTAAATAGTTTATTAGTATATAATCTAATATAGAAATTAATTATTCCAATGCTACTGTATTACAACAATAATAGTTAAAAATCATAGTACAATACAATGTATATTATGACATAATAGGGTATTATAATGTATAACTAGTAAAATATTATAAAAATTAGTATAATATATGCTAGAGTACAATAAATAATAGATATATTTTAGTAAAATGTACAAATATTTAAAATTAATGTAGAAATATAAATATATAACATAATAGTAATGTATCTTTATAAATTTATAGTACAATATTATTTATTTATAATATAAAATAAAATAGTTTTCTTTTAAAATAATTTTTATGTGTGTAATATGTTTTAATATGTTAATAAAATGTATTATGTATTATTAATTTGAAGTTAATATATTATTAAATAAAATAATATTAGTATTTAACGGTTTAGTCTGTGAGTTAACCGTCATATAGCCTTAAAGTGAATTTTAAGTAAAATTTACAAAACAATAAGTAAAGCTAGATATATTTTATAAGGAACTGTAACGTAATTTATGAATTAAAAGATTACTTATCAAAGATTAAGGGTTTTTATAGCTTATCTATTACGTCACAGTGTATATGAATGACCCATTTGAAGTTCTGTTTATAGATAGCTGCTTAATATATAACTAATATTATTTTGAAGTCTTGTATCTGTCTCGGAGATGGATTACTGATCCGAAGATMYAGAATAATGACCAAACTTTCTTACATAGTTAATGTAATTAAAAGTTGACGTAGTATAATATTTCATAAATAGTATATGTTTTGGTACAATATATCAAGATATATATTACTAAAATGTAAAAATAATAGAATATAATGCAGTAATATTAATACTTGTACTCAGTATGATAATATTATAACATAATAGATAAATTAATAGGTATTTTTTATAGTACAATATTGATAATTAATATAAATTAAGATATTATTAATAACAAATTAAGTAGTAGTTTAATTATCACTTATATACAGTACATAGATTTAATATAACGAAGTTACTCTTTATTTTATATACGTTACAAGTTACTATACAGTATAATATACTGTAATACATATATTCTTTACAACGCATTAAGAAAATTACTTATACAATATAACTTTAACATAAATAAATTAAATATTGCTTTTAAAACTTAATATTTTAAAAAAACAGTATTATATCTTTAATATATAACTCAACGAAAAATTTTCTATCATAACTGTCTAAATATATATATGTATATATTTTTATTACAGAACCACTAGTATATACAGCCAATCCTTATTATAAACAATATCTAATACATACCTTATTAAACTTATAGCTACGATATATATATATATATATATAATGACTATAACTAGGTTCAGGAATTCATTATTTTTATCTATATTTTTAAACTAGTAATAACCGGTTCTTTAATCATGTGATTGCATTAACACTAATAAACCGGTTTGAACCAGTTATATTGAATCAACATTTAATAACCGGTTTTTGCGCAGACGTAATACATAGCTCAACGTATTGCATACAAGCTATCTTAATATCTAGCATTATTCTATTAGAGTGTATTAATGGATGCACTTAAGTTATATATATATTAGTTAATATATAAATAATCGTAAAACTTGTAATAAACAATTTTAATTCACAGTATATTATAATTATTTATAATAATAGTCTTTAGTGTAATAATAAGAACTATTGAATTTTGATTGCATCATTTTTTATTTTAAATAATTTTATTAAAACATACTTCAATTGTAACAAAAAATTTATTTTATTACTTATTATACTAAGTTATAATAAGAGTTAACTACTATTCTAGTCTTATGATTATTTTAAGTAAAAGAAATAATAGTAATATATTAGTGTTAATAATAATATGAAGAAACTCATTGCATCATCTATAATTATATATATTTTTTGATAAACATATGATTGCATCAACATTTATGCATTAACAGCATTTAAACTTTGTGCGCAGGCGTAATACATAGCACCACATATTGCAAGTATTGTATATCAGTATACTAAATGCATAGATTAGTTTCTCATAAATTAATGAGTTCACTTTATTTTATTTAACTTATTATACATGTTATAAACAGGTAATATTATAAGTATATTAATGTTTTAAAGTACTTTATTATTAAATTATTGTTAGTTGATATATAACTAATATTACAATTATTAGTATGTTAATAATTTTATTATAATTTGTTATTTTAAATAATATAATATATAAATATATATTATTTATTTTAGATATATAATAATTATAACAATATCTAATTGTGTTATAAATATTAATAAGCATTGCATCATAAATAATTATTTTATTTAAACGCCGGCGCTTAATATAGCGCACAGTAAATTGCAAGCAATATATACTTCAATCTCAATAAGTTTATATATTATAGTGTTATTAAAACGTATTTTTTATTTATTTTTACGTGTTTGTAGTGTGACAATTAGTATATAATTAAAATATGAATTTTAACACCGGCGATTCAAAAACAATTAAATCACAATCAATTGAAATAATACCTGTTGTGAATAATCAAAAAGAGCAGTTAATAAAAAGTTTTAAAAAGCGAAGTGTTATCACAATTAATTGCAAATCTTATTCATCTGGATATCATGCTATTTGGATAGGAAGCGTCTGGCATTATTATGGCTTTGATAAACAAAAACTATCCAATAATCTTCATTGGTTTAAAATTATTGCTGCAAAGGGATATAGTCCAAACATTCAAACTCGTGGTACACAAAAGTTATGTCGCTTAGCTGGGATCAATTATAGTGAGAAATTAGGGTCACACAATTGGGACTTAATGCAAGATTATCTATTAACTGTAAATATAAAAGGTAATCTAGGGTTACAGTTGATTATTATAAACTCGGATAATAATAAGTATATTTATCAACGTGAGTGTTTAAATAATTTATCATTGAAAATATATTTAGAATTTATACCTATTAAATCAAAATATAATTTTATTAAAAATATAAACAAATACTTATTTGTTAAAAAATAATACCGAATAATTATAATGAGTCTAATAATTATAATTACCAATTTAAATTATAATAATTATATTATACTTAATTGTAATTAACTTTTATTTAATTGTATTTAACATTATTAATATTTAATAAAATAAAATTAATAATTAATCAAAAAAATAGATGCATAATTAAAAAAACATTTTAATTTCTTGTGATGCAATATGTCACGTAACATATTGCATAACATCACTTCTACACACTTACATAATTTATGAATGGTCAATAGTATTACATGTAGTAGTACTATTTCATTCATAACTTTTACGCACGGAATGATCGGATTAACTGATAAGAGGATTAGTAGGGGATTAAAGGATTAAAACTATAGGAGGATTAAATCGCGTGTCAAGTGCTATGTATACTACTTAGACTATTAAATATAATATCATAATAATAATATTATTTTTAATTTATAACTTTTGTGATGTCAATTAATAAGTTTTTAAAACTAAATAAATTAGTATTATTATAAAATATAATTTATCTTTATTTAAGACTATTTTATGTTAATATTTTTTAAAAAAATAGTTTCACTTTTTTTAATTTAAATAACTTAATTAAGTTTACTTTTATTTGTTATTGTTAAATAATTATATATAGAAATATTTAAATTATAATAAAATCAAATAATTATTATTTGTATAATTTGTTTTAATTTTATATGTTTTCTCATTTATTGTATGAATGCGTAAGTATTATATATTTTTATAAAATGTAAATTTAATTTAATAGTATTGACTATTAATTTTTAATTTAAGAGAATTATTACTTATATTTAATTATATTACATTAATAGTTATATTAATTATTATAATTATTAAATAATATACATTTTCAAACATAATATAAGAAAACATTCAAGATTTTAAAATTTTAATAAAAAAAATCAATATTATTTATTATTTAAAATTATAAAATCCAATAATAGTTTGTATGACTTGTTTGCACTGAAGTTGACTGATTCAGCAGTAAATATAATAAATAAAAACTGTATTAAAAATGCAATTAAACCATAGATTATAATTAGATTTAGTATAAAATCCAATCCATTAAATAATACTGTATTCAATATAATAACAATCAATGATCCAAAAAAATCATCCAAACATATAGCAAAAACTTTGACCAATAGGTTTGGTTATAATCGGAGATTTCGACAAACAATTTGTCAATAAGTTGGTACACCATATAAGTATTATGACATACATAAGTGACATACTATGGGCATAGGTTATCAAAATCATCAATAAAGAAGCTATTGGTATAACAAAATCAATATTAAACTGACATAAACTACACAACCGTTTCATCAATTTAATGAGTTTCAGTATTTCGCTGCAATCGATTAGACCAACAGTTTTGGGTGTTATCAACAAACCGGACATCATTTGAAAGACCCGCATAAATGTCGGTTCAATGCCGTACTTGTAGTTATAGTAATAGGTTAGTTGAGATAATAGTAACAACTGTGAAATCAATATTAATATCATATTAATTAGTGTATTTATATCTAGCAAATAACCCATATTATCCAACAGTGCAAACATTTCCCAATTTGTTTCATTGATGACAAACAGTGATAGTATGCGTTCAAACAAATATATGATACAAACGGTAAATATGAGAACAGGTCTAAGTATTTAAATTAAAACAACTTAATTAAGTTCTAATATTCTATAAAAATTCTAATATTGTAAATTATATTTATGATTTATAAAATAATAATTTTGATTTATAGAATATAATTATAAAGTAATTTAGTAAAAAAAAATAAATTTATAATTAAATTATTATTAGCTATTTATGTTATATATTTATAGGTAATAGCTTTGATTTATTTATTTATTTGAATTATTATTATTTTACAATAAAAATGATACTAAGATAAAAAAAATATACAATACTAAACTCACTGAAATGTACATAAAATATATTTTTTTAAAACAATTTTTTTACTATTTAATTATTAAATCTTATTATTAATAATATAATATTATATTGTGCAGTACACTATTATACAAATAATATTTAATTAGATTTTATTTTTATAAAATTTTTGTAGTTTAATCTAATATTCTATAAGTATAAATATTTTAATTTTTAAAAAGTTTCATTATTTTCAATCCAACACTAGACACTATTAAAATTTTGAACATCAAAATATAATCTTATAAATGTATAATAAAAATTATTTGAGTACATCATTAGTTTATTGAAATATTAAGTTTATAAAGCAATTATTAAATAGTTTGTATGACTTGTTTGCTAAGTAGTTCACCGATGCTGTAGTAAATATGATAAATAAAAACTTTATCAAACATGCAATTAAACCATATATTAAAATTATATTTTGTAATTAACTAAATAATACGGTATTCAAAAAAATAACAATTACTGATCCAAAAATCATCCAAACATATAGCAGAAACTTTGACCAATAGGTTTGGTTATAGTCAGATATTTCGGCACACAATTTATCCATAAGTATTATGATATTTAATAGTACTTTATAAGCATTTCGGTGTCGGGATATGTGTTCAAATTTATTGTAGATTATCTGCATTTTACACTTCAAATAGCGACACATTATGTAAAAATTGATCACCTGATAAAGTATATGACTATAGAAATATTTACAAAATAAAACTAAATGACAGGCAGTAGGTAAACCATATAATATGACATACATGAGTGACATACTATGACTATAAGTTATCAAAACCATCAATAAAATAACAATTGGTATAACAAAATCAATGTTAAACTGACAAACAATACACAATCGGGTCATCAATTTAATCAGTTTTAATATCTTTTGAGAATCGGTTAGACCTAGACTTTTAGGTGTTATCAACAAACCGGACATCATTTGAAAGATACGCATAAATGTATGTTCAATACCGCACTTGTAGTTATAGTAATAGGTTAGTTGCGATAATAGTACCAACATTGAAACCAATACTGATATCGTATCAATTAGAGTACCTATATTTAGAAAATATCCCACATCACCTAATAATGCAAACATTTGCCAATTTTTGTTATCGATGACAAACAATGATAGTATGTGTTTAAAAAAATATATGATACAAACGGTAAATATGAGAACCGGTCTATAAAACCAGTGTCTAATGGGATAACAATCTGCAAACCGATGATGACTTAAACCGATACGATATAAATGACAGGCCGACCACTTATAGGCCATATTAATAGGTAATAACTTTGATGTATTTAAATTACTCATTTTCAAATGCTTTATCTACTAATTGTTTTAATTAATTTTATTAATTTGTTTATTAAAATCAAATTCTTTATAAAA
Source organism: Oppia nitens (assembly GCF_028296485.1). NCBI lineage: Eukaryota > Metazoa > Arthropoda > Arachnida > Sarcoptiformes > Oppiidae > Oppia > Oppia nitens. The sequence continues at coordinate 207,530 of NW_026533209.1, forward strand.
AAATAGTTTATGACAATATTATCTGGCAATAGACTAATATACTATATTTGAAATAATATTTTTAACAATATTATATAATGTTTTTAATATTTATTGTTTTATTTTATTAACTAAACTATTAGCAACTATAATACTAGACATTATAAATAGTTTTTATGATTATTTTTATAATAATCTTATTAAAATAAAATATAATTAGTATTATTATTAAAAAAATTCATTATACTAAAACTACTAAAAAATATGCAAATTATATTAGCAACACATTTAAGGCTAAAATAATTGTTTTATTAAATGTAAACATCAATATTAAAAAATATATATATTAGTATGTATTTGTATATTATTATTATTTATTGTATAAATGCGGTAATATATATAATTTAAATTAAATTTAATAGTATTGACTATTAATGTTTAAAAATAACTATTTTAATTTAAGCCAATTATTACTTATATTTAATTATATTACTTTAATAGTTATATTAATTATTATATTTATTAAATAATATACAAAATAAAGTTATTACACTATTTATATTGTTTTTATATATTGTTATATGTAGTCAGTGCCATTGCAATGATATACTGATTAATGTTTTAAAGCTATAATTATTTCAATACAAAAGTGATTTTTGTTTGTGTTTAAATTTACTAAAGTGAATTTAACACAACGCTTAGTTTTATTTTTATTTAATTAATTATATTTGCAAACCAATGTTTGCTTAATACTAAAATCTAGAATTCACTTTTAAAAATGTATTTAAGTGTTTTACAGAAAAGTGAATAGTAAACACCTACTTTTAAGCAAAGTTTTGTTTTATTTTTATTTAGTATTTCACTGTTAAAATAATGCATTGAAATGCTATACAGAACAGTGAGTAGTAAACTCCTACTTTTAAGCAAAGTTTTATTTTATTTTTACTCTGTATTTCACAGTTAAAATAATGTATTGAAATGTTATACAGAAAAATGAATAGTTTACGCCCAGGGATTAAAGCTGACTCAATACGACCTGATTATTTCTCACGTACACTTTAGTATAAATAGAGGTGTCTTTTAGTCACCAAAGTGGGTTCTCTTCTGAGATCAGTTCTCAGTTCTCTTCGGAGATCTCTTCGGAGTTTCTCTGGGAGTACTACAATGTATAACTGTTTATAAGATGAAATAAAAGTATTTGCATATTACTTTGTGTGTATTACTTACTCGTCGCGGCTGGTGGTCTTGGATTGCGTCATGGATTACACTATCGATGTTATACTGATGAAAGCTGACCGCAAGAAAGATTACATCATGGATAACATTATCGATTGAGTCATGGAAGTACACCATGGATTACGTCATGGATGGTATTATGGATCACATATGGCTTCACTACAGGCCCATTGGTCCTACAGGCTCAACAGTCCTATAGGATACAGTTAACATAAAGGATAGCAATCGAACGCCGCGTCGATGGGAGTCGTCCACTTATTACGTAAGCGAATACTATATAGAAGGGAACTCCGGTACTGTGTCCGCTACACGGTAGGATCTGACTGGTCCGACCAAAGACAAGTGTTGACACGTGATGACGTTGAGTAAACCTTATCATTGAGTAACCTATTATAAGCTATGCAAAAGTAAGCGCTATGATAGGTTAACTCAGATATAGTAATAAGTCACAAGACAAACTGGTCAACTGTTATACTGACCACCTGGTCCACTGACCAAGGTCGAAGGTCGAAGGTCAGAGGTCAGAGGTCAGAGGTCAGAGGTCAGAGGTCAGAGGTCAGAGGTCAGAGGTCAGAGGTCAAGGTCACATGTCCAAGGTCAAGGTCACTCGTCCAAGGTCAAGGTCACACGTCCAAGGTCAAGGTCACATGTCCAAGGTCAAGGTCACCTATACAAGGTCAAGGTCATCGAGATCTGGAAATCGGGTTTTATGTACTGATACCAATGGTACTTGTTGGAGACCAGTATGACAAGTAGTTATGGAGATATCAAGGAAAACATGTTTACTAAACAGACCTTAAAACTAGACTTTGTACCAATCAGTTGGATATCCGTACGGTAGTATTATACGGATAGTTTATGCAAGAAACAGCATAAACTAAAACAGTCGGTCGACTAAATACACAAATCAACACATATAGCTTTGTACACAACCAGTGATAGGAGATCCGCTCGCTCCTTAAGCCACATACCGTTACAGTTAATAATGCTGGTACGTGCAGGGCAAAGTAAGGGCTTAATCTTTAAGTAATAGTAGGGTTTACATCACGGGTTAGTGGACACTCATAGTGTTCACATATAAAATAGACCCGTGATAACCCCACTTGCCTTACATTTGGTGGCAGCAGTGGAGGATACGATATTCCACAAAAAAACACAACACGCTTAATCACATGTCCCTTGCATTTGGTGACAGCGTTGGTGGGATACGAAATCTTAAAAGAAACAAAATACGTTTAACCAAATGTTCCTTATATTTGGTGGAAGCATTGGGGGATGCAAATTTCCACAAAATACAAATTGATGGATTCACAGATGTTATACAAACTACTGGAATGAACTAACCAAATGTCCGAATAATACGTAATTACTAGAGACGTATAAACCAAAAGTCACTCGCATTTGGTGACAGTACTAAAGAATTCGAATAAAGAGATTAACATAACCAGACTGGCGCTGAGTCCGAGCCATATGGCTTTGGGCGTAGCTGGTATATACATACATTGAACTTCAACCTTTCGTCGTGGAATCGAATATACTGATAAATGCACATTGGTAATTTTTACACCGTTTAAATAATTTGGTTAAATCAGTATAGCTTTACATTTGGTATATCGGTTATACATTCACGTATGTTATCGGACACATAGTTTATGACAAAACGCTAGTCTATGGGACGTGAGGCATAGTTCTATTGCACTCCCAAAATACAAAGCAAAGTAATCATAAACTATAGAACTCTATTGTAGTGGCCGATAGCGCTGTGTATACATGTATCACTGCTTATATTCAATACATTATACTGAACTGATAAACCATTTTATGTACTCAACGCTCATTTAAACGCATGAGCATCAAGATGAAGCCAACACCTAACAACCACACTACGTTAAAACATAAGTAATTATTTTAATAATGGCTGACAATAACGATACCATACAACTTGTCATGAGAATAGTAAATGTAAACACGAATGCTACGAAGCCATCTACTGGTACATCAAAGCAAACTACATTTCACGTACTAGTTAATTTGGACCTGCTCTTATTTGGACTTGATGTTGGTATACGACTTGGTTTAACTGTAAACTTCAGCAGTCGTAACGTTACCGCTCGCATTATGTAAACATAGACGTGTTTTCACACAGCACGACACAGACATTTGAAGAATTCTAGTTGTTAAGCACAAGATTATTACGGTTTCGCAATTTGACTCAGTCCTTACCGCCGACATTAAAATGAATACGACGTGATTGTAAAAATGATTCGAGAGAAGGCAAAGGACGTAAAATTAAGAATAGCCAATATGCTTTCCTGGTTATTATGGTATCAAAGAAAGACGGTGGAGAACAATTAAGCATAAATTATAGAAGACAACGATATTGCTATAGATGACAAATTGTGGATGACGAATCACTGAAGTGTTAGACCGCCTTAAGGCGCTCGTTATTTTAAAACACTTGATGTGACTTGGGGTTACTGGCATATCGAAATGGTTCAGACGACAACAGATTTTGGCACACATGAAAACCATAATGAATATCTGCTGACATATTAGATACTAAGATACGTGAAGAAAAACTAACATTAAAGAAAAAAGCTAAACATTTTACAGCATTAACAAAGAAAGGTATTACATTTCTTTGGGGATCAAAACACGAAAAAACATTCAAAATACAATGAATGGGATTCAAAAGAGAAATAAAAGAAGTTTCATCAGACGAGATTTAATAGAAGAAGATAATCATGATTATTAGGAGATTTTAAAAGACAAATCCTAGAAGACTAACATGACAATGAGTAATCCGGAACTCAATTAGGATTTAGAAAGAGATAAAATTAAAGAATTTTTGAACTCACTGTGTAGTCAATCATAAGTTATTAAATAACTGAGTCATGTCAGTTAAATGATTAATGCTGCAGCTGATTGATACCATTAATTTATTTGAAATAATCGAAGTAGATAATTTGGGCCGTCGCTTCGAAATGGTATTTCAAAAATGAAAATTGATTGACCTAATTTATAAAAATGAAGACATAGTGAGAAAGCGTACAAACCTATTATAGAAAATGGTTTGTTGATGAAGTTCTGACGTGATATGGCGCCATAACGATAATACAGTTGGTCAGATACTTCATTGAAGATTTCATAAGAAATCTTAGATCCTCCATTTGCATACACCATATAATCAACAGTAAAATAAATTTGCGGAGAAAATTTGAAACTGTACATCGCAATTTTATCGATATATGGATGTGAAGACTAGTACCAATAAACGTATTTTTATAAAGTCCGCGTGTATTTGCTTTTGGTATTATTATTTGGAGGATGGAAGAGATTTGGTTCAAAGAAAAATAATGAATGCGTTTAACGATGATAAATCCCGTTATAGCGCTGACATCGCGATGTTACACACAAGGAGTAGATTTGGTGTCTCTACACAATCCTTCGGAGTAAGGTCTTAGTACCTATTATGGAACCAATTGATAGGCCCATACATGATTAAGAAGCGGCAAATTTGTACACGACTGAGATGACAATTAAGAAAAAATTTAATTGTGTCGATCGACGAGTTTTACAATGCAATTACAAATCATTGAGAAGAATAGATCGCCGATAGAGGCAATTCAATGAGACTTAAATTTAATTTAACATTGACAACTTGAAGATGACAATTATGAATATAATTGTGTCGATCGACGAGACTTAAAATGGAATAGCAAAACATTAAGAAGAAAAGATCGCCGATAGAGGCAATTCAATGAGATATAGATTTCACATGACTTAGAAACCATGATGATGATAAATAAGAAAATTAATTAATTATGTCACTCGACGTGCTTTGCAATGAAATTACAGTACATTAAGATGAATAGAACGCCGATAGAGGCAATTCAATGAGATATAATGGGAATAAACAAGTGATCACTATTTAGAATTCTAAGTTATATAAGATGAGTAAAAAAGATTTTAATAAATGAATTTGTTATAGGAATCATAAGTTAAAGAAGTCGTACATTAGAACATTTATAGGCCTATTAAAATGTATAATCGTACGCAATTTAAACCATTTGATTTGTTAAAACTATAACGTCATTAGTAAAATTTATATTTAGATTTTTAATAATTAAATTTAAAGATAGAGAAAAAGAGATAATTGTTAACATTAGTTGTTAATTAATAAATGTTATAAAGAAATAATAATAATAATGGTCAACCAAACGACAACCTTGGCAGATATGGGTCAAGAATCAAGCACAAGAAGCCAACGGTTAATTAAAAATCGTATTACAGATGATTTCTGTTATTTGGCTAAACCATTTAAAGCAAATGAAATGAAAAGTTGGATAATCCAAGTATACATGTTAATTGAAACTTAAAAATTAATTAATTTCGTAAAATAAGTGGATAAAGATTTTATAATTATAATAAATTCTGAAAAATAAACTGGTGAATATGTAATAATCGATGACTTGAAGATGACTGCAATATTGTTTCAAGACATTCGCAATCGAAAGAAATTGGTATTAAATACCGAATATAGAGTCGATTTATTATGGATAACGATACGAAGACCACTACAAAATAATTTATCAAGATAGTCCACTTTTATAAACTGATTGAAGCATAATTTAAGGAAGCCTATGAAAAACAAGTTTATTATAAATAAGAAAAAACAAGATGACATTGGTGAATTTATCAAATATAGTTGGTTTATTATAAAATGAATAAACCGATACGAAGCTGAGTAAGAAATCGAATATTATATTGGTTGATAATGGGTATGAAGATGTTGGCTAGAAATTACAAATAAAATGAATAATGAAAAAGACGATAACAAACAAACGGACAGATTGTACATCATTAATTAAAATAGCTTAAATTTATTTATGTAATGCTTGAAATTTTGAAATTTGAAATTAGTTTATAAAAATTAATTGTAAACTATTGTGTACATGAGGGGTAGTTATGAACCAGACGTAATTTCTTAATTACGCATCTGAGGACAGATGCAGACTTGAAGGGGCGGAAGTGTTATATGTAGTCAGTGCCATTGCAATGATATACTGATTAATGTTTTAAAGCTATAATTATTTCAATACAAAAGTGATTTTTGTTTGTGTTTAAATTTACTAAAGTGAATTTAACACAACGCTTAGTTTTATTTTTATTTAATTAATTATATTTGCAAACCAATGTTTGCTTAATACTAAAATCTAGAATTCACTTTTAAAAATGTATTTAAGTGTTTTACAGAAAAGTGAATAGTAAACACCTACTTTTAAGCAAAGTTTTGTTTTATTTTTATTTAGTATTTCACTGTTAAAATAATGCATTGAAATGCTATACAGAACAGTGAGTAGTAAACTCCTACTTTTAAGCAAAGTTTTATTTTATTTTTACTCTGTATTTCACAGTTAAAATAATGTATTGAAATGTTATACAGAAAAATGAATAGTTTACGCCCAGGGATTAAAGCTGACTCAATACGACCTGATTATTTCTCACGTACACTTTAGTATAAATAGAGGTGTCTTTTAGTCACCAAAGTGGGTTCTCTTCTGAGATCAGTTCTCAGTTCTCTTCGGAGATCTCTTCGGAGTTTCTCTGGGAGTACTACAATGTATAACTGTTTATAAGATGAAATAAAAGTATTTGCATATTACTTTGTGTGTATTACTTACTCGTCGCGGCTGGTGGTCTTGGATTGCGTCATGGATTACACTATCGATGTTATACTGATGAAAGCTGACCGCAAGAAAGATTACATCATGGATAACATTATCGATTGAGTCATGGAAGTACACCATGGATTACGTCATGGATGGTATTATGGATCACATATGGCTTCACTACAGGCCCATTGGTCCTACAGGCTCAACAGTCCTATAGGATACAGTTAACATAAAGGATAGCAATCGAACGCCGCGTCGATGGGAGTCGTCCACTTATTACGTAAGCGAATACTATATAGAAGGGAACTCCGGTACTGTGTCCGCTACACGGTAGGATCTGACTGGTCCGACCAAAGACAAGTGTTGACACGTGATGACGTTGAGTAAACCTTATCATTGAGTAACCTATTATAAGCTATGCAAAAGTAAGCGCTATGATAGGTTAACTCAGATATAGTAATAAGTCACAAGACAAACTGGTCAACTGTTATACTGACCACCTGGTCCACTGACCAAGGTCGAAGGTCGAAGGTCAGAGGTCAGAGGTCAGAGGTCAGAGGTCAGAGGTCAGAGGTCAGAGGTCAGAGGTCAGAGGTCAGAGGTCAGAGGTCAAGGTCACATGTCCAAGGTCAAGGTCACTCGTCCAAGGTCAAGGTCACACGTCCAAGGTCAAGGTCACATGTCCAAGGTCAAGGTCACCTATACAAGGTCAAGGTCATCGAGATCTGGAAATCGGGTTTTATGTACTGATACCAATGGTACTTGTTGGAGACCAGTATGACAAGTAGTTATGGAGATATCAAGGAAAACATGTTTACTAAACAGACCTTAAAACTAGACTTTGTACCAATCAGTTGGATATCCGTACGGTAGTATTATACGGATAGTTTATGCAAGAAACAGCATAAACTAAAACAGTCGGTCGACTAAATACACAAATCAACACATATAGCTTTGTACACAACCAGTGATAGGAGATCCGCTCGCTCCTTAAGCCACATACCGTTACAGTTAATAATGCTGGTACGTGCAGGGCAAAGTAAGGGCTTAATCTTTAAGTAATAGTAGGGTTTACATCACGGGTTAGTGGACACTCATAGTGTTCACATATAAAATAGACCCGTGATAACCCCACTTGCCTTACAATATAATTATTAGTTTTTTAATAGTATTAATTACTATCATTAAAGAAGTTTTTCATTTCAAAATTATTATTACATTGGTTTATATAATTATTTATTATTATTATTATTTTTAAAATAATATAAACATCATAATTATTATTGTTATCAAACACATTAAGTAAATTAAATATATTTCAATATTTTTACCATTATTGCTAATCAATAAATTATTTTATTTAATATAATTATTTATTCAATTATATTTTTAAAAAATTATTTTGAGTTATTTATATATACTTTAGATACTTATTAATATAATTTATTATTAAATAGTTATCTTAATTATAAATACAAGCTATTAGTACTGGTGTTAATTATGACTAAATAATTAAAATTTAAACAAATAATTAGAAATATATAAGGATATTATCAATTAATGGTTAATGTAAAATACTAGTTTGTGATAGAATGGTGGGCGCCTCCAGAGAAAAATAATAAAAATATCTATTATGTTTATTATAAATTAGCTATACTGTATTTATTGCTATACTGTATCTAATGTTAAATTCTATGTTAAATTATATATGTAATTATCAATTATGATTATCATTAATAACTGATTTATGTTATATTTAATTATTGATTTTTATAATTATTATGATTAAGAATATTGTGATTATTAATTAGTTAAAGTTAAATGTTAATTATAATTATGTTAAATTAGTTAAATTAATTATTATATGTTATATATACTCACGCATGTAATACTTATGTTTTGTCGATACCCATGCATTATATTATAATAAAATTAAGCTTAGTTGTGGGCCTACGGGCCTACACAGTACACAAATAACGTCTACTATTATTATACGCATACAGTCTAGGTGTATTGATTGGGGAAATAATTCCGTTTCCACGGATGGTTCCCATGAGATCCGATATAGGCTTCCAATAGACTAAAAGCATTGACCAGTGGCCAGTGAGCCCCGAGAGGGTCACCCATATATACCGTGACGCCCGTGAGGTGTCATATAAGCTACCCTTCCATAAATTACGCGCATTACCTTTGCAGTGATATCCATTGTTTTATATATTCACGGTATCCGGTTATTCGGACCGTGTTAACGGGACCAACCTAGTAAACCCATAATACCATTCCCGTTACAAGTTATTTGTTGAAAATATTATATTGTAGTAATTGTATTATTGTAAAGTAATATTTATTATAAACTTAGTTTATTTAACAATAATTTTCAAAAATATACTATATTTAAATGTACATGTTTAAAATAATAATATACTGTACCATTAATTGGTAATATAATTTTTTAAATGTATTTTTATAAAATTTATATAATAATATAATTTAATTATTTTTTCCTATATTTATTAAATTAGTTTTCTTATAATATAATAATATATATATATATTCAAAGTTATATAATGGCATAATAGAAAATTCTAATAAATTTCACATTAAATTTTTAATCAATATATTTTTTTATAAAAATTCATATTATTAGTAAACAATATTTAAAGATAATAACTATTATGTATTAATTTATGTATTATAACTAGAGATGGGCAAATAGAAAGTTTCTAATAAATTTCCCCGAGAAAGTTTCTAGAAAATTTCTCCTGAATAAATTTCTATAGAAATTTAACTTTATTTTTATTCTATGGGATCCCCATATCTATAACTATTGTAATAATATATTAATAACGAGACAATACTATACATATAACATTACTCAATACACTACTATACAAAATGGAAGACCTATATGTAAAATAATTATAATTATTTAATAATTATCAATTTTTTTAAATTTTAATTATAATTTTATTAAATATATATATAAGAATTTAAGATAATTAAAAAAATTAATTTTTACTTTAATTAATAATTAAAATATTAATACTAATATTTAATTATTACTTGTAAAAACATTGTATTGTTACATGATAACATATATCGAGAAAAACAAAATTAACATGGGGATCCTATTGACAGAAATTTCTTTTAGAAACTTTCTAGAAATTTCTCTATTATTTTATAAATTTCTCTTTTTTGTCAACACTAATTATAACAATTTAAGCAATAACTGTTTAACTTAATTTATGTTAATTATTACTTTACTAATTTAATTTTAATATATTAATACAATATAAATTATTTAATACACTTCTAAAGATCTTGTCTATTATATAAAAAATAATATATAAAAAATAAAATTATCATTGAATTATCAATATTTAATCAATAAATATAATATCTGATAATCTGAATATCTCAAATACAATTGTTTTTTTATAAAGATATACTATATCTAAAATAAATATTAATTGTTTTAACTGTTTAACTTGTATTTATCAAATTACATAAATTAATGAATACTAATTATGAATATAATTTTAATTGTAGATAAATATTAAATAAATATAATGTATATACTATCTAATTTATAAAATTAACAAATTAATGTTTATTTTAAAAAAACAAGTAAGATCAATAATATAATTATTAGATGATAATCATAAATTTTGGCAAACTATTACAGACATTTATTAATTACATACTAAAAACATTTATTACAATAATAAAAAAACTAATAATAATGATAATAAAGATAAAATATACAATGCTAAACTTACGGTAATAATCATCAAAAAAAAATTATTATTTACATAAAACAATTTAAATTTATTATTATTAATATATCTAAAAAAACAATTGTTTTTTATAAAGATATATGTAGGATATTTTTAGGGTTTTTAAAAAACTTATTTTTATTTAATATTATTATATTTTAATTTATTAAAAAACTGTTTTAATTAATATGCAGTCGTATAGTTGTTTTTGCTGAAATAAAACTTTATTTAAATTCATTAAAAAACTTATTTTTAAATACAGTATTAATATTATTATAGTATAAGTTTTGGTACAAATATACTGTATGTGCTCCTCATATGACACCGTGAGGTATGTCCAGTGAGTCTCCCTATTTATGGTTGGACTCAAGGATACCTACACTACTGGTGACCCATATTTGGGATACAAAATTCAAGTGAAATATAATAATTAAAATATTTGAAAAGTTGAGATAATGTTAAATATATTGTAAATATTGAAAGTGAAGTTATATTTAAATTTTAGTACTTTTATCGGTACTTTTGTATCAATTATCAAATATGTATTTTCATTGTTTGCGTATGGATTGACATTAAGTTTATTTATTGTGTTTAACAATTGATATTATATTTAGTGTATAATTATAGATAAAATTAAATGAAAAACCTTTTAACATAGGTATTGAAATATGTAAAGTGTAATCAAATACAGTATAAATATAGTTACTTCAAGTTTTCAATTATAAATGATAATAAAAATAAATGTATTAAATGTTTATATAGTTTTAATTTTCGGTATACTTTACATCCCCCTGTTTTATAACTTTATTTATGGGGTATATAACCGAAGTTTTGAGATATGAAATATATCTGAAGTTTTACCCTTTTTGTCACACTGTATACGATAAGAAACATTTGATAATTTTTCAAGTATTTTATATGGACCTATCATAATGGGCTCTAATTTACTTCTAGATATAACATTTTTATTTTCAATATAAACTAAATCATTAACATTTAATTCAATGGGTATATGTTTCTTATCGTAATATTTTTTATTCAATTCATGACTTTTAATACTATTATTAAAAGCAATTTCTCTATTATTTTCTAAAGTATTTTTTGTAATATACAATTCATATGGTTTTATCCCAAACATTAGATATTTAGGTGTATATGTAGTTACATTGTGTGGTGTATTATTGTAATCATTTGTTACATCAATCAATAATTTTGGCCAACATTTCTGTGTATTATTATCATTGAATTTACATCTAAGTCTAGTGACAACTGTTTGGACAACACGTTCACACAAACCATTACTTTGGCTACAGTTTGTTGAGATAAACATTATTTTGATATTATTTTTTTCTAAAAACTTTTTAAACTCATTTGATTTGATAGCAGTATATCTATCAGCGAGTATTAGCTTTGGTTTTTCAGTTTTGATTATTAAATTAATTAAATTAATGAAATCTTTTGCACTTTGAGTACGGGAAGCAAATGTCCATAAATAGCGGGTAAAGTGGTCTATAGCTACACTGCAAACATAATTTAATTTCGTATCGCAAAAATATTGATATCATTAACTTTGAACTTTAATAACTTTTTTATTTTTTAACTTAAATAAACAAATTTGATATCAAATGAAAGAACACTTTTCAAAGTTTATAAGTCAATAAATAAAATTGCATTAATTATCATATTATCTATAAAAAAGCATAAGAAGTAAGAAATGGTAAAAAAAGTTATGTACAAAAAGTATTTTCGTGAAATCAAAACTTTAAATATTATTAACAAAATAAAGCTATTAATTTAGTAAAAACAATATTAATATCGAGTATTGCCTCCGTTGGCATCAATCACAGCCTGCAATCTTCTTGGAACACTTTGGATCAGCTTTTCTGTGACTTCTTCAGGTATATTTTTCCAGACATTAAATAACGACTCTTTAAACGCAGAAAAACTTTTTCTTTCGCTCTTTGGCACACGTCTGTCCAATTCATCCCATAGATGTTCAATAATATTGAGGTCAGGGCTCTGTGGCGGCCACTCAAGTGTCTCAATTTGATTGTCAGACAACCATTTCTTTGCCAATTTTGATGTGTGCTTTGGGTCGTTGTCCGCTTGAAATAAAAAATCATCGCTTATTTGTAGATCTCTGGCACTCTGAAGCAAATGTGGGGTCAAAATATCGTTAACGTAAATGTAGCGGTCCATAGTTGATGGAATTTCGACCAAATGGCCAACTCCCTGGCCTGTCATACACCCCCATACCATAACTGATTTCGAGTGCTTCACAGTTGGACATATATTATCAGGATTAATGCTTTCGCCTCTCTTTTTAAACACTCGTTGGCGACGTTTAGTACTAATAATCTCAAATTTTGACTCATCTGACCACAAGACCTTCCTCCAGTATGACATAGGCATCCGGATGTACTTTCGTGCAAAGTCTAATCGTTTTCTCTGATTTGTTAGGCTTATCATTGGACGTCTTCGCGCAATACCACTGTAATAACCCATTTCTTGAATCCGGTGTCTAATAGTGTTTCGGTGACACAAAATGTTTCTGGCGGCCAACTCTTCCTTAATCTCATCGGTGGTCAACTTCTTATTTTTTGCCACAATTCGACTCAATATCCTGTCCTGTTTAGCACTGGTACATCTTTTTCGACCACTTCTTGCGAGATTTCTAACTGTCCCGTACTTTTCGACTTTCTTTACAATTGATCGGACAGTATTATCAGTTGTTGTAAACAGTTCCGCTATTTTTGCGTATGACTTTCCGGTGCTGACTCTCATATCATACATTTGTTGGCGAATTGCATCTGAAAATTCTTGTATTTTAACCATTTTTATGATAATCACTGCATTTACTGTTTATTTACGTGTATTCAAATTAATAACAATGCATTGGAATCAATTGGTCCCAACAATGTGTCTGAAATCACGCGCGTTTTAAAAACACGAAAATAATTTTTGTACCTAAATTATTAACACCTATAACTTTACCTTGATATATTTTGTTATTTAAACCATTGTTTTGACCATCTAGTATATCAATTTAATTGTGATTTATTACTCTATTATTTGATATCAAATTTGTTTATTTAAGTTAAAAAATAAAAAAGTTATTAAAGTTTAAAGTTAATGATATCAATATTTTTACGATACGAAATTAGATTATGTTTTTAGTGTATATGTATGTACTGTTTATGTGAGTTGTAGCCACTTAGGCCACCCTTAGTATCAATTGATATAATTTCAAATGGTTGTGTAGCCGGTCCTAACTGTGACAATGAACCGTATTTTAGTTGTTTAGATAGTTTACTTGTTTGGCATACAATACAACTAACAATGTATTTATGTATTTTATCGCAAATATTTTCAATGTGATAACTATTACTAATTAATTGCAACATTTTTCGATAACCTATATGACCATAATTTATATGACAATTTTCAATTACCGTATTTTCTATATCAATTGGTATATAGATTTTCATCAAATCATTTTTATTTTTAACTATCAAATCATTATTAATTATAGTATTTTTAGGCAAATTATTTAGATAATTTTTTTGTGAATTTTTAATAACATTTATATCAATGAGATTAACGTATTTTAAAATATAATTATCGTTTGATTGATCTGACATTGGGTTTCTACTTAACAAATCTGCTTCAATATTTTGAGAACCSGGTATATATTTTATTTCAATGTTATACTGGCTTAACCTAACTGACCAATTRAATARCCGAGAGTTTGGCTTTTTAACCGATTTCAACCATTTAAGTGGGTTATGATCGGTATAAACAATAATTGTTTTATTGTATAGGTAATGGTGCCAATACTCAATAGCTAATACTAGTGCCAGACACTCTAGCTCAGTAATATCATAATTTATTTGATAACTTAATAATTTTTTTGAAAAATATCCAATTGGATGTAACTGTCCATCAGTTTGTAACTGTTTGAAGACAGCACCGACACCTATTTTAGAGGCATCAGTATATAGTATGCATTCCCTATTTGGGTTATAAATACATAATATAGGGTTAGATATTAAATAATCTTTAATTTTGTTGAAAGCATTTTCGCAATCATTAGACCAATTAAATTGTGTATTTTTCTTTAATAGTTTATACATTGGATTTAACATATTGTATGCATTAGGTATGTATTTAAAGTAAAAATTAACTTTTCCTAAAAATTTTTGTATTGATTTGACATTTTTAGGGACTGGGAATTGTTTGATAGCTATTGTATTATCATTTAGTGGGCTATACTTATTACACTGTATAATATGACCTAAAAATTTTACAGTTTGTTTAGCAAAATTACATTTTGATAATTTTAATTTTATATTTTCTAATCGCAATGCGTATAACACTAATTCAATGTGTTTTATGTGTTCATTGTATGTTTTGCTAAATATTAGTATATCATCTAAATAATTTTTGCATATTTTTTGCAAATTATGTTTATTTATTATAGTTTGTATAGCTCTTTGAAAAATTGATGGACTATTTCTATAGCCAAATGGCATTACTAGCCATTCTAAGTGATTATTTTTTGTAACAATAGCTGTCTTATATACATCATTAGGATGTACTCTTATATGCCAATAACCTGAAGTAATATCTAGTGTTGTAAAATATACGCAATCAAGCAAATTATCAATTATATCACTAAATAAAGGAAATGGGAAATTATCAGGTACTGTAATTAGATTCAGTTTCCGGTAATCACAACATAGCCTACATCGTGTCCCCTCATCTTTTTTATCAGCTAAGGTCACGGGAAAAGCATAGGGACTAAGGGAACGCCTAATCATACCTTTTTCAACCAACATCTCTAATTGTTGATCAATTGTTTGCTGATCGGTATCTGAGCACCGATAGGGTCTTAAGTTAATTGGCATATTGTTTGTTAAATTTAGTGTACAGTATTCAATATCTATACATCCTATGTCATACTTATCCTTAGAAAACATATTACTGTATTTGTTAAGTAAATTATTTAATTTAATATCATATTCATTATTTATGTCATATATATTTGTCATTTTATATTCATTTATATTTATTGACTTTTTTAATTCATTTGTTTCATTGAAACAGTATTTACTTAACTCTAAGTTCATATAATTTGAAATTATTTGTTCAGATTTATTGTCATTAATTACTTGAAATATTTGAAAATTTTCATTCATTTTTAACTTAAATATTTTAATAATATCTAATCCTAATAATAGATTATAATTAGCATTGCTTATGACATATAATTTTATTTTATGCGTTTGAGAACCTATGGTGAGGTATACTAGTGAGAGACCTAAACATGTATTTGTATTACTAATAGTATTAAAATTAGTATATGTTTTACTAATATTTATATTTAATTGTT
This sequence comes from Oppia nitens, assembly GCF_028296485.1. Classification (NCBI taxonomy): domain Eukaryota; kingdom Metazoa; phylum Arthropoda; class Arachnida; order Sarcoptiformes; family Oppiidae; genus Oppia; species Oppia nitens. Next base: position 223,588 of record NW_026533209.1, read on the forward strand.
TGCATAATTTATTATTAATTATTGATATGTTTGCCCCTGGATCAAATAGTGCATAAATTATTTGATTATTAAGTATAGTGTATATGTATATCAGGGGAACATATTTAGATCTCACTATTAGTTTAAATCGATATCATTGATATCGTTTTCAGACTGTGCCGACTGTACTGTATTATTATCAATAGTATTGATTGCTTTAGTATTACTCTGTGATTGACTGTTATTATCTCTTTTAAACTTATTGTTTCGACAATCTCTGGCCCAATGATATCGGCCTTTGAAACCTATTTTCTCACATATCATGCAAGGGTTGGGAGGCTTTGATTTATTAAACTTAATGTTAGGTTTGCCCTGAGTTTTGTTACTGAAATTAGTATTAGTTTTGAAAGTTTGAAATCTCTTTAAATTATTTTCAGCAGATTTTGCTATATTGTAAAACTCACAGAAAGTTTTCGGTTTTACGGCAATAAAATTGTCAATCATTTTTGGATGCAAATTATTGATTAATAGAGGTATCATTTGTTGCTCAGTTAGTTTCGCTAATAAACCTAATCGTCTCTTACTCTCAAAATATTCTTTAACACCAATTTTAATATCATATTTAATGTTTATAAACTCAATGATTGGATCTACTGTTTCAACGCCAAATCGGTTAATTAGTTTGTGTTTAATGTCCAAATAGTTATCATTACAATAATTTTCAATATACCAATTTAATGCATCATCCATTAAATAGTTACCTAACATTACTGCTTTCACACTATCAGACCATTTATAATAATTAGATATAATCTCATATCTCTTTAACCAGTTTTCAATAGAAACCTTATCGCTAGAGCCGCGAAATATCTGTAACTTAGGCTTACTGTTAGAAACAACAATTTGTTTGTCGGATGAGATGTCTTCAGTTTCTGAGTCCGTCGATTGGTTTGATGAGACCAACACTTGATTTGGTGACGTCATCACTGGATTGGGTGGTATTTCGATCTCCGGTTCCGATTGTAGTACTGGTGGTTGAGATGAAACTGACTGTCGGCGTTGCCGTCGCTGACGTCTCGTAGGCATTGTTTGGTTGTATGGATGCGTCCAACAGTTCCTCTTTTGATTGATTAGTTTGATGAGTGATGAGAGCGTCGATATCTCTTTCAGCAGCTTCTATGCCCACTTCGGTAGCCACAACCGGGAGCACAACTTTTTTGATTGTTTTGAAGACAAAAGTGAGAAGTCGACCACAGATGACGGTTCCGTTCAGCACACAGAGCACAACACAGATAATTAAAAGTTTTTTATATAATAACATAAAGTATATGTTTTGGAGGATCACTAATCCTGCCGACTTGTAGGATATTTTTAGGGTTTTTAAAAAACTTATTTTTATTTAATATTATTATATTTTAATTTATTAAAAAACTGTTTTAATTAATATGCAGTCGTATAGTTGTTTTTGCTGAAATAAAACTTTATTTAAATTCATTAAAAAACTTATTTTTAAATACAGTATTAATATTATTATAGTATAAGTTTTGGTACAAATATACTGTATGTGCTCCTCATATGACACCGTGAGGTATGTCCAGTGAGTCTCCCTATTTATGGTTGGACTCAAGGATACCTACACTACTGGTGACCCATATTTGGGATACAAAATTCAAGTGAAATATAATAATTAAAATATTTGAAAAGTTGAGATAATGTTAAATATATTGTAAATATTGAAAGTGAAGTTATATTTAAATTTTAGTACTTTTATCGGTACTTTTGTATCAATTATCAAATATGTATTTTCATTGTTTGCGTATGGATTGACATTAAGTTTATTTATTGTGTTTAACAATTGATATTATATTTAGTGTATAATTATAGATAAAATTAAATGAAAAACCTTTTAACATAGGTATTGAAATATGTAAAGTGTAATCAAATACAGTATAAATATAGTTACTTCAAGTTTTCAATTATAAATGATAATAAAAATAAATGTATTAAATGTTTATATAGTTTTAATTTTCGGTATACTTTACATATATTATATCAAAATAAATATTAATTGTTTTTACTGTTTAACTTGTATTTATCAAATTACATAAGTCATCGAATGCTAATTATGAATATAATTTTATTGTTATTAAATATTAAATAAATATAATGTATAAAATTTGCAAATTAATGTTTATTTTTAAAAAAAACAAGTAAGATAATAATACAATTATTTTTAATTATAATTTTTAGTTTAATATAATAATCTATAAGCATAAATTTTTTTATTTTTAAAACTTATATTATTAAACACTATAAATATTAAAATTTTGAACATTAAATATAATTTTATAATTATAAAACAGTAACTATAGAAAATAATTTAATTGTTATATTAGTTTATTAAAAGTTAATTAACTAATTTATGATAAAAAAATGTTAGATTTAAATTATTAAAAACAATTATTAAATAGTTTGTATGACTTGTTTGCTAAGTAGTTCATCGATGCTGTAGTAAATATGATAAATAAAAACTGTATCAAACATACATATAATTAAACCATATATTAAAATTAGATTTTGTATAAAATCCAATCCATTAAATAATACGGTATTCAAAAAAATAACAATTACTGATCCAAAAATTATCCAAACGTATAACAGAAACTTTGACCAATAGGTTTGGTTATAATCGGAGATTTCGGCACACAATTTGTCCATCAGTTTTAAGTTATCTAATAATACTTTATAAGCATTTGGGTGTCGGGATATTGTCGGGACATACATGAGTGACATACTATGACTATAAGTTATCAAAACCATCAATAAAATAACAATTGGTATAACAAAATCAATGTTAAACTGACAAACAATACACAATCGTGTCATYAATTTAATCAGTTTTAATATCTTTTGAGAATCGGTTAGACCTAGACTTTTGGGTGTTATCAACAAACCGGACATCATTTGAAAGATACGCATAAATGTTGGTTCAATACCACACTTGTAGTTATAGTAATAGGTTAGTTGCGATAATAGTACCAACATTGAAACCAATACTGATATCAAATCAATTAGAATACCTATATTTAGAAAATAACCCACATCACCTAATAATGCAAACATTTGCCAATTTTTGTTATCGATGACAAACAATGATAGTATGCGTTTAAAAAAATATATGATATATACGGTAAATATGAGAACCGGTCTATAAAACCAGTGTCTAATGGGATAACAATCGTCAATCCGATGATGACTTAAACCGATTCTATATAAATGATAGGCCGACCACTTATAGGCCATATTAATAGGTAATAACTTTGATGTATTTAAATTATTCATTTTCAAATGCTTTATCTACTAATTGTTTTAATTAATTTTTTTAATTTGTTTATTAAAATCAAATTCTTTATAAAAAAAATAGTTTATGACAATAATATCTGGCAATAGACTATTAGGAGTTATATTTCAATGATAATTAAATGTTATATTAGATTTTTGATAAATATATAATTACAAAAATAAGTCTTAACATTAGTTAAATACAATTTTTTATACAATTATTTTTAGTTAAATTTCAATGTTATTAGTATTTGTGCACTCAATCTGTTAACAACTTTTTAATACAATTAATATTCATGTAATTCAAAACCTATTTTTTGCCGTCGATTCAAACCAATGTTAAAATATTTAATTAATTATTTTAATTGTTTACAATTAATATTATTTGCCCACAATTTCTATGTTTATTAATTAATATATGTTTTAATTGAATAAATTAGTTTTATTTAGTTATTGATAAAAAAACTGTGTTTTAAATCATACAATTATTACACACACTATTACCCGATATCCGGACAATCACTCGGACACCGGTCACACAGCAAGACATACCAGTTCGCATCGGGACCTGAATTAACAACAATCAACACAGCAAGACATACCTGTTCGGCTGTTGATAACCAGTTGGTACATCACATATCATTGCAACGGATCTACCCTAAGGGCCGTAACCGCTGTAATAGTGGTGAATCGGGAATCACACACCCCATAACTCACACAACTCGGTCCACGACCGCAATAAGACTAATATACTATATTTCAAATAATATTTTTAACAATATTATATAATGTTTTTAATATTTATCGTTTTATTTTATTAACTAAACTATTAGATCTATAATATTAGACATTATAAATAGTTTTTATGATTATTTTTATAATAATCTTATTAAAATCTTTTTAAAATATTTAAAAAAATCATAATACTAAAACTACTAAAAAATATGCAAATTATATTAGCAACACATTTAAGGCTAAAATAATTGTTTTATTAAATGTAAACATCGATATTAAAAAATATATATATTATTATATATTTGTATATTATTATTATTTATTGTATAAATGCGTTAATATATATAATTTAAATTTAATTTAATAGTATTGACTATTAATGTTTAAAAATAACTATTTTAATTTAAGCCAATTATTACTTATATATAATTATATTATTTTAATAGTTATTTTAATTATTATATTTATTAAATAATATACAAAATAAAGTTATTACACTATTTATATTGTTTTTATATATAATTATTAGTTTTTTTAATAGTATTAATTACTATCATTAAAGAAGTTTTTCATTTCAAAATTATTATTCCATTGGTTTATATAATTATTTATTATTATTATTATTTTTAAAATAATGTAAACATCATAATTATTATTGTTATCAAACACATTAAGTAAATTAAATATATTTCAATATTTTTACCATTATTGCTAATCAATAAATTATTTTATTTAATATAATTATTTATTCAATTATATTTTTAAAAAATTATTTTGAGTTATTTATATATACTTTAGATACTTTAATATAATTTATTATTAAATAGTTATCTTAATTATAAATACAAGCTATTAGTACTGGTGTTAATTATGACTAAATAATTAAAATTTAAACAAATAATTAGAAATCTATAAGGATATTATCACTTAATGGTTAATGTAAAATACTAGTTATTTGTTGAAAATATTATATTGTAATAATTATAATTACTTTAAATTGTATTATTGTAAAGTAATATTTATTATAAACTTAGTTTATTTAACAATAATTTTCAACAATATACTATATTTAAATGTACATGTTTAAAATAATAATATACTGTACCATTAATTGGTAATATAATTTTTTTTGTAATGTATTTTTATAAAATTTATATAATAATATAATTTAATTATTTTTTTCCTATATTTATTAAATTAGTTTTCTTATAATATAATATAATATATATATATATATATATTCAAAGTTATATAATGGGATAATAGAAAATTCTAATAAATTTCACATTAAATTTTTAATCAATATATTTTTTTATAAAAAGTCATATTATTAGTAAACAATATTTAAAGATAATAACTATTATGTATTTTTAAATTTATGTATTATAACAATTTAAGCAATAACTGTTTAACTTAATTTATGTTAATTATTACTTTACTAATTTAATTTTAATATATTAATACAATATAAATTATTTAATACATTTCTAAAGATCTTGTCTATTATATAAAAAATAATATATAAAAAATAAAATTATCATTGAATTATCAATATTTAATCAATAAATATAATATCTGATAATCTGAATATCTCAAATACAATTGTTTTTTTATAAAGATATACTATATCTAAAATAAATATTAATTGTTTTAACTGTTTAACTTGTATTTATCAAATTACATAAATTAATGAATACTAATTATGAATATAATTTGAATTGTAAATAAATATTAAATAAATATAATGTATATACTATCTAATTTATAAAATTAACAAATTAATGTTTATTTTAAAAAACAAGTAAGATCAATAATACAATTATTAGATGATAATTATAAATTTTGGCAAACTATTACAAACATTAAAACTAAAAACATTTATTACAATAATAAAAAAAACAAATAATAATGATAATAAAGATAAAATATACAATGCTAAACTTACTGTAATAGTCATCAAAAAAATTATTATTTACATAAAACAATTTAAATTTATTATTAATAATATATCTAAAAAAACAATTGTTTTTTATAAATATATATTATATCAAAATAAATATTAATTGTTTTTACTGTTTAACTTGTATTTATCAAATTACATAAGTCATCGAATGCTAATTATGAATATAATTTTAATTGTAAATAAATTTAAAATAAATTGTGACGGGTCTTGAGTTGATCGATCCGTTTAGAAGCCAATATGTAGAGTTGACTCCGAGAGATGAGTGATGTTAGGCCGTCTAACGATACGATGAGTGTCCGATGAAATAGTTACACACACATATGTATATGAATAAATACTTTATTATTATTATATGGGAAATACAGAGTACCGAGTACTGTTGGTCCGACACGGTCAACAGTACATAGGATAGACTGTCTAGTGTTACAGTATATTGTGTACTATTGATACCTCTGTGAGTACATTACATAGTACTAATGTACTATGTGTTACTCGTGAGGGGCAGTACTACATACTGTATCGGCATACTGAGCCATAGGGGAGCTAGAGGGGTGGAGTGACTTCAGCCGGTAGCAGACTCACTACCTAATTAGGTTCTTAATTCCTAACTGAAGTCCAGAACTCATCTGAAGATACCACTGATGGTATGCTACTTATATACAAGCGGCGGAGTCCACTAATTAGATAGGTGTTCGGGTATAATTGTTCTGAGGGGCTGCTTCAGAGGGGGTCGGAATCAATTGCAGTGTCAGTAAAATATATACTGTTTTATACGGTAATTTTCGAAAGGTAATTAACTTTTCCCCTATTTTCTATGTTATGAGCCAATCAGAAAGTAATAGTATGTGAATTGGAAAGTGATTTATTACTCTATAAACTTTAGACCAATCAGAGAAAAGTAAAACTAAAACTTAGCAAAAAGTTAAGAAAACATTAATAACTTCTTAATTAGTTGAGCTAATGAGCTAAGATTCAAAAGTATTAAAGAGGACATTTTAAAAGACTAAAAATAATAATTTGTTTCATATTTACTAATTTATTTAATTTAAATAAATTAGTTTAAAATTCTAAACTCAAGGGAGACGCGAACTCGGGTATTACGCTTCACTATGTGAAACGCTAACCACTAAGCCAGTGAGGTAATGTTAATCAATAGTTGAATAAATAGTGTTTTCTATTTACTAAGTGATGCTCTGGATGAGTTGCTATGGGTAACGGGAAGACTAGTGCTTTGCTATATAATACTATATAGCAATGCTATATAGACAGTCAGTCCTTTACATTAAATATTGATTATATACAAATACATTGAATATAATATTAAATAGAATAAATATGTTATAATATAAATAATTATTAATTAATGGTATTAATTAGTGATTCATCACAAAATATTATTTAAAATGAAAATTTATAAAATTAGCAAATTAATGTTTATTTTTTAAAAAAACAAGTAAGATAATAATTCAATTATTTTTAATTATAATTTTTAGTTTAATATAATAATCTATAAGCATAAATAGTTTTATTTTTAAAAACTTATATTATATTTTCTTTCAAACACTATAAACTATTAAAATTTTGAACATTAAAATATAATTTTATATATTATAATACATTAATTAGGAAAATAATTTAATTGGTATTTTAGTTTATAACTTTATTAGTTTATTAATTAATTTATGATAAAACAGTTGTATTTAAATTATTAAATAAAGTAATTTGTATGACTTGTTTGCACAGTAGTTGACCGACGCCGCAGTAAATATGATAAATAAAAACTGTATCAAACAGACAATTAAACCATAGATTAAAATTAGATTTAGTATAAAATCAAATCCATTAAATAATACGGTATTCAAAAAAATAACAATTAGAGATCCAAAAATCATCCAAACATATAGCAAAAACTTTGACCAATAGGTTTGGTTATAATCGGAGATTTCTGCACACAATTTGTCCATCAGTTTTAAGTTATTTAATAATACTTTATAAGCATTTCGGTGTCGGGATATTTGTACAAATTTATTGTAGATTATMTGCATTTTATACTTCAAATAGCGACACATTATGTAAAAGTATATAACCTGATAGAGTATATGACTATARAAATATTTACAGAATACAGTTATATAGCAGGCATTGGGTAAACCATATAATAAGACATACATAAGAGTCAACTTATGGCTATAGGTTATCAAAACCAACAAAAAGGTAGCAAATGATAGAACAAAATCAATGTTAAACTGACATAAACTACACAATCGGGTCATCAATTTAATCAGTTTTAATATCTTTTGAAAATCGGTTAAACCAACAGTTTTGGGTTTTATCAACAAACCGGACATCATTTGAAAGATACGCATAAATGTCGGTTCAATACCACACTTGTAGTTATAGTAATAGGTTAGTTGAGGTAATAGTAACAACAGTGAAACCAATACTAATATCGTATCAATTAGTTTATGTATATCTAGAAAATAGCCGAAATCACCCAACAGTGCAAACATTTTCCAATTTGTTTCATCGATAAAAAACAGTGATATTATGCGTTCAAACAAAAATATAATACAAACGGTAAATATGAGAACCGGTCTATAAAACCAGTGTCTAATGGGATAAGAATCGTCAATCCGATGATGACTTAAACCGATTCTATATAAATGATAGGCCGACCACTTATAGGCCATATTAATAGATAATAACTTTGATGTATTAAAATTATTCATTTTTAAAGCTTTATCTACTAATTGTTTTAATTAATTTTATTAATTTGTTTATTAAAATCAAATTCTTTATAAAAATACTTTATGTCAATAAAATCTGACAATAAACTAATATATTATATGAAATAATATTTTTAATATTTATTAATTATTTTGAGTATAACTAAATGATTTATTATAATGATTATTTTAGATTATCTAGAAAATAGGCGCAAATCATCCAACAGTGCAAACAATTGCCAATTTGTTTCATCGATAATAAACAAATTGATATAATGCGGTCAAACAATTATATCATACAAATTGTTATATATAAGTAACGGGTCTAAAAAAAATCATTGTCTAAATAGGAGATACCAATCGGCAATCAGATGATGACTTAAACCGACAAAAAAAATAATTTTGAAGTATTTAATGTATTCATTTTAGAAATTAATTTTTAATTTTATTCAACTAATATTTCACAATATATAAATAATACACATAATTTAAACTAAAAAAATAATTGACAAAATAACAAGTAATAATATAAAATAAAATAATTTATCGATTAGCAATAATGATAAAATTATTGACATATATTTTAATATATATAATGTGTTTTTGATAACAATAATAATGATGATGTTTTTATATTATTTTTAAAAAAATAATAAATAAATAAATAATTATAAAAACTAATGTAATTTTGAATTTTGAAATAAAATTTTAATAAAATATTACATGTGTTGACAATTTATAATGAAAAACTTATTTAATGATAGTAATTGATAATATTAAAAAAAACTACTAATATATAAATACAATATAAATAGTATAATGCATTTATTTAGTATATTATGATATTTATATAATTAATATTATCACAAAAATAATTGAGATACAAATAATTTACAAACTATTATATACTATTAAATATAATATCATAATAATATTATTATTATTAATTTATAACTTTTGTGAAGTCAATTAATAAGTTATAGAAATAAATTAGTATTATTATAAAATATAATTTGAATATCATTTGAAAGATACGCATAAATGTCGGTTCAATACCGCACTTGTAGTTATAGTAATCGGTTAGTTGAGGTAATAGTAACAACAATTTTTTAAAAAGTTATATTATTTTCTATCAAACATTTATCACACTATTAAAATTTTGAAAATCAAAATATAATCTTATAAATTATAAAAATAAGTAATTAGTAAAATAATTTTACTGTCATATTAGTTATATTAAGAGTTAATTAACTTTTGATAAAACAATTAGATTTAAATTATTAAAAGCAATTATTTATATATTTTTTTTGTATGATTTGTTTGTCCATTAGTTGATAAAAAGCTGGAGTAAATATAAGAAATAAAAAGTCATCAAAAAGTAAATTAATTATTTAAAGTGTTAATTATTTAAACACTTTATAATTAGACAAATAATTTAGATATTTATAGTTTAATTAAGTTTATTTGATTACATCATTAGTTTATTGAAATATTTAGTTTATAAATACAGTAAATGTTTTTTTTAAATTTTTTTAATACATTTTTTATGTAAAATAATTATGAATAAATATTTTGTCAAATCAAAACAAAAATAAATACACAATATATAAAAGTAATATATATAATAAATACCATAATATTTTTTTCAACAAATTATTAACATTTATAATAATTTTATTGAAAAATTTTAATATTAGTTATTAAGAGTTAATTAACTTATGATAAAACAGTTATATTTATATTATTAAAAAGCAATTATTAAATAATTTGTATGACTTGTTTGCACAGTTGTTGACCGACGCCGCAGTAAATATGATAAATAAAAACGGTATCAAACATACAATCAAAGCATAGATTATAATAAGATTTGGTATAAAATCCAATCCACTAAATAATACGGTACTCAAAATAATAACAATAATCGATCCAAAAATYGTCCAAAAATATAGCAAAAACTTTGACCAATAAGTTTGGTTATAATCGGAGATTTCGGTACACAAATTGTCCATTAATTTTATGTTATTTAATAATACTTTATAAGCATTTCGGTGTCGGGATATGTGTASCAATTYATAGTAAATTATATACATTTTATACTTCAAATATCGACACATTATGTAAAAGTAGATCACCTGATAAACTATATGACTATAGATATATTTGCCGAATACAACWAAATAGCAGGCATTGGGTAAACCATATAATAAGACATACATAAGAGACATGTTATTGMTATAAGTTATCAAAATCATCGAAAAAGTGAGAAAWGGTATAAYAAAATCAATGTTAAACTGACAAAAACAACACAATCGGGTCATCAATTTAATCAGTTTTAATATCTTCTGAGAATCAGTTAAACCAATACTTTTGGGTGTTATCAACAAACCGGACATCATTTGAAAGAAACGCATAAATGTCGGTTCATTACCACACTTGTAGTTATAGTAATAGGTTAGTTGAGGTAATAAAAACAACAGTATAAGCAATATTGATAACGTATCAATTATTTTACGTATATCTAGAAAATAGCCGTAATCACCAATTAGTGCAAAAATTTGCCAATTTGTCTCATCGATGACAAACAGTGATAGTATGCGTTCAAACAAATATATGTTACAAACGATAAATATGAGAACCGGTCTATAAAACCAGTGTCTAATGGGATAACAATCTGCAAACCGATGATGACTTAAACCGATTCTATATAAATGATAGGCCGACCACTTGTAGGTCATATTAATAGGTAATAACTTTGATGTATTAAAATTACTCATTTTTTTAATTAGAATCAAATTGTTTATAATAATATTTTGTCTTAACTAGTATAGTAGTATAACATTAAATAAAATATTTTTTAAATATTAAATAGTGCAATGATACTATARTTTTTAATATTATAAATAGTTTTTATAGCATATWATTTTTAAAAAAATATTTTTCTTATTGTATTTTAATTTAAACCATTAAATTATGTTTACTTATATTGATTATTATAATTATAATAATTTAWATATCCATAATAATAATAATAATATTTAWTATWTGTTTTATTTGTATAAATWATATTATCTTTTTCTGATGCTTTTACTTATATGTAATAATTATTTTATAAATGCAARTAATTATAGGTATTATATTATAGTTAATTTTTGTTTTGTTTATCATTTTTACAAAAATTATTTTGTCAGAAACATTTAAATTTTATTGTGTAATACACTTTTACACACTTTATTTTATATAAAATATAAAATAATATATAAGAAATAAAATTATCATTAAATCATCAATATTTAATAGATCAATATAATACCTGATAATTTATTTAAAAATAAATAAAATAAGCATAAATATTTTTTTATTTCAAACACTATTTTGAAAATTAAAATATCTTATAAATTATTAAACAGTAACTAGTAAAATATTTTAATTGTTGATTAAAAGTTAATTAACAAATTTATAATAAAACAGTTATATTTAAATTATTAAAAAACAATTATTAAATAATTTGTATGAATTGTTTGCCCAGTAGTTGACCGACGCCGCAGTAAATATGATAAATAAAAACGGTATCAAACATACAATTAAACCATATATTAAAATTAAGTTTGGTATAAAATCCAATCCACTAAATATAACAGTATTCAACAAAATAACAATTACTGATCCAAAAATCATCCAAACATATAGCAAAAACTTTGACCAATAAGTTTGGTTATAATCGGAGATTTCGGCACACAAATTGTCCATCAATTTTAAGTTATTTAATAATACTTTATAAGTATTTCGGTGTCGGGATATGTGTTCAAATTTATTGTAGATTATATGCATTTTATACTTCAAATAGCGACACATTATGTAAAAGTAGATCACCTGATAAACTATATGACTATAGAAATATTTACCCAWTACTATTAAGTAGCAGGCATTGGGTAAACCATATAATAAAACAWACATAATTGTCAACTTATGGCTATAAGTTATCAAAATCATTGAAAAAGTAACAAATGGTATAATAAAATCATTGTTAAACTGACAAAAACTACACAATCGGGTCATCAATTTAATCAATTTTAATATCTTCTGAGAATCAGTTAAACCAATACTTTTGGGTGTTATCAACAAACCGGACATCATTTGAAAGATACGCATAAATGTCGGTTCAATACCGCATTTGTAGTTATAGTAATAGGTTAGTTGCGGTAATAGTAACAACAGTATAAGCAATACTGATAACGTATCAATTAGTTTACGTATATCTAGAAAATAGCCGAAATCACCCAACAGTGCAAACATCTGCCAATTTGTCTCATCGATGACAAACAGTGATAGTATGCGTTCAAACAAATATATAATACAAACGGTAATTATGAGAACCGGTCTATAAAAACAGTCTCTAATGTGATAACAATCATCAATCCGATGATGACTTAAACCGATTCTATATAAATGATAGGCCGACCACTTATAGGCCATATTAATAGATAATAACTTTGATGTATTAAAATTATTCATTTTTAAAGCTTTATCTACTAATTGTTTTAATTAATTTTATTAATTTGTTTATTAAAATCAAATTCTTTATAAAAATACTTTATGTCAATAAAATCTGACAATAAACTAATATAATATAATAAACTAATATAACAACAATGAAATTAATACTAATATCGTATCCAATAATGTCGTATCTAGAAAATAGGCGAAATCACCCATTAGTGCAAACATCTGCCAATTTGTCTCATTGATGACAAACAGTGATAGTATGCGTTCAAACAAATATATGATACAAACGATAAATATGAGAACCGGTCTATAAAACCAGTGTCTAATGGGATAACAATCGTCAATCCGATGATGACTTAAACCGATTCTATATAAATGATAGGCCGACCACTTATAGGCCATTTTAATAGGTAATAACTTTGATGTATTAAAATTACTCATTTTAATAATAATTCTAATCAATAATTAAATTTGATATTTTATTATTAGAATCAAATTGTTTATAAAAAATAGTATAGTAGTATAATATTAAATCAAATATTTTTTTAAATATTAAGTATTGCAACTATACTATAATATACTATAGTATTTAATATTATAAATTGTTTTTATGATTATTTGATAATAACGTAATCAAAATAAATTTAGTATTTTTATAAAAGTAATTTAACTTTATTTAAGAATATTTTGCATATTATTATTTAATAAAATAATTATTATTTTAATTTAATTTAAACAACTAAATTATATTTACATATATTTATTATTATAATTATAATATTAATAATTTAAAAATCCATAATAATAATATTTTTTATTTGTTTTATTTGTATAAATTATTATATTCTACATTTAATTATTAATCGTTTTTTTTGTTTAACTTTTATTTATCAAATTACATAAGTTAACAAAAGCTAATTATGAAAAATAATTTTAATTGTAAATAAATTTTAAATAAATATAATGTATTATCTATCTAATTTATAAAATTTACAAATTAATGTTTATTTTTTATAATAAACAATTAAGACAATAATACAATTATTAGATGATAATCATAAATTTTGGCAAACAATTATAGACTTATAAAATAAAAATTATAATTATTTGAAAAAAAACATTTATTACAATAAAAAATAAACTTATAAGTACTTACAGAAATAAATATCAAAAAATATTAATTACATAAAATATATTTATTTTTTTTTAAAAAACAATTTTATCGACTATTTAAATTTATTATTAATAATTTAATAGTATATTGTACAAATGATATTTAATTAGAGTAATGTAATAATCTATAAGCATAAACAATTAAGACATTAAAACAATTGGCAATCAGATGACTTAAAAGCCATATATATATTAAAAGCAATTATTAAATAATTTGTATGACTTGTTTGCACAGTAGTTGACCGACGCTGCAGTAAATATGATAAATAAAAACTGTATCAAACATATAATTAAACCATAGATTATAATTAGATTTGATATAAAATCCAATGCATTAAATAATACGGTATTCAATATAATAACAATAATAAATCCAAAAATCATCCAAACGTATAGCAAAAACTTTGACCAATAGGTTTGGTTATAGTCGGAGATTTCGGCACACAATTTGTTCATCAGTTTTAAGTTAATTACTAATACTTTATAAGTATTTCGGTGTCGGGATATGTGTACCAATTTATTGTAGATTATATGCATTTTATACTTCAAATAGCGACACATTATGTAAAAGTAGATCACCTGATAAAGTATATGACTATAGAAATATTTACCGAATATAACTAAATAGCAGGCATTGGGTAAACCATATAATAGGACATTCATAAGAGATAATTTATGGCTATAGGTTATCAAAATAATCAAAAAAGTAAAAATTGGTACAACAAAATCAATGTTAAACTGACAAAAACTACACAATCGGGTCATCAATTTAATTAGTTTTAATATCATTTGAGAATCAATTAAACCAATACGTTTGGGTGTTATCAACAAACCGGACATCATTTGAAAGACTCGCATAAATTTCGGTACAATACCACACTTGTAGTTATAATAATAGGTTAGTTGCGGTAATAGTAACAACAGTGTAGTCAATATTGCTATTGTATCAATTAGTGTACGTATATCTAAAAAATAGGCGAAATCTCCCAAAAGTGCAAACATTTGCCAATTTGTCTCATCAATGATAAACAGTGATAGTATGCGTTCAATCAAATATATTATACAAACGGTTAATATGAGAACCGGTCTATAAAACCAGTGTCTAATGGGATAACAATCGTCAATCCGATGATGACTTAAACCGATTCTATATAAATGATAGGCCGACCACTTATAGGCCATATTAATAGGTAATAACTTTGATGTATTAAAATTATGCATTTTTTATTTAATTAAACTTTATCTGCTAATTATTTTTATTAATTTGTTTTTTAGAATCAAACTTTTAAGTGACAATAATATCTAGAATTAAACTAACATAATATTAAATATTATATTATTAGAAATATTAAGTAATGTTTTTAATATATATTTTTTATTTTTAGTATAGTAAGTAAACTAATAGCAGCTATAATATTAAAAATTATAATTAGTATTTATGTTTATTTTTATAGTATTGTTGTAAAAATAAAATATAATTAATATTGATTATAAATAGTAATTTTACTTTATTTAAGATTATTGCATATTAATATTTTTATATTTAAAAAAAATATTATTAACTATTTAAATTAAAACAACTTAAATTAAGTTTATTTCTATTTGTTATTATAATTAATTTGTTATTTAGATTTTATTTGTTTTATAAAATTTTTCATAAATAATAATAAGATATTTTTAAGTTATAGTAATATAAATATTAATAATTTAATTATATTAAGTAATGTTTTTAATAGTTATTATTTATTTTGAGTAGTAAACTAATAGCAACTATAATATTTAACATTTTTTTCATAATTATATTATAATAATCTTATTAAAATATAATATAATTAGTATTATTATAAAAAAAATTCAATACTATTTCATATTAATATTCTTTAAAAATAATTTTCTAAAATAATAATTTTTTAACTAAATTTATATTATTATATAAATTATATATATTATATATTAAACTTAAAAAAACAATAATAATTTTGAAAAATAAAATTTTACTAAAATATTACATATGCTGACATTTTATAATGAAAAACTTATTTAATGATATTAATGGATACTATTAAAAAATCTAATAATTATATATAAATACAATATAAATAGTGTAATACATTTATTTTGTATATTATGATATATACAGTATATAAATATATATATACATACAGTATAGTATATATATATATATATATATTATATATATAATATTATCACAAAAATAACAAAACTAAAAATAATTTACAGACAAACAATTATAGACTAACAAATACAATATATAATAATAATATTAATAATTTTAAGTTATAACGCTTATGAAGTCAATTAATTTTGTTTTTACATAATACTTATTAAAACAATAATTGTTTAATAGTTTGTATAATTTGTTTGCAAAATAATTGACTGACGCCGCTGTAAATATAATAAATAAAAACGGTATCAAACATGCGATTAGACTATAGATTAATATTAATTTTTGTATAAAAATCAATTCAATAAACAATATTGTATTCAACAAAATAACAATAACTGATCCGAAAAGCAGCCAAACGTATAACAAATACTTTGACCAATAGGTTTGGTTATAGTCAGCAATTTCAACACACAATTTGTCCATCAGTTTTAAGTTATTTAATAATACTTTATGGCTGTTTCGGTGTCGGGATATTTGTCCCAATTTATTGTAGATTATATGCATTTTATATACCAAATAGCGGGACAATATATAAAAATAGATCACCTGATAAACTACTATACTATATAAATATTTACTGAATACACCAATAAGGCAGGCATTGGGTATACCATATAATAGGACATACATTGGTGACAATCTATGGAYATAAGATACCAATTGAATACATATGGCTACGATTGGTACAACAAAATCAGTGTTAAACTGACAAAAACWACACAATCGGGTCATCAGATTAATSAGTTTCAATAACTTTTGGWAATCAATTAGACCAACACTTTTAGGTGTCAACAAACCGGACATCACTTGAAAGATCAGCATAAATGTCGGTTCAATGCCGTACTTGTAGTTATAGTAATAGATTAGTTGTTGTAAAAATATCATTAGTATTAACAATATTATTGGTRTATCGATTAGGTTAAGAGCGCCGAAAAAATAGCCAAAATCACCCAACAGTGCAAACATTTGCCAATTAGTCTCATCGATAACAAACAGTGCGATTAGACGTTGAAATAAATATATGATACAAACGGTTAATATGAGAACCGGTCTATAAAACCAGTGTCTAATGGGATAACAATCTGCAATCCGATGATGACTTAAACCTATTCTATATAAATGATAGGCCGACCACTTGTATGTCATATTTATTGGTAATAATTTTGATGAATCAAATTTTTTCATTTTGTTTATTAATGTTGTAATGATATATATCTTTGATTTAATAATGAATTAAAATTTTATTATAGTATAAATAATAAATATTTAATAATATTGAACTATTATGTAGTTTATAAATCTATAAAATCTTAATATTATTATTCTACATAAATTGTTTGAATATTTAGAAAAATATTAAATTATTATAATATATTTATATGCTATATAATGTACTTAATATATTAGTGACTATAAAATTTTTATTTATAATCTAAATTACCACATATAGTTTATAATTATATATTTAATTAATTAATATTAATAATCTATARATATATACATTATATAGAAAGTTCATGGCTAAATAAATTGTAAAWRTAAATTATAAATTMAGTTAATTAATACTATATATGAATTCTAATTAATATAGTATTTTTTATAGCTATTTTTTAGATCATAATTATATAAATTATTAATTAACATAAATTTATAAAACATATATAAAGTTAATTACAATCACAAGTATTAATTATTAGCTAAAAACAATTTATCTAAAAATATAACTATAAATAATCTAACAATATTAAAAATTAATGATTTAACTGATGTTTTATTTATTTTCTATTATGTTATATTAAATTAAATTTATATTATATAATAAAATTAAATATAAAAATATATATTATATAAATAATTAATATATTTACAGTACAATTATACGTTCCAAAAATTATTATTATTAATAAAAAGTTTACATAAATTTATTACTATATTTATATTTGTATTTTATTTTAAAATATTTGTTTAAATATTACTTATAAATTTCTATCKAGTATTTAAATATATAACTATAAATAATATAATCTATAATATAAAAATAATTACTTAATTAATGTTTTATTTATTTTCTATTATGCTATTAAATTAGTTAATAATTATATTAAAGCTGCTAATATATATTAATTTAATTTATATTAATTGATAAATCTGAAAATTCTCTCTCTCTCTCTCTCTCTCTCTCTCTCTCTCTCTCTCTCTCTCTCTCTCTCTACTTTACTCAGTAATAAATATAATAAATTAGCATTTCATATAAGTTCAAATATTAATATAATAAGATTAAATATAAAATACAGTATTTATTTAATATATATATATTATATAAAGAATAAATTGATACATAAAAGTCTACTAATTATTGTTTTTTTTCTTTAATAAACTATTTTATCAAAAATGTTTTGTTAGCTATTATTATGTTAATCTATTGGCAAACAATGAATGCCGACAACGATAATAATAATAATAATAAAGACATTTATTGGCAATAACATCATATACAGGATTTTTATCATTATTATTATTATATTGAGATAAAGTATAATTAAGTTTTTTATAATAACATATTATAATAAGATAATAGACAATAATTTTGTAAATTATATTTTATGTTAATTTTTATTTATTTTTTATTTTAACTTATAATAATGATAATAATAATGATAATAATAATAATGTCTAGCAAACAATAATCGTAAGCAATGTTATTATTATTATTAACATTACTATATATTATCACAAATTATTTCTATAAATATATTTTAAATTATTTATATATTTAACTAATAAAAAATATCAACTAATTATTATTTTATTATTTTAGAAATCTCTTGTTAAACAGTAATAGTAAATAATAATAATAATTTTTTTAGTTAATAATTTATAAATACTTCATAGTTTGTAAATAAATATTATACTTTTTTTAATTAAATAATGATAATATTTATATAAAAATATATTACATGCAATTATAAATAATTATTAATTTACTAATTATTAAAGTTTTTTTTAAATAAATTGTTTTTTAGCTTTTATTACAAAATATTATACAATGAAGAAATAATAACAATGATAATATATATATATATATATATATAAAAATTTGAATTTTAAGATAATATATGATATATAACTATCTAACTATTCAATATCAAAAAATAAATTTATAATTCTTACTATAATTATTCTTTTAAAATTATAAAATTAAAAAACTATTAAATTTTAAAAATACATAACTATTATATAACTATATATATATATATATATATATATTTTATATATATATATACGTTTATCAATCTGTTATAATAAAAACTATTGTCGACACATAATAATCATTTTATAGATAAATATGAAAACAAAAAACTACAATTATAAGTATTAAAAAAATACTATGAATTAATGTCATAATTATTAATTATATAGTTTCTTTAGAATATACTGTATATAAACTAAATATAAATAGAATTTTTTTTGGTATCTTTTTGGTAATTTAAAAAAAACTTAATTTATTAAATAAACTATTTGTCTATTTGTAATAATGTTATCTATTATGGTTATAAGCCTAGGAAATGTCTAGCAAACAGTAATCGTAAGTAATTTTATTCTCATTATTATTAACTTGTTATATAAACTATTATTATTATTTTTTTATTTTATAATCATAATTACAGTATTTTTAAATATTACTAGTTTAACCCGCGCAACATGTATAGCCGTGCAATTCTTTTACTAATTTTATTATATTCATCATAAGTAATTTTAATGAGACTTAATTTGTTTAAACAACTACTACATAACCTAATGTAACAAAACTACTGAACCAATACACATTAATTCGACTAAACTTTTGAGAAATTTTAGTTTTTATATATATTTAAATAATTTTAATAAAAATTGAAAATTTAATCATTTTTCCGAAAAAAATTTGCATTTGAGAAAATTTTACAAAAATTTACGACAATTACTTGACATCAAAGTTCATGGATATAATATAGCAAAATTGAGTAACACAACATCAGCCTACCTGTCCCTAAAATCTACCTGAGCTCAATAATTATTTAAAATTTCTCATAGAAATAACATTAATTTAATAAAAATTGAAAATTTTAACACAAATTGAAAATTTTTGTATTTGATTTAACATTATTATTTAAAATAAAATTTAAAATATATGTTTACTTACTTTTTTAATTTGAGACTCATATAATATAGCCAAATGTAATTCCACAATACCTGCATACCTGTCCTCAAAATCTACCTGACCTCAATAATCATTTAAAATTTCCCATAGAAATAACATTGCTTTAAATTAAAATTGAAAATATAACAATATATTTTTAGCTTTGAATTAAAAAATGGTTGTTGAGGAAGTGTGCACACATACAAACAAACAAACAAACAAACAGACAAAACAATTATATTAAATTATAGATTATAGATTAAATATCTAACTAATAAAAATCTTTGTAATTATTGTTTTTTTTCTTTAATAACATATTTTGTTAGCTATTATTACGTTAATCGATTGGCAAACAATATATGCCGACAACGATAATATTAATAAAGACATTTGACATCATATATAATATATATATATAAATATATATATATAACTTTATTTATTGTATTTATTATACGAATTTATAATGTCAAAAAAATTATTAATTGCAAAATAAAAATCAAATTAATATAACATAATAATTGAATTTTGTATTTGTAAAAATTTTGTATTATTGCTATATATACATATTTATAATGTATATATATATATATATATATATATAAACAGGGATATATATATATTTAATAACTTGTAATAAATATTTTAATAATTTTAGTATTAATATTATATGTATGTTAGTCACTTTGTGAAAAATTTATATTAATTAATGTTGCATTAATAGCTATTTCTCGAGACATAAAATAATAATAATTTTATAGATATTAAAAATTAAAAATCATCAGTTCTGCATTTAAACATAAAAACATATAATAAAACTATAAAAAAAATCCGGTATTTCAAAGGTAAGGGTTTTTTATTGCTAATAATGTTTTTGTTGTTTCTCTCTCACACTCTCCCATTTGTTATAAAAAAAAATAAAATACTTGAATTTAATTAATTATTGCATTATTAAAAAATAAATAGATAATTTTTAATTAACAGTTAAATAATTTAACAATAAAATAATAAAAAAATTAATTGTCGAACGATATATTTATTACTATAATATAAAAATGTTTCTTATTGAGCTATATATATATATAGAGAGAGAAGAGAGAGAGAGAGAGAGAGAGAAAGAGAGATAATAAGTTAAATAAATAATAAAATATACATTTATTTCAACAGTTTTTATAAAGTATAATTAAAAAAATCATTACCATTTTAAGATAAAAAGCAAGAAAATATAAAAGTAAAAATTAATGATATGTTCAATCAACAATAACAGCCTTTTTAATACAGTTTACTAAAATTATCTTATTATGTTAAACATTAAATTAAATATAACTTAACAATTTTTTTTAAATATGTCCAGCAGATGCTGTCAATCATTATCGTGTAATACATCATTTTTAACCTACAATGAAATCTCCAATAAGTTAATCAGTGGCGATGCTATTGAAATTAAAAGAGATTGGATTAGACACTATGTATTATTTGAAAAGAAAGACAGTTCGGGTAATTGTTGGTGTTATCACGTTTCGGAATTAAACGGTATTTATAGGATTCTGTACCATCCGTTAGATGTAATATTAGCCGATAACGGAACGCCAGAGCCATCGTTATGTCGGATCAATAATCAG
Organism: Oppia nitens; assembly: GCF_028296485.1. Lineage (NCBI taxonomy): Eukaryota > Metazoa > Arthropoda > Arachnida > Sarcoptiformes > Oppiidae > Oppia > Oppia nitens. The sequence continues at coordinate 245,996 of NW_026533209.1, forward strand.
GAGTCAATTGCAGCAATTGTTACTAAATTTATGAAAATTTCCGAAAGAGATATTCCAAACATTAACGATATGTTTGAGGAATTAAGTCATAGGAAAGACGAAATTGTTGCGTATAATCCATTAGTAATTATAATAATAATTATTATTATTATTAAATATTTTTATATTTAGAATTGAGTTTTTAAATAGAATAGAATTTTTTAAAAATAATTTAAAATTTAAAACTAAATTTAAAACTATGTTTGTTTTTATTTAAATTTAAATTTAAATTTATAATTATAATATATTTATATAACTTATTATTCTAATAATTTATATAGTATTATTACATTATATTTTTTATTTTTAATTACAAATGTAATAAATTAATAGACAAGCAATTGTGAACATTATGTTTATCATTGGAAATATGGTATCGGTTGGTCAAAACAGGGCACTATAGGTTTGGCCGGCATATTAACCGCAGTTTCGGCTGTTACAGTTGTTGCTTATAAGTTAGGGTTACATAAATATGTGGCAAAAGTCATACTTAAAAAACTGCTTTTAAAAGTAGTTTCGCTCAATCCTAAAATTATGATAACAATTCTGGCTATTGAAGGCATCAGTTTTACTATTTTATATTATCAACGATATAGACAACAATATTTACGACAATAATTAGTAAGTATTGCATATAGTAATATTAATTTTACTATTGTAATTATTTTTTATACTATAATAGGATTTTTAAAAAAAAGTTAGGTTAGGTTTCTAAACACATATTTTGAATGTTAGTTAATTTACATTATATTAATGAACTAATAAAATTTAATTTTAGTTTTAAGTCAGATATTTTTTGTTTTACTACAAATTATTTATCTTTAACTGAATATCATGTCAACCAATATTAGATAAAAATTGGTTGTACTTTTGTTATCAAGTTATTATGGGATTATTATTATTAAAAGTACATGTTATCTTATTTTTTAACTATTAAATATAAATAAAAATATTTTACTAAATAATTATTGATTTTACCAAATGTTATACTCAATAATTGTATTTTTGATTTATTTTTTCTTTAAATTAGGTAACAATTGGCGATAGAATTTGATAGTAATGGTAATAATTATAATAATAATAATCTATACATTTATACAGTACATAATGCTATTAATTAATATATACTATAATATAATATAATATTATATATAAAGTATTATAAATAACCATGATAAATGTAAATGTCAATAAAAATAATAACAATAATTCAACTGAAAAAATATTAATTCTAATTAACAAAGAATTTATAGAAAAATATTTTAAATAATTATATAATACTTTATAATTAATCTTAAATTTTTAATATTATACTTATATTCTTTGTTATTCTATAAAAAAAATAACTAAATAAAAAATAAATATGTATTTGTAGTTTTAACATATTAGTTTAATAAACTAATATAATTATTTATATTAAAATAATATTTATTAAAAATTCTAAGAAACCTATATAATGATTTTGATAACTCTAATTAATACGGTTATAATAATAATATAATAATAAAACTGTAATAATAATACTGTAATAATAATAAAACAATAATAATAATAATAAAAATGTAGTAATAATGCTATAAAAATAATAATCTCTTGTAGTGGCTACGGTGCTGGTATTAGTGATAACAATTGTTGAATATTCGCCTAAAACCATATTTTTGAATTTAAAAATAAACAAATATTTTAATTTAGTTTATTATTCATAACTAGTAAATCCGGTATTATATTTGAAAGTTAACTTTTTTCATAACTAATATTGTTTATTATTCTCTCTCTCTCTCTCTCTCTTTCTCTCTTTATCTCTATCTCTCTCTCATTCTCTCTCCTATTCTTTATCTCTCTCTCTCTTTCTTTCTTTCTTACTTTCACTTCAAATAAAATGTAATAATTTAATTTAAGAATTTTTACATTACTAAAAATATAAAATAGATAATTTTAATTGACATATAAACAATTAAACAAAAAAAACTAAATAATATTTAATTTTATTATTTTTTATAAAAAAGATTATTATTAATTTATATTCCTTTTTTAATTACATTTAGTTAACAATTTAATAACTTTAATTATTACTAGTGAAATAATATTTCTAGTTTATATGATATAAATATAACATAAATCAAATCATTTTATTTAAAAATAATTTATAATTATTTTAAATAAATAATATTTTTCATTATCATTATGTGATAATCTATATTAATTATAGTTGCAATTATAGCAATTATAATAATCTAGCAGACAGTAATCGTAAGCAATGTTATTATTATTAACTTTTATATTATCACAATTTATTTCTATATTTTGTAGTATTTATATATTTAACTAATAAAAAAATATCAACTAATTATTGTTTTATTATTTCAGAAATCTCTAGTTAAACAGTTATAGTAAATAATAATATTTTTTTAGTTAATAATTTATAAATACTTCATAGTTTGTATGTTTATATTTTTTTACTAAACAATAATTTAATATTTATGTAAAAAATTTTTATTTAAAAGATTTTATTGCAATAATTGATTTATTAACAAGATATCTTTACTTTATATTTCATATTTTTAATTTAATTTATTTTTTTTACTTTAACACTTTTACTTTTAATTTAACAATTATTATTCTAGTAGTGAAATAATATATGAAATATATATATATATATATTAATATTTAAAATAAATAACTATATAAATACTATTTAATAAATTAATGAATAAAAAAACATGAATTTAAAATTGCAATTAACTCAAAAAAAATTAATTTATTATTTTTACTATAAAAAATAATATTCTTCATAATTATAAAATAAAAACCTTTTATTAAATTTCAAAAATAAGTTACAAATAAATGTAACTATTATTTAGTATAAATTATAATTTATAATTTATATATATATGTTTATCATTGTTTTTTATAATAACTATTGTCTAGACATAATAATCATTTTATAGATAAATAGGAAAAAAGTGAGTGAGTGAGTGAGTGAGTGAGTGAGTGAGTGATTTGGAAAGTAATATATCTATATATATATATATATATATATATAATAAGTAAATAATTATTAAAGTATTATCAATAAAACAAAGTATAATAAAGCAAAAAGATAATATAAAAATTAATGATATATTTAAACAATAATAACAACCCTTTTTTATAATGCTTATCATATAATTTTTTTAAATTATTTTATACATTTATTTTTATATTTAATACACTACCTGAACTAAACTTATTAAAAAATAAAAAATTACTAAACTATAAATCTAGTGATTTGATTGAACACAACAATAAGTTATGAGATAATCTTTAAAAAAAATTATTGGTGTCAGTCATCCTAACATTTTTTATTTATTTTTTAGTTGATAAACATCTAAAATAATAATACTAAAGAAAAAATAAATTTATAATAATTAATTAGATATAAATATTTATTTTTGTATTCATATGTTTAACAAAAAAATAAGATAATTTTAATCAACAATTCAACTAATCAAACAAAAATAAATCAAACACAATATATATTATATATATATATATATATATATATATATATATATATATATATATATATATTATATATATATATATACAATATTATATATATTATAAAAAATTTTAATTAATTGTAACAAAACTATAATAAAAYTTAACAACAAAAAAAACTAATTTTTTAAAAAACATGTCAAAATATACAGTCAATCATTTTTGTGTAATACATCCTATTTAACCTACAATCAAATCATCAATAAGTTAAACAGTGGCGATGYTATTGAAATTCAAMGAATYGGTTATAAACACTATGTATTGTTTGAAATGACGGACAAATCGGGTAACTGTTGGTGTTATCAYGTTTCGGAATTAAACGGTATTTATMGGATACTGTATCAGCCATTRGATGAAATACTGGCCGATAACGGAACACCRGAGCCATCATTGTGTCGGATCAACAATCAGGAGACAATTGCMGCTATTGTTACGAAATTTATGAAAATTTCCGGAATAGATATTCCAAACATTAACAACATTTTCAATCAATTAAGTCATAGGAAAGACGAAATTGTTGCTTATAATACATTAGTAATTATACTAATAATACTAATAATTATTATTAATTTTTTTTACATTTATATAATATTTAGAATTGTAGTTAAGATAACTTTATTTTATAAATAATTTTTTATTTATAACTATGTTTGTTTTTATCATAACTTTATTTTCTAATCATCTATATATATATATTATTTTTTATATATATATTTTTTTAATTAAATATAATTGTTTTTTATTTAAAAAAAATCAATAGACAAGCAATTGTGAACATTATGTTTATCAATGGAAATATGGTATCGGTTGGTCAAAACAGGGAACTATAGGTTTGGCCGGCATATTAACTGCCGGTTCAATTGTTACAAGTGTTGCCTATAAGTTAGGGATACATAAGTTTGTGGCCAAAGTTATACTGAAAAAACTGGCTAAAGAAACGGCTTCATTGAATCCKGAAATTGTTATAACATATCTGGTTATTGAAGGCATCAGTTTTACAATTTTATTTTATCAACGATATAGACAACGATATTTAAGACAATAATTTTAATTAAGTAATACTAAATATAATAATAATGTAAATTACAATATATTGCATTTACTTTTATTATACTATAACTTTAACTAACTATACTATACTTTTATATTATATAATAGTATTTTTTTAAATATCGTTACAATTATTGGGTATAAATTAGGTTAGGTTTCTAAACATAGATTTTGAATGTTATTTTATATAAGCTATTCAATAATTGTATTAATAATTTCCATTATTTCAAKAAATTATTGTTAATTTAATTATATTATTAAACTATGAAAAATATAATTATAGTTTAGTCATATATTTTTATATTTTGCTACTTTTACTATTATTTTTTTACTAAATAACATGTCGACTAATATTAAGATAACAATTGATTGATAAGTACTGTAGTTATCTTATTATTACGGGATTAGATGGGAAATTAAAAATACATGTTATCTTATTTTATTTGTTAACAAACTAGATATATATAAATATATTTTTCTCAAATAATTATTGAATTTCACTAAATGTTATATTGAAATATTGCATTTTTGATTTATTATTTGTTTAAATTAGATATCAATTGGCGCTAAACTTTGATAGTAATGGCAATAATTATAATAAAAATAATAATGTATACATTTATAAATAATACTACATAATAGTATTAACTAATATATACTATAAGTATTAGTATATAATACATGATAAATTACTATGATAAATGTTAATTTCAATACAATAATGATTACAGTAATATTTCAGCTAAAATAAAATATTAATTCAAACTAGAAAAGTTTTTATAATAATTATATAATACAATTATCATAATTATTTTCACTAACAAAATGTTTATTATTCAAAAAAAATATATTGGGAAATAAGTTTTTTTTATACTTTTATATAATAAACAATTGTAGAATATTTTCACGAATTAGTATTTAAAGTATTTAAATATCATAATTGCAATTAAGATAATAAAATGTTTGTAGGAATCGGTTTGGGTATAGATTGGTTAACTGATTGTCGCCGACGCTATCTATTATAGCTATAGGCTTAAGAAATGTCTAGCAAACAGTAATCTTAAGCAATGTTTATTATGCTATGTTCGCCCAAATAGATAGAGGATTCAAAAAGAGATTTCAAAATCGATCCTCAATCCTGTTAGCTATTTAAATGTAAAATAAAGATTGTAATTAAGTGACGTCTATATATAAAATATTAATAAATAAATATATAAATTTAATAAAAACAAAATACATGTGTTTAAATTATAATACACATATAGCACTAGCATATAATCCACTTTATAGTATAGAAAATAAGGATTAAATTCAATCGTCAAATCTCGTTGAGTGGAAAAAAAGAGTGGACTAAAAGTGGACTAAAAATAAGCTAAAATAATCTACTTTCGCGAACATGCCATTAGTATTATTATTAACTTTATCGCATTTTTTATATAAATAAATTTAAAGCAAATTTAAATATCAAGCAAATAGAAAAAACAAAAATAACAATTAATTTATAATTATTACTATAAGAAAATAATATTCTTAAAAAGCGCTTTATTAAATTTTAAAAATAAATAATATAACTATTATTTTTTATTATAATAGCTATGTGTGTTTAAATTAATTTGTTATAATAATAATTATTGAGTGAATGAGAGAGAGATTAGTTAAATAAATAATGAAATATCAAATTATTTCAAAGATTAAGTAAAAGTATAATAGTTTAACTATAAAAAATATTATTACATATTACTTATAATGAAATAATTACTGAACTAAAATCTAGTGATTTGATTGAAATAAAACGATTAGGTTTTACACATTGGGTTTTCATTGAGTCATGTAATAATTTTAATATTTATTGGTGTCATAAACTAACATTTTTGGTTGATAAATATAATGATACTTGTAAACCATTTATAATGAAAGAACCGCTGTTTAAAATACTTGACAATAGTCTATGTCGCATTAACAATCAAGTTTGTTTAAAAAATTTTATCATGGAAAATAAAAATATTACAAAAAATTTATGCTGCTATAGCTTGGATACAATATTCAACATGCTTAATGCAAATACAGAAAAAACGATTCCCTATAGTGTTTTGGTAAATAAATATATAATAATATTGTCGAAAATACTATTGAAACACATTTGTAATATATTGATATAAGATTGATCGTATAAATAGTAAATTATCATTCTATTAATAATTACTATTAAAAATCTTAATTAAACCAAACTAATAATTTTTGTCTTTAATCTTTTAGTCATTCAATTGCGAATTCTGTGTAACTCTTTGGAAATATGGAATCGGATGGTCATCTCAAGTATTAGTTTATAATGTAAATTTGGTCGTTAAAATTCTTTATAATTCCATTCAACAATTATGTAAATTAAAAGAATTTATTTCAAAAATTATTAACATTTTTTAAAAACTTATAAAAATTAATATAGGTTAAAATTAAACAAAATGAATTAGCTCTATTATTACCAATTATAACATGGAGACAATTTTTGGATGATTTATACATGTATGACAACATAGATTGTGGCAAAAATAAAGGTAGTAGTAATGGTAGTAGTAGTAGTAGTAGTGACTGGCTGATCAAACTAAATAAATTTAAAAAACATAATTATTATTTAAATGATTATTATTTTTCATGTTTGCGTTTATAATGTATGAGTACATTGCTATACGTTGCCGATCGGTAGTCACAACCGGACCACTGACACAAATACGGCTTAACATTGTTGTGTACATTCAGATGAACCTTTAAACTGGCCGATACTTTGTAGTTATCATTTTTATAATAATAATAATAATAATAATAAATATTTATTTATATACATTTACTTTATTTTATTAGAAATAAATTATTAAATTTCAAAAATATCCGGTTTTGTATTTCAAAAAATAAAAACATATTTTATTAAATAGACTGTATTAGAAAAAAATTACTTATAAATACATCTATGAAATGCCATTTTTTCAATAGTTTTTACAAACAAAAAAAATGAAATTTAAAATCTAAATTATTATCAAAGGACAAAAATTATGTCGCAATTAATATTTCCGTCGTTTTATTGTGAAAATTCATTTGTCGGTTACGACCAAATTATCGGATCATCGCTGACCACTGGCGACTAGATTGAAATACAACGACAAAATCCGCTAATAAAACATTTTGTATTATTTAAATCGGTGGACGATTTGGGCAACTATTGGTGTTATCACGTAACAGATGTGAGAAATGTTAAGCGWYTGTGTCCGACCAATAAAGCTATGCTATTATGTCAGCCGTTGATGGATATATTGAACGATAGCGGAACTAATAAGCCATCGTTGTGTCGGATCAACAATCAGGAGACGATGGCCGCCATTGTTAAGAGATTTATGATAATTGCCAAAAAAATTAGACCAAACAAATTCATTCATAAAGATATTGCCACTGTTTTCGGTATATTGTATCGTTTGAGAGATAAACCCGTCAAGTATAATCTAATAGTAATAGATTATTATTAACTATATTAACGATATTAACTATATTAACTATATTAACTATATTAACTATATTAACTATATTAACTATATTAACTATATTAACTATATTAACTATATTAACTATATTAACTATATTAACTATATTAACGATATTAACTATATTAACTATATTAACTATATTAACTATATTAACTATATTAACTATATTAACTATATTAACTATATTAACTATATTAACTATATTAACTATATTAACTATATTAACTATATTAACTATATTAACTATATTAACTATATTAACTATATTAACTATATTAACTATATTAACTATATTAACTATATTAACTATATTAACTATATTAACTATATTAACTATATTAACTATATTAACTATATTAACTATATTAACTATATTAACTATATTAACTAATTAAATAAAAATAAATATAGATTTTTTGCTATTAATATTCTAATGTTTAATGTATATTTAATTTAATTTTAATTAAATTAATAATATTGGATCAATAATAATAGAGGATAATTAATTTTTTTATATGTATATACATGTATAGATAAATTTTTAATATTTTAAATATTTAATATTTAATATTTAATATTTAATATTTAATATTTAATATTTATATTTTTTTTATTAAAAAAAACTAAATAAGACAAGTAATTGCGAGCATTACGTTAATCTATGGAAACATGGTATCGGTTGGTCGATTCAATTGAATAGAGCTAAAAATATGGTCGGCATAGCTGCCGGTGCATCCATTGGTACAGGTATTGGTTTGTGGTTAGTACGCAAATACCTTAAAACATTTCTATTGAAAACACTGGGATTGGCCATTGGCATCGGCACCGGTATCGGTGTGGCACTGTTTGTCGGTGACTTAATCTATTATTTATATAAACTTTATAAATGTTTGATCAACAGTAATGGTAAGTTATTTTGTTTTTATTAAGTAAAACATTATTATTATTATAATTTTAAATATTAATATATATATATATAGTTATTAACTTTATTTTATTTTAATTAATAATTAATAATTATTTCTTAGCTTTTATTACAATCAATTGGCTAGACTTTGATAATAGTCTATCGGCGAACATGACTACCGTTTCAATGGTTTTACAATAAATCAATTGGTTTTATTAAATGTGTTTATTATTTGTGTGTATTTGTGTGTATTTGTGTGTATTTGTGTGTATTTGTGTGTATTTGTGTGTATTTGTGTGTATTTGTGTGTATTTGTGTGTAATTTGTGTGTATTTGTGTGTATTTGTGTGTATTTGTGTGTATTTGTGTGTACTTATTTGTGTGTCAAATTTGTGTGTAATTTGTGTGTATGTATTGTGTGTGTGTATTACACACATCCATTTTACAGAATCCTAATATCTCCTTATAGTTTTTTGAGATATCTAACATACCTATCCCCGCATCCCTGAGCAGTAATATACACACACATGTACACACTACACACACACACATGCTACACACATAGTTTATTATTTTTAATCATTTTTTTTTACAAAAAATTAATATACTACAAAAAAAAGTACTATTATAATATTTTGACTTTTTATATTACTATTATATTTACTATTATATACTATTATATTTAGCCTATACCTGAAAAAAAAACTGTATTTATTATTATAATTATGTATTTTACAGAATCCTAATATATTCTTATAGATTTTTAGATATCTCTCTGATTTTATATGAGATAAAGTATTATTAATTATAATAATATCAATATAATAATTTCAAATTAATATTTCAAATACGGTTAATACTAAAATAAAAAATAAATAAATATCKGTAATAAAATTATTATTTATTATAAAATTTTTTAAAAAGAAGTTTATTATTATTTTTCATGTTTGCGTTTATAATGTATGAGTACATTGCTATACGTTGCCGATCGGTAGTCACAACCTGACCACTGACACAAATACGGCTTAACATTGTTGTGTACATTCAGATGAACCCTTAAACTGGCCGATACTTTGTATACTTTGCCGCATTCGGGCCAATGACACGGATATCGTTTTTCGCCCGATTCAAGCACTTGGCCTAACATTGCCTGTGAAAAAACACAACAAACAAATAGTTAATTACCGGTACTTTAGTTTTAAAAAAACAAAATCAATGATAGTATACATACACAGTCTTTTCGGGTAACAATTTGCGACACCTGTTTCAATACTTTGTGTGTGTGTAACGGTTCGGGCGGTTTGAATCCCATTGACTTATAAATACGATGAAATGTACCGATATTACAGCCGCTAAACGTGAGGTCCCGATTGGTGGCCACCGCTAACCCGTTGTAAACCTCTTGGATTGTCGGCCGYCTTYCGTTCAGTTGTTGATAGTTTAGTACAAATTTGTCGATAATCTGGCGATCGGCGGGCGAATCGCCTTTAAATTTCAGCGGTCTATTGCGTGTAATCTTCGGGTCGACCATTTGACCACCGGTTCGGTCGTATTCTCGCATTATACGGCTAATCAATTTACGGGACAAACCGGTCAGATAGCATATTTCGTAGATAATGTGCGACCGTTTGGAATGACCGCGCAATTCTAGCGCACGTTTCATATTAATGACGACTCGTTTTACTTGCAAWCCGATTGGTTGGCCAACTAATTTCAAGTATTCGGGTTTCGGTTGCAATTCCAGCTCGAATTTCGACTTATTGTCCAGACTTGTCGTCATCTTAGTCGTCGTCGTTGTTGTTGTTGTTGTTGTTGGCGTAGTTTGATTGACAACTCTGGTGGTGGCGCCGTGAGAGGCGGTGCCGGTATTATTGGTAACAACAGTTGGATATCCGCCAAATGGTGTCCTAAAACCATATCTGTTGCACAACAATCCAGTAAACCGTTTCTTATTGTTATTATTATTATTACAATTATCGGTACTTGTATTTGCCGATTGTTTATATCCCGAAGCTTTGAAGTAAATTTTTTTCGGCATCTGATGGCCAACATTTGATTCGGTATTTTCTTTAACATAGGAGACGACAGCGTCGGCAATGGCTGTCGTAATGGTAGTACTCGGGCTCGATATCTGACAAACTTCTTCTACTTCTTGTTTATCATTATCTACTACTTCTACTACATTATCATCAATAATCCTATTATTATTATTATTATTATTATTACCACTACTCGTCGTTTTGTCGKTGAAGCCAATCATTGGTCTTATTCTAACAATCTTTGGCATTGATRGCACTTCTTGTCTATTATTATTATTATTATTGGTAATTGTTTGCTGATTACCATAACTACTACTACTACTACTGTTAGTTGTCATTGTTGTCGATGATAATGATGATGATAGTGGTCTTATTATTGCTGATACACATATCGTCGATGGCAATGATGATGACGAGGATGTAGATATGGGAACAGTTGTCGTTGTTGTTGTACTAACTAATGATAGATTYTTATTATTATTGACTGATTTTCTGGTGTTTTGGATCGGTTTGGTGACCACTTTCTTGACGGTTATCACTTTGGGCAGCGAAATATCGGCAGTAGTAGTAGTAGTAGTAGTCGTCGTAAACTTTTGTCTAATCTTTTCGATAATATCGGGCGTCAACTTTGTGGCGTCGGCGGCATTGATGGCTAATGATTGACCATTTTTCAGGATATAACAGTACATCGGTTTAGCCGTCTTTGTCATTATCGATGACATTGTTTTCGGCCGATTGTCGACCAATTGATGATTGTTTTTGTTGATAATATTAGCGGTGGCGTCAATAGCGGTAACAGTTGTCGTCATCGTTGACGAGGACGACGACTCGGAAGTTAACATATCTGTGATATCATCGACCGAATTGGCGGTCACTATCTCGTTGCCGGTATCGGTGTCTTCGCCGGCGCCGCCGTCTTGATTGGCAATGTCTTGATTATGATTGACCACTTGATTTGTTGGCCGATTTAGTACATCCAACGATATGTCGTCAATCGTCGTCGGCAACAGTTGGTCATCGCCGTCGGCGCCTATGGGCTCGACTTTCATCATCGATGACGACATCAACATATCATTGRCATTATTGTGATCCATAGATCCGATGGCCAGTATATASSGGTGGCCAGCAAACGGTAATCAAACAATAGGCTAAATSTAACGATAAGTTTTGAAATCAATCAATCAATGTATATGTAATGCAAACAAATAAATCAATTGACTTATAAACTACTGTTTATTTTTTTTGAATTAAACGCTAAAATATATGTTAAAAACTAAAAAAATAATTTTTTTAAAAAACTAAATAATTAAAACATTGTTTTTTATTTGTATATAATTATCTATAATTAATTAATAAAAAAATTAATTATAGATTTCATTATAATTTTTAAACAATAGTGTTATCATATTATTTGTTATTAATAATAATAATGTAATAATAATAATGTTTACAAACAAACCAATTGATTATTGCATACAATATTAATATTAACAAAAAAATAGGTTATAATATAGACATCAATAACGTCTATACATATATTGTATAGATAAAAGTTTCCAAAATAATAATAATAATTAAATTTATTAAAATATTTTATATATTTTTAAATAAATTACATTCAATACATTATTATTATTATTAGTTAGTTAATAATTATAATAAATTAAAATTTGTATATATAAATGTTTTTTTTATTGATATTAATTTTTAGTTTTTAGTTTATTGTTTAGTGACCCTAAAAATTACAATATAGTGGGTTATGCGCTGTACTTTGTGTGTGTGTGTGTGTGTCTGTGTGTGTGTCTGTGTGTGTATAGACTGTACAACAACTCAGGATTTTTCCAGTAATTTCTAATGATTTAATTTTTGTATATAAACGCTGACAACATTAAAAACATACGTATTTGACAGCACAGTCATAAATATGCTAAGCTGTATACCATATATATATATACATCACTGGTATTTCATTTACAATTTATTAATAATAATTATCTTTTATTATATTAATAACATAATAATAATTTAATTTYATATATCATTTACTTATCATAATTTAATAGTGAAATAGTTATATATATTTTTTTGTATTGTGATTATCTTAAAATTTGGTCAATRAAAACAACATTCAATCAATCAATTGTTATGTGATTACTATAACTGGTATATAAGTCTATAGATAGAGAGGTTTTACTCACAGTTTTTTGTTTGTTTGCATTATTTTAACGTAAGTATTRTTAAAACAATTTTTTGGCAACAATTTTGAATTTTTAAAAAATATAATTTTATTCCTTAATAATAAACTACTGAATTATATAAATTATAATTTTGTATTGATTTTATTTATTGATTTATTTTTAGTTAATATTGTATAATAGAAAATTAAAAATTAAATTTATTTTAAAAATATCTAAAATTTTTTTATTAGGAGCTTTAATGCCTATAGTGTTGTATTATATAAATTTATCTAGAGCATTATGTATAAATTAYATATGTATTTTATTTATTTATTTATTTGTTGATTACTAATATTAAATGATTGAAATCATCAATTTATAATTTCAACAACAAMAAAATTTGCTTTATATTTGTTTATTGATTAAAAAAAGTTTATTTATTTTATCAGCGGATGTAAATCAATTTCAATTTATTGCAATTATTTTTATTTTAGTTTATTTTTTATTGGCATTAACGGGTATAGACTTTATCTTTTACTTATTTATTATAATTTCAATATAATAAATAAGTAGATAAATAAGTCGATACTGTATAGTTATATTTAATTGCTGTTTTGTTTTAAAAATCATAAATATATTTTATTTATAATGTTTCAAAAAAAAATAAAATTTAAGCATCTATGTAAATTTTCCCATGCACAAATATATAATATTAAGGTGCCATAAATTTAATCTATACTATATGATAACGATAAGGGTTAAGTATGATTATAATTTATAAACCCAACCCAACCCTACCTAACTTAACCTAACGTTTATAAGTTTTATATTAAAAAAAATTATAATAAAACATATTTATAATAACGTAATATATAAATTAGATATGATATAAGTTTTTTTTTATAAATATGATACCCTATATAAGTCATCTTATATAATATAAATAAAATAAAATTATAAGTTTTAATCTTACATTACTATATACTTATGATAATAATAATAATAATTTTATAGTAACTATATTTTTATAAACTATTTTTTTTTTTKTTGTTGTTGAAATAAATCTTATGAAATAATATATTTTAAAAAAATAAATATTTTTTTTATTATCACCAAATAMTAGGTCTACTAAAAGACATGCATCTGATATCAACACCAACGTTGACCTCACGGTATGGTCGAGACTCGTTTGAACGATTCGGTGACGACCTATCGCAGCTCTTACTGTTATCCTATTTACCGATGGACGACCGTTTTCGTTACGAATGTATTAGCCGACAGTGGCAACGGGTTATATACCAGACACAGACAGTGTTGCGATTGGACGGTACTTATGCTATATTTAATAAAAATTTTTACCGACAACCCGAGTACCTGCAGTGTATCAAACAGATGCTGAAAAAATTGCAAAACATTCAGCACGTAATCATCGACTACGACACCCGATATCTGATTGATCCGTTGCTGACRCAAATTGTCAAACACTGTCACCGACTGAAATCATTTGACTATCGACTGTACGAAGGAGTGGACAACTGGTACAGGGAATTGTGGTCAGAGTTTTGTCTGAAATACGGMCGWCAATTGGTTGTACTCAAGTGCCGGATATCGCCGCAGGTATGGGACAAAACATTTTGGCTGGGATTTCGCCAGTTTCGGTCACTGCGGACACTGCATCTCTATACGGCTACCGAAGACGTTTGTCCACTGTTGCTGACCACCAATCCTATCGACACCAACAAAGTTATTCAACAACATCAGCAACAGTGGCCACTGTTGCGGAGTTTTAGTTTTCACTATTACAATGAAACACAATTGAARGCATTTGACAAATATCATCACCAGTTGGACTCAATACATATTACCATAGACTGGAGCTGTGATTCACACGGGTTGACCAAATTGATTGGCACATTACGGCAGATGTCCGCTATGAAAGACTTGAGTCTGAACTACAAACGGGTAACATTTGATCAGCGATTGATAGCYAAACAGTTGGCACAGGTATTACCCAGAATGCCTGGGTTGAAGAGGTTGTGTCTGACKGTGCATACGGTTAGTCGGCGTAATATACAGCAGATTATGAAAACGATTAACCAGTGTTSKCCGCAATTACGGCGACTGCATCTGCGCGGACTGTTTCCCGAAGATCTYAAATTTAATTCCTCATTGTTGGCCGGACTCCAGCGACTGACACATTTGACTATCAATGCGGTTATCGATCGCTATGTTAACTGTGATGAACGGTTCGTCAAAAAAATTGACCAATACTTTCCCCGACTCGAACACCTGTTCCTCAATGCKATTGATTTGAGAGACAAATCATTGGACTATTTGGCAAAACTGCCGAACATTCGCTACGTTCGACTGTACGGAACACCCGAAGCGGCCGTCAGTCCCGAAGCTGTCGATAGGTTTGCCCTGAAATGTCTGAAATTGGTTGATATAGACATACGTGAGTCTCAGTACAAACAAAATACTACTACGACTACTACCTGTGCTCGACATCAACCAGACTTTTCGACTGAATATCTATTTCCTGGTCATTACTGACTGAAAAAAATTGAGTTTTTTTWTATAAAATATTATAGCAATATATATAAGAAAAACTCAATTTAAAATTTTTAGGTCTAATTGAAAATTATTTATTAATACTATTAKTAAAATATTAGGTTTTTTTTAATGCAAATTATATTATACTGTSCTTTAATACTGTATTTTTTTAATTAGATTTTATTAGTTATTAGTTAATATAACATAATTAAAATTTTAGATTTTTTTTTTTTTTAGTGATAATTACTTTTTTTATTTTATATATATTTTTTWGTTTTAAAATTACTTATTATAATGTGATATTCATCCAGCACATCAAAATTTTTTAAAATGTTAACTTTTATTATCATTATATATCATAATCTTATTTAATAACTATAATTATATATATTTATAAAAATATTATTATTATTATTATGTAACTAACGTAAAAATAAAAATTTCTTGTATTTTATGGTTTTATTTTTTTCCTTAATTTTTTAATATTGCAATATTTAATTAYAATTTGAAATTATTATGAAATTATATATATATATATTGAAATCAACTATAGTATAGTTACTATACATACACAATAAAAAACAGTCTACTATTWCTACCGTAACTAACCTAAACCTAACTGTYCMMTSATTGGTTATGTAGGTTAGGTTAGATATAAAATTGCATCAAC